>NC_062221.1:140926601-141226601 GCF_902686445.1 Sciurus carolinensis
AGAGGGGGGACAGAGAGAGAGGGGGACAGAGAGAGAGGGGGGGACAGAGAGAGGAGGGGGACAGAGAGGGAGGGGGACAGAGAGAGAGGGGGACAGAGAGAGAGGGGGACAGAGAGGGGGACAGAGAGAGAGAGAGGGACAGAGAGGGGGACAGAGAGAGAGAGAGGGACAGAGAGAGAGGGGGACAGAGAGAGAGGGGGACAGAGAGAGAGGGGGACAGAGAGAGAGAGAGGGGACAGAGAGAGAGAGAGGGACAGAGAGGGGGACAGAGAGAGAGGGGGGACAGAGAGGGGGGACAGAGAGAGAGAGAGGGACAGAGAGAGAGGGGGACAGAGAGAGAGGGGGACAGAGAGAGAGAGAGGGACAGAGAGGGAGGGGGACAGAGAGAGAGGGGGACAGAGAGAGAGAGGGGGACAGAGAGAGAGGGGGACAGAGAGAGAGAGAGGGACAGAGAGAGAGAGAGGGACAGAGAGGGGGACAGAGAGAGAGGGGGACAGAGAGAGAGGAGAGGGACAGAGAGAGAGGGGGACAGAGAGAGAGGGGGGACAGAGAGAGAGAGAGGGACAGAGAGGGAGGGGGACAGAGAGAGAGGGGGGACAGAGAGAGAGGGGGACAGAGAGAGAGGGGGACAGAGAGAGAGAGAGGGACAGAGAGGGAGGGGGACAGAGAGAGAGGGGGACAGAGAGAGAGGGGGACAGAGAGAGAGAGAGGGACAGAGAGGGAGGGGGACAGAGAGAGAGGGGGACAGAGAGAGAGGGGGACAGAGAGAGAGGGGACAGAGAGAGAGAGAGGGACAGAGAGAGAGAGAGGGACAGAGAGGGGGACAGAGAGAGAGGGGGACAGAGAGAGAGAGAGAGGACAGAGAGAGAGGGGGACAGAGAGAGAGGGGGACAGAGAGAGAGAGAGGGACAGAGAGGGAGGGGGACAGAGAGAGAGGGGGACAGAGAGAGAGGGGGACAGAGAGAGAGAGGGACAGAGAGAGAGAGAGGGACAGAGAGAGAGAGGGGGACAGAGAGGGAGGGGGACAGAGAGAGAGGGGGACAGAGAGAGAGGGGGACAGAGAGAGAGGGGGACAGAGAGAGAGAGGGACAGAGAGAGAGAGGGACAGAGAGACAGGGGGACAGAGAGGGAGGCAGAGAGAGAGGCAGAGAGAGCGAGAGGGGAACAGAGAGGAAGGCAGAGGCAGAGAGACAGAGGGGACAGAGAGGGAGGCAGAGAGAGAGGCAGAGAAGAGAGAGGGAGGCAGGCAGAGACAAAAGGATAGAGAGCGAGACAGAGATAGAGAGACAGAGAGGGAGACAGGCAGGGGACGGGGCAGAGGCGAGGGGATGGAGGGGCAGCAGGCCATGGCTGTGTGAGGCTGGGCTCCTCCCAGGGTGCTTGTGGTCCCCACAGGGCTTGTGTGGCTGCTGCCCTCACCAGAGACGACCCGAAGGGACGGTGTGGCACCCGCCTGGGCCTGCCTCCTCGGGGCTTCCCTCCCCAGAGGCCTCCTGGGGTGACGCAGGCTGCCAGGGCCAGGCAGGGGAGGCCGTGTGGGCTGAGGGTCTTCTGCAGCAGGGGCAGGAGGTGGGCTGGAGGCGCTCGGTCCCGTGACAGGGGCTCCAGCTGACCCTGCACTGCCCAGGCGAGGCCAGCACCCTGCTGCCCACCCCGCAGGGCGCACCAGCCTCGGCAGGCCCTCAGGTCTCGCGGGCCTGAGCAGGGGACTCCGCGGTCCTGGGTTGCACGCCAGCCCCGCTTCACCCCGGCCCGCGGCCACGCGCAGTGAGGTCAGGGGGTCAGGGTGGGGCTGTGGCCGGCGAGGCGGCGTCTGAGGGCGGCGGGCGGCGGGATGGGGGAGCGCGTGGGAGTCGGGGACTGAGCCTGGGGCCTCGGGCTTTCCTCTCAAGCTTCTTCAGCAGGAACTGCCATGATGCCTCAGGCCTCTCCTCCATGTGCTTTCTTATCAAACGCTGGCTGACCTCGGCCAGGGTCAAGAGCTCCAGCATTCTGGAACCCTTCTCTGGGCCGGCTTCTTTCCGGAGCCCCTCCCACCTCCCAGCTGCGCCTCCTGAGGTGAGGCCCAGAACACGCTCTGCCTGCGTGTGCGGGGAGGGCACCCAGGAAGAAGAGGTCGGAGGCTGAGGGAACCTCGCCCCGGCCCACCGCCCTCGGGGAGATTCACTCTGGGTCTTGCGTCCCTTTTCAGGCAACCTGTTGTGTCCTACTGGACTGGACTAGGGTCCACTGTGCAGGAAAGCAAGGCCGCAGCTGGTGGGACGGGAACCCCACAGCCGGCGGCCGCCTTCCCCAGGCTCTGGAGCCAGGCGGAGCCATGACTCAGCCGGCCGCCCCGCCCCCGCCCCTCCCTCCTCCCTCCCGGTCCTGGTCCTGCCCGCGGCCGAGGAAGACGGCCCTCCTCTGCTGACCGTCCAGGCCCCACCCTTATCGTGGCCCTCGCTCAGTGGTGCTCCAGGCCGGTGCAGACTGAGGCTGGCCGGTGCCCTGCTGACCCTGCTGCTGCAGGCCTGCCGGGTGACCGCCCAGGACGTTCCGGAGGCCTCGAGGGCCATCGCCTTCCAAGGTTAGTGTCCGGCTGCAAGGCTGGCTCCAGCTTGCAGCATCTGGAGGGACGGGAGGGACGTGGGGTCCAGACGGAAGAGAGAGCCAAGAGCTGCAGCGTAGGGCCTGTCGGGGGCCTGAGGGTCCAGGCCCCACTCCCCGCTCCAGGCAGCTGGAGTGTCCTGCTGCCCCCCAGCAAGGCCCTGGGCTCTAGGCACGGCCCATTCTCCGGGGGACATGCAGCTGGGACACTCAGGAGGGACCCGCTCCAGAGGGAGCCGCTGGCCATGGCTCCGCGGACAACGTTCTGCGCCCATGGAGGGCCGTCTTGGTGGGCCAAATGCTAGGGGTCCCTTTGGCCACCCACCCGACAGCCAGCCCAAGGACAGGCCCCCTGTGGGCATCGAGTTTGCTTGAAGTCACGCCTGTGGCTTCAAATCCAACCTGAAAAACTTAGCAGGAACCCCCCTTGCAGCCCGGGCCCAGGCGGGAGGGAGGCCTGGTCTCCACTCACTCACATTGCGGGTGTGGCCTCTCCCTCATTGTGGCTGGGGCCGAGGCCCAGCCCACCTGCCCGCTGGGCGGCAGAGCCATTGGCCCTGGTCGCAGTGGGCATGGGCCTGGCTCATGCACCCCTCCTGGCCCCAGACTGCCCCGTGGACCTGTTCTTTGTGCTGGACACCTCTGAGAGCGTGGCCCTGAGGCTGAAGCCCTATGGGGCCCTGGTGGACAAGGTGAAGGCCTTCACCAAGCGCTTCATCGACAACCTGAGAGACAGGTATGGGTGCACCAGCGCCTGTGCGGGGGTCTATGGCCCAGCCTCCATCTGAGAGGCTGCTGAGCCCTCTCAGGGTCCTGGTCCAGAAGCTGGCAGGAGCCTGAGGGTGAGATAGTGCCGGCCCTGGGCGGCCCTGGCCAGCAGGAGGGCTGCGGGGACCGGGCTGAGATGTGGGGTTCCCAAGCCCCAAACCCAGGAGGAACTGCAGTACCCTGAGCAAACCAAGTGGGTTTAGGGACTCGGACGTGGCCCCAGGGTGAGCCCTGCCTTCTTCCTAGAGGCCCCCTAACCAGCTGGGCCCACCCACTGCTTGGCCCACGTGGGCCAGCAGACCCCTTGCCCAGGACCTGGGCTGGAGGTCCTGTGTCCCAGCTCCTGCCACCACCACCACAGCCTCTGGTTCCCCGCGGGGCTCTGGGTGTGGGTAGGGCACACCCACCCCCTGCTGTCCTCCCCTACCGATGGACCCACTGGGGACACAAGTGCGGCCTGGGGAGGGACCAAGACCAAGGCCCCACCCACCTGCAACAGGGCGCCCTGGTGGGGGTCACACGGCTCTTCCAGCACTGGCCTCCGCCCTGGCCCCACCCAATCTGGCTGACCAGAGCACAGAGCCTCCTGCTCAGCAGAAGGGGCCACTGCCTGGGCGCCTGCAGGCCAGAGAGATCCATCCCCATGGCTGTCCAGCCCCAGTCCTGTGGGACCAGAAGCCTTGGGGACAGTGAAACTGCCGATGTACAGGTGGAGGAAGGAGGGCTGGTGTGGACCCTCCCTGGGGAGTGGTTGCTGCAGTGGCCATGTGGCTCAGTGGCCCCCCTTGGGGTCCTCGGACCCTTTGCTCAGGCTCCCCTGCCTCAGTTTCCCCACCTGTGAAAGGGCAGCAGGGCCAGCCTAGACCCCAGCCACCCCCTGGGAGCCCCTGGCGCCGCTCTCATCCGCCGGGGACCCTGGGTGCCCTTTGGAACGGCCTGCTCTCCCAGGGCAGGGCTTGCCCGAGACTGTGCCTGTGGTCCGCAGGTACTACCGGTGTGACCGCAACCTGGTGTGGAACGCGGGCGCCCTGCACTACAGCGACGAGGTGGAGATCATCCGCGGGCTCACGCGCATGCCCAGCGGGCGCGACGAGCTCAAGGCCAGCGTGGACGCCGTCAAGTACTTCGGCAAGGGCACCTACACCGACTGCGCCATCAAGAAGGGGCTGGAGGAGCTGCTCATCGGGTGAGTGGCCCCCGGGCCGCAGCCGGGCTTCCAGAGGACGCCTCCACCTCAGCGCCCCATGGCCGCTCGGAGAGGCTCCTGCCGGCCTGGGAGGCAGCGGCCCTCCGGGAGCCTCTGCGGTTCCGGGGTCCCTGAGCTGGGGACCTCTAAAGGGCCTCCCTGCCCGCCCTGCAGGGGCTCCCACCTGAAGGAGAACAAGTACCTGATCGTGGTGACCGACGGGCACCCTCTGGAGGGCTACAAGGAGCCGTGCGGGGGCCTGGAGGATGCGGTGAACGAGGCAAAGCACCTGGGCATCAAGGTCTTCTCCGTGGCCATCACACCCGACCACCTGGTGAGCACCGCGCCTCTCCTGCGCGGCACCCAGACCCGGTAGCCTACGGTACCTCGCCCGGCCCCTGCCCAGGCACAGGAGTGGAGGTGCCCCTGTCAAGGTCGTCCACCTGCCAGGGCCCTGGTGTGGCCACGGGGTGGGGACGCTGCCCACGGACCCCCGTCCCGCCGAGGCGCTGAGCGCCCCTGACCGGCCCGCCCTGGCCCCCGCCCCGGCCGGCTCACGCTCCCTCCACTGCCCCAGGAGCCGCGCCTGAGCATCATCGCCACGGACCACACGTACCGGCGCAACTTCACGGCGGCAGACTGGGGACAGAGCCGCGGCGCGGAGGAGGCCATCAGTCAGACCATCGACACCATCGTGGACATGATAGTGAGCGCGCGCCCGCCCGCCCGCCCCGCCGGCCGGGGCCTGGGCAGAGGGTAACCCGCTTCCCCATTTCCGTTTCAGAAAAACAACGTGGAGCAAGTGGTAAGTGCCCCCCGCCCCCGACCCCGCCCCGGCCCCTCGCGAGACCCCGTCGGGCACCTGCCCACTCCTGGCGCCTCCGCCGGCCTCGGCCGGGCCCAGGTGCACGCGGGCGCCCGAGCGCGGCTCCCCGCACGTGCCGGGGCGCGCCTGGCTCCCGCGCCGCCGGGCGGCTTTCTGATCGTCTGCTGTGCCTTCCCCGCAGTGCTGCTCCTTCGAGTGCCAGGTGAGTGCGCGCCGCCCCGCGCCGCCCCGCGCCCTGTGCGTCCGGGCTCACGGCCCTCTCTTTTGCAGCCTGCCCGAGGACCGCCAGGGCCCCGGGGCGACCCTGGGTACGAGGTGAGTGCTGAGTGCCGCACCTGCCCTGCTGCGCGGAGGGCGGGTGGGGACCGGGCCCGCAGCCCCGCTCCTGCGTGCGTGCCCGAGTCCAGGGAGGAGCGCGGGCGCGGTGTGGACTGGGTGGGGTCCGGTGAGTCGAGGGTCGGAAGCCAGGTGCGGCTGCACAGCTGAACCTGAACTAGGACTGCCAGGATTACACCTGGGGAGACGCCGGGCTCGGGTTTCTCTCTGGGCCCTCTAGCCGCCTGCCGAGCACACGCCCTGTGGGCCTCTCTGCTGGACCACTGGCTTGCCTGAGGGGCAGGCTTGAGCCTCAGGGAAGGGGCCTTGAGGCCGGCGGTCGCTGGGTGGGGACAGGATCTGGGCAGACCTTCCCCGTGCGGCCCCTCACCTGCCGTGTGCTGCCCTGCAGGGGGAACGAGGCAAGCCAGGCCTACCCGGAGAGAAGGGAGAAGCCGGAGACCCCGTGAGTTCCAGCCTGGCGGGCCTGGGGGCATGGGAGGCTGGGGAGTGGGCTGCAGAAACTTGCAGGACGGCTGGCTTCTGAGCACCAGCCACAGGACCAGCCGGAGTGAGGGGTGAGGCGGGCAGGGGGCTGTGCACCCTGCAGGAACATCTGACCCCCTCCTGTGTTCCAGGGACGACCGGGTGACCTCGGGCCAGTCGGGTACCAGGGGATGAAGGTGCGTGCCCGTCCTCGAGCGGGGCTGGGTGGGACAGGAGCCACGCCTGAGCCCGCAGGGTCATGACCCTCCTCCCCCATTGCTTCCTCTGCAGGGAGAAAAAGGGAGCCGCGGGGAGAAGGTGAGTGTGGCCTCAGGGCTGTCCCCCTGGAGCGCCGCCTGCCTCCTGGACCTTGGGCCTCGGGGCACGTCCTGTCGGGGACGCCATGGGCAGGCACACCCCTCCCACCCCAGCACCCCATACACCTGGGGACCCCGGCACTGGGCCCTGGGCTCTGGCCTCCTGGCCCTGGGCCAGCGAGGGCCAGCGACCAGGGCCCAACACTCTTACTCCCCCAATGGGCTTCTCTGCCTGTCCCCGGATCCCACAGGTGGGGTGACTGCCTTTGCCGGGGCCTCCTGCCAGGCTCCCCAGCATCACCCACATGGCTGGGTGGACTGAGGGGCCAGGCCCAGGCAGGGCCCCGCCTCTCACCCTCCCTTCCTGTCCCACAGGGCTCCAGGGGACCCAAGGGCTACAAGGTGAGTGGGTGGGAGGTGCTGGGGGTCCCTGCCTCCTGTGGTCTGGCCTTCCTCTCACCCTCCTGTGGTCTCCTAGGGCGAGAAGGGCAAGCGAGGCATCGACGGGGTGGATGGCATGAAGGTAAGCTCGGGCCAGGAGGACTAGGTGGCAAAGCCGGGTGTCCCCCGATGGTGGGGGATCTCAGGGGTTGACACTCCCAGAAGAGCCGGTGGGTGAAGCCAGGAGGTGTTTCCTGTGGGTGTTTCCTGTCAAGCACCAGGTCCCAGTGGACCCCAGGCTGCCCAGTTAAGCTCAGAGGGTTGTGGGTGGGACTTTCCTGAGAGGCCCTCGTTGGGCCAGGACCCAGAGTCGTCACGGTTGGTTTGCCCCAGCTGCCAGCTGGCCGTCTCCATCTTGCCCTTTCCCTCCTTCCAGGGGGAGACGGGGTACCCAGGCCTGCCGGGCTGCAAGGGCTCCCCCGGCTTTGATGTAAGTCTCTCTCCTCATCCTCCTGCACGGCTCTGCGAGCCGGCTGCCCCTGTGGTGCGGGGTTCCCAGGGGCCTCTGCCGGCCGTGACCTGCCTGGTGCTGACTCGTCACAGGGTGCTCAAGGGCCCCCTGGCCCCAAGGGAGATGCTGGCGCCTTCGGCCTGAAGGGAGAGAAGGTGAGTGACCGCGGCCCACCCAGGTCCTCCTGGGCGCACGTTCTGTGCCACTCCCGGGCTCTGGCCTCCCTGGTCGTGGGCTGGCAGGCGGGGTGGTGACAGGGCTATGGGGACAGTCTGTCACTCAAGCCGCCCCTCCGGGGCCTGGGGTGCCCCTGCAGACCCGCAGCTCAGCCACCCCTCGTGGTGGGATCCAAGTCCAGGAGCAGGTGCAGCTGGCGCCCGCAGAAGGAAGCAGGGCGGAGGGGCCTCGGGCTCAGCTCGGTGGCCGCCTGTGGCGCGGTTTCTGGGCTTTCTCCGTGAAGCAGGAGCGCTGGGAGGTTTGAGGGGTGACTCTGCCCCGGTGTCAGGACACAAGGTCTGGGGTCCCGACCTTGAGTTTGCACAGGACCCTCTCAGCCCAGGCCGCAGCCTGCAGCGTGCCTTCCCCGCCAGGTCAGGTGGGCCGGACCCCCAGGGGCAAGGCCACAATGGCCGGGTTTTCCTGAGCTGTGCTGGAGCTGGAGGGCCCTGGGAGTCTTGATGGGAGCAACCTGAGCTTTGGGTGAGGAGGGCGGGCAGGGGCCACTCCTCCCAGGACAGCGGATGGCCTGCTCAGGTCGCGCCCCACAGCGACGTCTGTGACCCCTCTGACCTTCCCCAGGGTGCAGCTGGAGCCGATGGGGAGGCTGGGAGACCCGGGAACTCAGGACCACCCGGAGACGAGGTGAGACCAGTGTGCGCAGGGCGAGGCGGATGCCAGGCCCGGGCCAGGAGCCGGGCAGGTGCTGTACCCTTGTCCTCCGCAGGGCCAGCCGGGAGAGCCCGGTCCCCCCGGAGAGAAGGGAGAGGCCGGCGACGAGGTGAGCCACAGCCTGTCCCCACACGGCCCCCCACCAAACAGGCACCCACACTGACCTCTCTGTCCCCCACCCCAGGGGAACGCAGGACCAGACGGCCCCCCTGGAGAGAGGGTGAGTCTCCCCGCCAGCAGAGGCCCGTCCGGCCCGGCAGGTCCACAGCACTGTGGGAGCCGGGGGGCTGAGCTGGCGTCCAGGAGCCTCGGCGAGGGCAGAGAAGCCACCGCCATGATGTCATCCTGTGACTGTGCTCTGGCCTCGGGTCCCTCGGGCTCTCTGGAGGGGGTGGGGGCTGAGGGGGGGCCTGGCCTCTGGGATAACGTGGTGGAGACCACCAGCCAGCCTCGGGCCCCACCTGCCCAGCAAGTCCCTGGCCACAGCTTTTCTCCTCCACACAGGGCGGCCCTGGAGAAAGAGGACCTCGGGGGACCCCAGGTGTGCGAGGACCAAGAGGAGACCCGGTGAGTCCCCGTCCAGAGGCTGCTCTGTGGGCATCGGGACCATAGGACAGGCCACAGGCCTCCCCGCTGGTCACCCCCAGGATCCAGAGACCTCTGTGGAGGCAGCTGAGCATCCTGGGGAGGCAAGGAGAGCAGAGGTCCCTGTGGAGGCTGACAGGAACCAGCCCCCTCCTGGCCACAAGGGCAGGTTAGACAGTTGGTCTCCAGGACCCAGGTTCTGGCCCTGTCCATGCACTCCTGACAGGACTGGCCATGGCGTCCTCAGCAGCTTTCACCAGGCAGCTCCTCCTGGGCCCCACCTGGCGGCCACAGAGGCCTGCGAGGGGCTCAGCTGCCGGCCCCTCGCCCCCACCCTGCGCCTCTCTCAATGGCTGTGTCCCCGCCGTGCCCGGAAGCGTGGGCAGACCTGGGGATCTTGGGAGGCTTCTCTTAGAATTTCACAAGTGGGCCGTTGGATCAAGACCCCACAGGGCGGACCCGAGGGTGGTCTGCTGGGAGGGCTAGCACAGCCCTGTGTGCCTCCACGGCCAGCGTGTCCTCTGGAGGCAGTGCCCGGCTCTCTGTGCCTGTGATCACGGCAGCTGCTGGACACAGAGGGTGGGCAGGGTGGGCCTCCTGTGCATCTGTCTGGAGAGCTGAGGGGCAGCCAGGGGTCAGGCACAGCACCAGGCCTCAGAGGCAGTGCCCATCTGCCCTGCAGACACTGTGCCCTTGCCTTATCCCAGTGCAGGACACCCAGGTCCCTCTCCCAGTGGCCACTCGGGCTACAGATTCTCCTGAACAGAGCCCGGGCAGGGCTGGGGCCAGCTCCAGGCTCCCAGGCTGGGTGTCAGAGCCCCTGGAGAGGGAAATTGGGGAAGCAGCCTCGGGGGCTCAGGGCAAGCCACTGGCCTCCTCTCCTGGCCTCCAGAGGAAATGGGACAACAACCCAGGCCATGCCTCTGGGCAAAGGCTTGGCAGGCCAGGAGGGTCAGTGTTGAGAAGGACAGTGGAACCCAACGCCCACCATGGGCTCCTGCTGCCCAGCTGAGTCCTCCAGACCCCTCGCCTGATGACCACCTGACCCCAGGCAGCAGGGCAGCCATCCCCCACTGGGGGCAGCCACAGGTCCAGCCACCACGCTCAAGGGCTTGATTCTTTCCAGGGCGAAGCTGGACCCCAAGGCGACCAAGGAAGAGAAGGCCCCGTGGGCGTCCCCGGAGACCCGGTAGGGACCCAGCCGTTAGCAGCAGCCACACGCCCCAGGCGCCAGCTGGGCGGATCCAGCTGGGCACCTCCTCTATTCCTGACCCTAGTCAGCTGCAGGGGCCAGCGTGGTGCAGATGGTGAGGGTGGGACCCAGCTACTGTGGCCCCCAAGGCTGAGCGTGTGGCCCAGGGCCCGTCACAGATTGAGCAAAGACCCCCAGGACCCTGACCTCCAAGCTGGTGGGATGGGGTGCCCAGGAGAGCAGAGGGGGCACAGGGGCCTGGCAGTTCTGAGGACTGGTCACTGTGGCTTGGCAGCCCAGGTGGCCATGCCTCTGAGCATCTGGGCCACTGCAGTTCACTTGATGGACAGATGAACCATGCAGCCCGCTGGGCCCCCCACCCCCTGTCCACAGGGAACGAGGTCAGATTTGAACAGGCAGCTCTTTCGATGCTGGCCATTCCAGCAAGAGCAGAGCCTGGCTGGGGAGACACGAGGGGCATCGCGAGGTCACTCCTGTGCTCCAAACGCGGAGCTCGAGTGAGGCCAGAGGAGGACGGCGCTGGGGAGACGTCCCAAGAAAAGCAGCTGAGGAGGCCAGGAATGTGGAGCCTCACCTCTCCTGGCCTCCCAGCCCGCCCTGCCCGGGCCCCACCCATGCTGTGTGGTCCCTGCTCCACTGGGCTGCCCTCCAGGACTGGCGGGGCCCCTGGTGCCCCCAGAAGCACCCACCAGTGAGCCACCCGCTCCCAGGAAGCCATGATCTCGTTTCTCCTGGGGACAGCAGCACGCACCAGAGCAAGCCTCCTGCTGCCCACTGGCCGGGCCCAGGGCCTCCTCTGCACCCTCCTGCCTGTCCCCTCCCACATCCCAAGGCAGGACCTCAGGCCCACGCTGTCCACTGTGCGCCCCAGGCTGCAGGGCTGCTGGTCCTCCCAGAGGCGAGGTGCAGTCTGCTGAGAGTGCTTCCCTGGCACCGTGCGGGGGACGGCAGCCGGTCAGCCCAGCCGTGCATGGTCAGGGTGGGAACAGGTCGAGGCCAGTGCCTTCCACAGCCAGCGGTCAGCTAGTGGGAAAGGCGGTGGAGGAGCAGTATGACCTCCTCGGTGGCACCTGACGTGGGCCAGTGCAGAGGGCTCTGACCGGCTGGCGGCTCCATGCTTCCTCTGGCCTGGCTGCAGGATCGGGTGCTCAGAGCTGAGTCTCACCCCTGGGGGCAGACACAGGGCAGGGAGGCCTTGGGCAGTGCTGGACACCCTGCCCCAGGCTGGTGCTGGGGCCTTGGGATGCTGGCAAGTCCCATGAGGGACCCGGCAGGCGGGGTCCTGCAGCAGGCCTGAGCCCGGGCTGAGCCCACCCTTGTGTTTGGTCTCGAGAGCAAGGGGCTGGCAACTTGAGTGGGTGCAGGACCCCTCCAGGTCAGCACAGCCGGTGTGGCCAGCAGAGCCCAAGGGAGCCACCACTGCCCTGGCCTACAGGGCCCCAGAGGAGGGCCATGCGGGTGGCTAAACAGAGACAGGGGAAACCCTGGTGGGCAGCCTGACCTGACCACACCCCTGTCAGCACCAAAATCCCCCTTGCAGAGGGGTCCCAAGGGTCTGGGTGTCCACAAAAGCACTTTGGACCCCGATCCCCATGTGTGGAAGGCGCCTTATGCTCCGGGACCCCCAGCTCTCCTGGGAAGGCCGGGGGGCTGGGCCTGGGGCACAAACCTGGGGTCTCACGGGTGTCTCCATCTCTCAGGGTGAGGCCGGCCCCATCGGACCCAAGGGATACCGAGGTGACGAGGGTCCACCAGGGTCTGAGGTGAGTACTGCCCCCCAGAGGACCCAGCCCCAAGTGTCCACCCAGGGCCAGTCCCTGGAGCTGAGGACACCCTGGCTGGAAGTGCCTTCTCCTGATTTGCCCTGCCGACCCTGGTTCCTCCGAGGGTAGTGCCTGGGCCTGTGTCGTGTGTGACCTGGCCGTCCCCTCCCTCTCCTTAGGGTCTCAGAGGAGCCCCAGGACCCGCCGGGCCCCCAGGAGACCCGGGGCTGATGGGCCAAAGGGTGAGTGTCAGGAGCACAGCCCATGGGTGGTGGCCCAGGTGCCAGAGGTCCTGGGAGCCCCAGCCCTCGACCGAGCTGGTCTCTGGGGAGGGGCTTGCCCCTGGGGTCCTCCACGGACAGGAAACGTCCACAGTCGGCTACCAAGTGTGAGGATGCCTCAGCCAGGCCCCTCCTGTCCAAGGACCAGTCCTGGGAGAGCGGGCTCCCCGGGCTGGCAGGAGGGGCTCTGGGCTTGCTGGGCTTCCCTGCTGGCCAAGGGACAGTGACGGTGCTCTGCCCCAGGGTGAAGACGGCCCCCCTGGCAACGGCACCGAGGGCTTCCCCGGCTTCCCCGTAAGTGCAAGGCCGCCCTGAGCCCCAGACTGCTCCGCACCCCCGCCCCTGGCCCTGGGGCTGGTGGGTTGGGCCTTGACCCCCACTGGTGGGGGTTTGGGTTGGGCTCTGCTGGGCCTGGACCCTGTCCCCCTGCGACGACCTGGCTGGCCTCCCTCCTGTGTGAGAACCCAGTGTGACAGTCTCCTTTCCACAGGGCTATCCAGGCAGCAGGGGCCCCCCCGGGCTGAATGTGAGTACCCCACCTGGCCGCAGGGCTGTGTACGTGCCCCACACACGCGTGCACAGGCTGCAGGGCGTGTGCACGCTCCACACGTGTGCACAGTCAGCATGATGCACACACGCCCACGTGCCACATGCACCCGACACTCCTGTGTGGCACTCATGTGCTTCCACACGCATACGTGGTGGCCCGGGGCACCATCCAGCCACGCTCACCCCGCCCTCTGTCCCCACCCCAAGATCCTGCTGACCCGTGTGCTGTCACCTGCAGGGCACAAAAGGCTACCCAGGCCTCAAGGGGGACGAGGGTGAAGCTGGGGACCCTGGAGAGGATGTAAGTGGGGTGAGCCCTTGGGGGTCCGGGCTGCCTTGGGCCGAGTGCCCTGGGGATGCAGCTGGCCCTCGGCTGACCACACCCTTCCCTCCAGAACAACGACATCGCACCTCGCGGGGTCAAAGGGGCAAAGGGGCACCGAGGCCCAGAGGGCCCGCAGGTGGGTGAGGGCAGGGGTCTGCAGGGAATGGGGCAGGGAGCCAGGCAGGGTCTGGGGAGCGAGGGGGATCCCCAGGGGCTCGACAGGATCCCAGGGAAGTTCCACAAGCCAGCGACTCACTGGGAGGGACTGGTCACCAGGATCAGGATACCATCCCAGGGCAGGAAGGCCACGTCCAGAGTGGCACGGGCACCCCGGGCTGGGAACCAGGTGCATTCTGGACCTGCATTCTCTGCCCGCAGCTCCGGTGAGAGGCAGGACTGGGGCAGGAGCAGCCCCGCTAGGGCCTGGCCCGGGTGGGCTTGCGGGGGCTGGCAGTGGCGGTGGGCAGTGGGCTCCCACAGGATTCACGGGCCAGGACTCCCACTTAAAGCCCCCGTCTCTCCTTGCCCTGACAGGGACCTCCAGGAAACACAGGACCACCTGGGCCAGACGTAAGTGGGGAGCCTGTAGTTGTCCTCTGAAACTGACCAACACGCGCCCTGTGGGCTGTGTGACCATGATCACTGTGCACGGATGGGCTTTGGGTGCTTGGTGGCCATGAGGGAAGTGTGACCAGGGGACTCGTGATGGCCTGGGGGATGTGAGATGGTCATGTATTGGTGACCATGTCCAGTGCCATGCCCTTGTGGTGAGGTTCCAATGTGCAGAGCAGGTACTGGGATGTGAGAACTCTTGTCCAGTCCAGGTTTCCCCCCACCCTGTGGCCTTGGGGTGACCAGGAAGCCCCAGTGCAGAACCGCCCACTGTCCCTCTCCCCCCCCCAGGAATGCGAGATTTTGGACATCATCATGAAAATGTGCTGTGAGTGCCTTAGAGTGACTGTCCCAATGAGGACATGTTCCCACCAGTCCAGTGTCCACTGCTGTGCTCCCAAGGGACTCTGGCCCAGGGAAGGGCTGGAGGTGTGGGGGGCCCTGTGCAGGGGTTGGTGTCCTGTCCTGTAACCCCGCCTCCTCTTCCAGCCTGCTGCGGTGAGTGCCACCTCGTGCCCCCAGGATGGGTCTCACTAGGGCAGCTCAAGGGCTCCTGCTGATGACCAACAAGCTGCGTCTGCAGCCACAAAGCCGTGGCCACCCCCCACCCCTCACCCCCGTCCCTTTGAGGGCCGCCGCAGCCCTCGCCCTCCTGCGTGCAGCTGTCCACACAACCTGAACAACCCTGGGCGGGCGGGGTCAGGAACCAAACCCCTGGCCGCCCCGCCCATCCTCCCACGGGCTCTTATGGGGTTGAGTGGGAGGCCCAGGCAGGGAACAGCCTGGTGAGGGAGGCCGTGCCAAGAAGCCACAGGAAGGGCCAGCAGGACCCTGTCTCCAGAAAGGCCCTGGCTGACCCCTGCCCACCCTCAGAATGCAAGTGCGGCCCCATCGACATCCTCTTCGTGCTGGACAGCTCGGAGAGCATCGGCCTGCAGAACTTTGAGATTGCCAAGGACTTCATTATCAAGGTCATTGACCGACTGAGCAAGGACGAGCTGGTCAAGGTGAGGCCTGAAGCCCCCGCTGCGGCAAGCTGAGGGCCCGGCACCCCGGGTCTCCCTGCGCAGGAAGCGCACGCAGCATCCTGTCCAGGCCGCAGCTCCCCATGGCCAGGCCACTCGCCCTCACGCTGCTGTGGAGCCAGCGGCACGCGGCCTCACTGGGCCTGGCCTGAGCAGGCCCCACCCTCAAGGGAGACCACGGGAGGGCTGTGTGGGCTGTGTGAGGGTTGCGTGGGCCTGGGTGCTGGACAGGCCGCGTGGGCGAGTCCAGCTTTCGGTGTCGCCCCCGCAGTTCGAGCCCGGGCAGTCGCACGCCGGCGTCGTGCAGTACAGCCACAACCAGATGCAGGAGCACGTGGACCTGCGCAGCCCCCACGTCCGCAACGCCCAGGAGTTCAAGGAGTGAGCGGCCGGGTCGCCCGCCCCCACCTGCCAGGCCAAGCCAGGCCCTCCGGTCCCGCCCACCTGCCAGGCCTGGCCCTGGGCACGCCCTGCCCCGCCCCGCTCTGCCCAGCCCCGCCCCACTCCGCCCACCTACCAGGCTGAGCCGAGCCAGAGCGGAGGCCCCGCCCCGCCCCATCCAGCCCCGCCCACCTGCCGGGCCCGCCGGGCCTGACCCTGGGCCTGCCTTTCGCCCTGCAGAGCCGTCAAGAAGCTGCAGTGGATGGCAGGCGGCACCTTCACAGGCGAGGCCCTGCAGTACACCCGGGACCGGCTGCTGCCGCCCACCCAGAACAACCGCATCGCCCTGGTCATCACCGACGGGCGCTCGGACACCCAGAGGGATACCACTCCGCTCAGCGTGCTCTGCGGCCCCGACATCCAGGTGGGTAGCCGCCCAGGATCACACTGCGGCCGGGGCTCCTGCCTGGGAAGGAGGGAGGCAGCCGAATGGTGCCGCGCTGTTCTGTCCTCAGGTGGTCTCCGTGGGCATCAAGGACGTGTTTGGCTTCGTCGCGAGCTCCGACCAGCTCAATGTCATTTCCTGCCAAGGCCTGGCATCCCCCGGGCGGCCGGGCATCTCCCTGGAGAAGGAAAACTACGCAGAGCTGCTGGACGATGCCTTCCTGAAAAACATCACGGCCCAGATATGCATAGGTGGGCAGGGCTGCTCAGACCAGGTGGGCAGGGCTGCTCAGACCGGCTGCGCAGGTCGCAGTGAAGGCCAGGGGCTCCGCGGAGGCGGCGGTCAGCACATAGCTGCCTGCGCTGGATTCACCCCGCCTGCATGGGTGCCTGGTCAGCAGCATGGCAGGGAGCCCCTGACTGCAGGCCTTTGAGCCTCTGTGTCCCCATGCTCAGGAGGGGCTGAGGCTCTGCCCTGCCCCTCCGTGGGTGGATGTGAGGACCAGTGGCCTGGGGACCATCTGCTACTCCTGAGTAAGGGACCAGCCCTGCTGGAGGGGCTGAGCCTGAGTGGGTGTGTTGTGGGGTTGGAGGTCCACATGTGTGGGGTCTTCTCTTTACAGACAAGAAGTGTCCAGACTACACCTGCCCAGGTGAGTGTCAGGGCTGGTGCAGGAGGGCCTGGGCTCTGCAGACTGGCACCCCCTGGCCTGCCCACTGCAGTGTCCAGGTCCTCGAGCCCACGGCCGTCTGCCTCTGCCCCACAGTCACGTTCTCCTCCGCTGCCGACATCACCATCCTGTTGGACGGCTCGGCCAGCGTGGGCAGCCACAACTTCGACACCACCAAGCGCTTCGCCAAGCGCCTGGCTGAGCGCTTCCTGTCCGCCGGCCGGGAGGACCCTTCACAGGACGTGCGGGTGGCGGTGGTGCAGTACAGCGGCCCTGGCCAGCAGAGGCCGGGGCGGGGTGCCCTGCAGTTCCTGCAGAACTACACAGTGCTGGCCAACGTGGTGGACGGCATGGACTACTTCAACGATGCCACCGATGTCAACGACGCCCTGAGCTACGTCACGCGCTTCTACCGGGAGACCTCGCCGGGAACGGCCAAGAAGAAGGTGCTGCTGTTCTCCGACGGTAACTCGCAGGGGGCCACGGCGGCGGCCATCGAGAAGGCGGTGCAGGAGGCCCAGCGGGCGGGCATCGAGGTCTTCGTGGTGGTGGTGGGTCACCAGGTGAACGAGCCCCACATCCGTGTGCTGGTCACCGGCAAGACTGCTGAGTATGACGTGGCCTTTGGCGAGCGCCACCTGTTCCGCGTGCCCAGCTACCAGGCCCTGCTACGGGGCGTCTTCCCGCAGACGGTGTCCAGGAAGGTGGCGCAGAGCTAGGGCGCGGGCACTTGGCAGGCCTCCCACCCGCCACCCAGAGCCAGCAGGGAGAGCCAGGACTGTTTCCCTGAGCACCCCACCGGGGAAGGGGACCCCACCTGCCTGCAGAGCGCTTCGCCTGGGCCTCCGCAGCTCCACCGAGCTGCTCTCTGGTCACTCCCTCCCTCCCTCCCTCGGCCTTGCGGGGGGCAGGCGTACTCTCCCCTCCTGGCTGTCGGTCCTGCTTGCCTCCTTCCTCTTTGGGTGGCAGATGGAGTCTTCCAGTCCTGCAGAAGGTCTTCCTTCAGCCACACCCACCTAGGTCCAGGGAATCCTGCTCCTCCTTCCTGGGGGATGTTGGACTGTGACTTCTCTCCGGGAAACCAAGGTTGAGATTTTCCAGCACAGACCTCGAGGGGTTGGCTCCTAACTGGGGGCCCATCTGACACTTGCAGACTTGGTTCTGGCCCTCAGGCCTTGAAGCTCAGGACAGGCGGAGGGAGGATGGCCTGTGCGTGTTCTGAGGACAAAGGTGCTACCCGCAAGGGCCCCGCTGAGGCAGAGCCCGGCTGAGCCGAGGTGTCCCAGGGCCGCCCAGCCTCCCTCCTCGGTGGGGGCTCCCATGCTACCTGAGCTCCCTAGGTTGGCCTTATTCTCTCTCCCTGTTGCCCTCAGCCCTGCCAAGCCCATGATCTCTGTTAATAAAGGTCTCCGTCCTCTCTGATTCCCTGCTGTCCATCTGTGCTTCACAGGCCTCTGGGCTGCAGAGGTGCTGCCCTTGGTGGGACACCACCATGGACACTGTGCAGGGTGCCTGGGGAGACGGTGTCCTCGCCACATCTGCAGGTGGAGGTGGGGAGAGGCCGGGCACCAGGCTCAGGAGCAGACGGGGTCTCCATGGGCTGGGTGCAACCAGATCAGCAGTCCCACCCCAGAGGGACCAACGGCAGGCAGGAGTCTGGAAGGGGATCGGGGTCTGGGGTCGGGGAAGAGGCAGGGCGGATCCTCCAGTGGGGCCAGGCGGCCACGCTGGCCTCGGCCCTGGGGTGTCTGCACCAGGGGAGGCTATGCGAGGCGTCCGAGGAAGACATCTTGAGGAAAGCAAATGGGATGAAGTCGATTTCTGATCTCCTGGGTTGGTGGCTGCATTACAAGTTTTGCACATCATACCTAAAAAGAGTTTCCTGGAGCTTAGGACTTATTTTTTCAGAGGATACAAAGTTCCAGCATCTCTGTTGCATTTTTCTTGTTGACTCTGTCTTAGATTATTGTGCTATTACTTAATTGCTTTGACTGCGTAGAGTCATAGAAAAGGCATTGCAAACTTGAGGCTTGTTATAAAACATTTCTTCTGGATTAAGAAAATCTCTTCCAATCATATATATTCAGTTTAATTATATTTTCAAATTAAAAATGTATGTGGTTCTATGTAAAAAGGAATATGACCATGTTTAAGTGAGGAAGCGTGATGGATCACTGTCTTTTATAGGCTGCTTTAAGAAAAATGGGACATTGGAAAGGAAGGATTCGGAGTCACTGGTCCAGGTCCGTCTTGAGTAATAACTGTTGATGTCATAGATGGTCTCTCTGCTCAAGAGCATCGCCCGTCCCTACTAACTACAGACCCAGTTGTAGAATTCAACTTCTTTCTGTCTCTCCAAGTAACAAAGATTAACTTTTCCTATTCATTGTTCCCCTGAAAGCAAACTAACAATACACTTGAATGGTTTTGGCATCAGAAGGCACATACCACTACTTTATCTGTGCTGAGTCAATTCCAAATACCACTTTGAACATAAAATATAGGACTGTTTTATTTGTTACAAAGACCAGTTTATTGGAATTATAAGCCATTATAGATTTATCATCATAGAAATTTTAAAGTGGCAAATACCAAACAAATATGCTTGTGCCTATAAGCACGACCATACACATATGACTTCAAAAAATGCCCCCTAAAGTACAATAGTAAAGTACTATACTCATATTATTATTTTGTTATTTTCATTTTTTTCTTTCCTCCTCTTTTTTCTTTTATCTTCTCCCCTCTCCCGTTTCTCCCTCTCCTTCTCCCTCCCCCTCTCCCTCCCTCTCCCTCTCCCTCTCCCTCTCCCTCTCCCTCTCCCTCTCCCTCTCTCTCCCTCCCTCTTTCCCTTATCAAGACCCAGTGACTCATTTTCCTGAGGTGATGGGAAGACCCCTTTGCACCCTGGGTCCTCAGCAAGGGCACAGCCAGTGGCCTAAAGAAGGAGCAGGCTGCCTCCCTCCGTCTGCCCCACAAAACGAGCAGAGCAGAGTGCAGCAAGGCCCCTGGTTTAACCGCAGCCTTGAGGACAGGGACCGACTCTGAGACGCGGCTGGAAACCACAGTTCTGTTAGAAGCGATGACCACGAGGATCCCCAGCAGAGTCCAGAGCTGGAGAAGCAGAAGACAATCCCTCTGTAGAGAGGAGCACCAGGCACATGGGCGTCTGCCAGGGCACAGGCAGGTGCGGAGGGAGCAGAGCCCTGCCCCACGGCGGGTCTCCGCCGGCACTCTTCAGCCTGGACTCTGTGAGCCAGCGCATGTGTGTGAGCAGGTAGACTGAAAGGGAGGGAAGCCTCGGACTGGAGAGGGGCTATGAGAGGCCCGTCCAGTGGTCCTGCACACAGTGACCCAAGGCAGGGCTCCTGACCAGGTGCTGCTCACACAGTCACCACAGTCCTGCAGACAGTGACCCAAGGCAGGGCTCCCGACCAGGTGCTGCTCACACAGTCACCACAGTCCTGCAGACAGTGACCCAAGGCAGGGCTCCCGACCAGGTGCTGCTCACACAGTCACCACAGTCCTGCAGACAGTGAGCCAAGGCAGGGCTCCTGACCAGGTGCTGCTCACACAGTCACTGTGGTACTGCAGACAGTGACCGAAGGCAGGGCTCCTGACCAGGTGCTACTCACACAGTCACCACAGTCCTGCAGAGTGTGACCCAAGGCACAGTCCTCACCAGGTGCTGCTCACACAGTCACTGTGGTCCTGCAGACAGTGACCCAAGGCAGAGCTCCTGACCAGGTGCTGCTCACACAGTCACCTCAGTCCTGCAGACAGTGACCCAAGGCAGGGCTCCTGACCAGGTGCTGCTCACCCAGTCACCACAGTCCTGCAGACAGTGACCCAAGGCAGAGCTCCTGACCAGGTGCTGCTCACACAGTCACTGTGGTCCTGCAGACAGTGACCCAAGGCAGAGTCCTGACCAGGTGCTGCTCACACAGTCACTGTGGTCCTGCAGACAGTGACCCAAGGCAGGGCTCCTGACCAGGTGCTGCTCACACGGTCACTGTGGTCCTGCAGACAGTGACCCAAGGCAGAGTCCTGACCAGGTGCTGCTCACACAGTCACCACAGTCCTGCAGACAGTGACCCAAGGCAGGGTCCTGAACAGGTGCTGCTCACACAGTCACCACAGTCCTGCAGACAGTGACCCAAGGCAGAGTCCTGACCAGGTGCTGCTCACACAGTCACTGTGGTCCTGCAGACAGTGACCCAAGGCAGGGCTCCTGACCAGGTGCTGCTCACACAGTCACCACAGTCCTGCAGACAGTGACCCAAGGCAGAGTCCTGACCAGGTGCTGCTCACACAGTCACTGTGGTCCTGCAGACAGTGACCCAAGACAGAGTCCTGACCAGGTGCTGCTCACACAGTCACCACAGTCCTGCAGACAGTGACCCAAGGCAGAGTCCTGACCAGGTGCTGCTCACACAGTCACCACAGTCCTGCAGACAGTGACCCAAGGCAGAGTCCTGACCAGGTGCTGCTCACACAGTCACCACAGTCCTGCAGACAGTGACCCAAGGCAGAGTCCTGACCAGGTGCTGCTCACACAGTCACCACAGTCCTGCAGACAGTGACCCAAGGCAGGGCTCCTGACCAGGTGCTGCTCACACAGTCACCACAGTCCTGCAGACAGTGACCCAAGGCAGGGCTCCTGACCAGGTGCTACTCACACAGTCTCCACAGTCCTGCAGACAGTGACCCAAGGCAGGGCTCCTGACCAGGTGCTGCTCACATAGTCACCACAGTCCTGCAAACAGTGACCCAAGGCCGGCTCCTGACCAGGTGCTGCTCACACAGTCACCACAGTCCTGCAGACAGTGACCCAAGGCAGGGCTCCTGACCAGGTGCTGCTCACACAGTCACCTCAGTTCTGCAGACAGTGACCCAAGGCAGGGTCCTGACCAGGTGCTGCTCACACAGTCACCACAGTCCTGCAGACAGTGAGCCAAGGCAGGGCTCCTGACCAGGTGCTGCTCACACAGTCACCACAGTCCTGCAGACAGTGACCCAAGGCAGGGCTCCTGACCATGTGCTGCTCACTCGGTCACTGTGGTCCTGCAGACAGTGACCCAAGGCAGAGTCCTGACCAGGTGCTGCTCACACAGTCATTGTGGTCCTGCAAACTGTACCCTGTGAACCTGGAGCTCAGGCCTGGTTCGTTCCAGCCCCTGTGTGACGTTGACTCAGGACAAGGACCTCTAAGGCTCTTGAACCTCACTTAAAGGTGGAAGAGGAAGAGCACAGAGACTGTGGAGGTGGAGCAGGTGTGGCCTGGGCAGCAGCAGGGCAGCGCTGGCCTGGGCAGGTGTTATCTGTCTGCAGTGCACCTCGGCCCTGCCACCTGGAGAGCATGGCTGAAGCATGCTGTGCTCATTGTCACGGAGCCTGTGATTCCTCTGCACTGCCATCGTCAGGAAGGCATGAAAGCAAGCTTGGAGAGGAAGCAGTGGTCAGCTGGGAGGGTAAGCAATGTCCTTGGACTGTTCTGCTCTCCAGTTCAAAAGTTTCGTAAATAAAAATGATGGCGAGGAATAAATGGACTCTAGTTTAGCCAAAGGACCAGGCCAGGCAGTGGACCTTGGAGGTGGGTCAGCAGGAGGGCGGCTCCATGGTGTCCCCAGCCTGTATTTGCGTTAGACCTTCATGGCCGTGTGCAGCAGTTGGGTTGTCTCCTAAAACCCAGGCGCAGGGAAATCAGTTTCAGTCCCTTCTCCCACCGGCCTCCCTCCTCCTCCCGGTCTCCTCTCTCTACTTTTTGCCTGTGACTTACGTTTGGTTCTTATGTCATCTTATCCTTCCCTCTTCTTCCCTTCATTTCTCTCTGACTTCTGCATGAGAGAAAAAAATTCAACCTTTGAGTTTCCAAGTTTGGTGAATTTCACTTAACGTGATGTTTCCATTTCCATTCATTTGCTGGCAAAGGCAGTAATTTCATTCTTTTTAGTGGCGAGGAGAAGAACTCCACTGTATATATATATATATATATATATACACCACAATTTCTTGATTCATTCATCTATCAATGGGCATCTGGTTGATTCCATGACTCAGCTACTCTGCATTATGTGTAAGCACTGATGGGCTGTGTTGCTCTAGCATATGCCAATTTCAGATCTTTTGGATAAATACCGAGGAGTGGGATAGCTGGGTCATATGGTGGTCCCATCCCTGGTCTTGTGAGGAATCTCTAAACTGTACTAGTCTGCGGTCCATCAACACAAGTGTTCCTTTCTTCCCACAACCTCACCAGCACTTATTTTTCGTATTTTTGATCATTGCCAATTCGACTAGAGTGAAATGGAATCTTAATGTAGTTTTGATTTGCAGTTTCCTGATTACTAGAGATATTGAACATTTTCTCATGTATTTGTTGGTCTTTTGTGTTTCTTCTATTGAGAAATTTGTTTAGTTCTTTTGCCCATTTATTGATTGGGTTATTTGTGTTTTGTTTTGTTTTGTTTTGTTTTGTTTTCTGAGTTCTTTGTGTATCTGAATATTAATACCCAATTAAACTCCCATTTGGGAGACTCTCTCTTCATGCTCTTAATCATGTCCTCAGCTATGCAGGAGCCTCTTAGTTGATGGGCCCAGCATCCCACTTATTGATGGTTTTATTTCTTGTTCTTTGGGAGTCTTCTTAAGGAACCCTGGGTCAGCACCTATGTGATGCAGTGTTTCTGGTCTAATTCCTAAGTCTTCAATCCACTTTGGTTTGAGTTTTGTGCAGAGTGAAAGAAAGGGGTCTAATTTCATTTTTCTACATATAGCTATCCAGTTTTCATGGCACCATTAGTTTAAAAGACTGTTCTTTCTCCAAGATATGTTTTTGAAACCTTTGTCCAATACTGGATGGCTGTAGGTTTATGGGTTTGCCTCTGTGTCTTCTATTCCATTCATTGTCATATCTGTTTTGGTGCCAATACTATGCTGTTTCTGTTAGTCCAGCTCTGTAGTATGATTTCAGATCAGGTACAGTGACGCCTTCTGCTCCACTTTCTTGCTTAGGGTTGCTTTGTCTATTCTGGATCTCTTATTTTTCCAAATGAATTTAAGAATTGGGTTTTTTTTCCCTAATTCTATGAAGAATATCATTGGTATTTTGATGGGGCTGGCATTGAATCTGCATAATACTTTTGGTAGTGTGATAATATTCTGCCTATCCAAGAACATGGAATGCCTCTTCACCTCTAAGTTCTTTCGATTTCTTTCTTCGGTGTTCTATCATTTTCGTCATATCTCCTTGGTTATATTAATCCCCACGTATTTTTTCTAGGTTATTGTGGATGCCATGGTTTCCCTTCCTCAGCTGAATCATTGTTGGAGTACAGAGAGCTATGGACTTGGGGTGTGGGTCTTGTAGCCTGCTACCTTGCCACATTCATCTCTCAGCTCTGGGGTCTTCTGGAGAGCCTTCTAGATGCAGGCTCCTCGTTGCAGAGGTAGGTCCACTTCTTTTCTTATTTGTGTCCCTTTGATTTCCTTATCTTGTCTGATTGCTCTGGCTCTTGTTTCAAGGAGTATACGGCACAGGACTGGTGAGAGCGGATGGCCTTCTCTTGTTCCTGAATTTAGAATGATGTGGCTTTGGTTTGTCATAAGCGGCCTTATGATGTTGAATAGGTTTCGATCTCTAGCTTCTCCAGCATTTGTAACATGAATGGCTGCTCGATTTTAACAAAGATCTTTCCTACATCTATTGAGATGATCGTGTGATTTTTGTTCTTGATTTTAAGTGATGAAACACATTTATTGATTTGCATATGTTGAACCAACATTGCATCCTGGCAGTAGACACACTCAATCGTAGTGTATTATCTTCTCTGTTTTTTAATGCAGACCGCTAATACTTTATTTAGGATTTTTGCATCTATGTTCCTCAGGGTTTTGGTCTCTAGTTTTCTTTCCTTGATAAGTCTTTGTCTGGTTTTGGTATCAGGCTTATACTAGCTTCATAAAAGTATTTGCCAACTCCTTATTTTTTGTACCTCTCCTGATCCTAAAAAAGTACTCCTTCAGAAAACTAATAAACTACTATGAGAAGCCACCCTTGCAAGACACCGTTCTGTGGGGCCAAGTTTGAGCTTCTCCTCTTACATAACCAGATGCCCTTGCCTCCAGCCGGAAGCCTCTCTCGAAGCTATAATGGGCCTCGCCCACCCAGGTCCAAGTGAAGACCTTCCTGATTTGAACAGAGGAGAGGAAACCCACCAGGGAGCTTCTGACTCCCACCTCAGCAGCACAAGCTGGGCAGCGCGGGGGACGCGACAGCAAGGCCTGGGGCCCTGTGCCCCGCAGTGCCTTCTGCTGTCCTCGGCCTTCAGTGGCCTCTGTTGCCACAGTCTGCTTTGTGGAAGTGACAGGCCTTGTTTAAGAGGCAGCAAAGAGAGGAAAACAGGACAGTCCAACGTGTCCACGCTGTTGTCAAAGGAAAGTGGAATCCAGGAAGGGGCATGTCAGGAAAGAGGAGCTGCCGAGCAGTAACCATGTGGCCCTGGCAGCTGGGAGTCTCCTGACCGCCTCTCAGGTGGCTGTGGGGACAAGGAGGGTCCTGCTGGGCGGGCTGCCAGGGGCTCTGCCTGCCATGCGGTCCTCGGGCTTCGCACCACATTGTCCAGGGTCCCCGGGCCAGTGCCAGAAGTGGCGTGTGGGCTTACAGGCCTGAGCTCCGGCTGTGCGGGGAAAGCGTGTTCTAAAGCGCGCGCTCGGGTAAGGACGGAGGAGACCCGTCGGTGGGAGTCTGGACAAGTCAGGGTGGACTCACGAAGCACGCGACGACGCGCGGGAAAGCACGGGACCGCACGGGCGAGGGCTGCGCGGGCTGTGGCTCCTGGTGGAGTGCTCGCCTGGCACGTGTGAGGCACTGGGTTCGATGCCCAGCACCACGTAAAAACAAGTAAATAAACGTATTATGTCAAAAAAAAAAAGAACTCTGGGGGGCTCTCCCGCACACCCCAGGAAGGGCAGAAACCAGAGACCGATCCTGGCACACGGGAGGCTGTGCTGGCCGGGACCCTCGCTCACTACTGGAAAGTCGATACAACCGCTCCACCTGAGTAGAGTCAGGAAAACAGGTGTTCACGGTGGCTTTTCCTGACAAGCCTAACACAGCAACTTGCTTGTCTGCCAGCTTGGTCATGCATAAATAAATTGTGGTATAATTCTACAGTGGAATACTACACAGCCATAAAAAGAATAGGCAACCAACGCATGACTGTGTGGCTGAATCTCACACACATTTGAGCAGAAGAAACCAGACATAGTAGAGAACATACTGAAGGCTTCCAGTGATATGAAATCCAGGAAGAGGAAAAGCCCAACCATGGTGCTAGAAATCAAAATAATGGCTACCCTGTGAGAGAGCACTGGGAAGGATCCTGATGGAAATGTTGTATGTCTTCATGTGAGTTGTGTAAAAGTCACAGAGCTGTAGATTAAGAGTTGGAGCCAGGAGGGATGGTATAGCCTTTAACCCCAGTGACTCAGGAGGCTAAGGCAGGAGGATTGTAAGTTCAAGGCCAGCCTCAGCAATTTAGTGAGGCTTTGAGCAAGTTGGTGAGACCCTGACTCAAAATAAAAATAAAAAGGGCTGGGGATCTTGCGTGGTGGTTAAGCACCCCTGGGTTCAATCCCTGGGACAGAAAGGAAAAAAAGAGTTGGGCTTCTTCTATATAGAGCATTCCTGAATAAAAAAGGAAGGCTAGAGAAGTTAACAATTGAGTACTTGTTTTTATTTATTTTTAGGGGGAACTGAGGGTTGAACTCAGGAGCACCTGACCACTGGGCCACATCCTCATCCCTATTTTGTATTTTATTTAGAAACAGGGTGTCATGGAGTTGCTTATCACCTGGCTTTTGCTGATACTGGCTTTGAACTCACGATCCTCCTGCCTCAGCCTCCAGAGCCACTGATATTACAGGTGTGCGCCACTGCGCCCGACTTTTTATTTATTTTTGTATTTTTTAGTACTTTACCAAGTTGCATATAATGAAAACCTTTTGTCTTTTTTTCTTACAAGTAGAGTTGTTGAAGGCTGAGTTTTAAGACAGAACTTTGTGTTCACAGGGAAAGGTGTCCGTGACACGCTGCTGGAGGGAAGAAACCAGCAAAGTGCCCCGCAAGAGGCTCTGCCTCAGATCAAGATGAGGAAGACCAAGCTCCTGTGGGAACAGGAAACACCCACGAGAGGCAGAAAGAGTGCTTTCTCTAAGAAGAGGAGAAGACAGAGGGCCCGAGAGCTGAGCTCCAGAGGGAAGCAGCTTAGCTGGGAGACAGCGGCCCTCTTCCCCGGAGGCCTGGACAGGGCTGACCGCAGTGCATAGGAGAGTTCTGTGGGGACGGAGGCTGCCAGCTGCGCTTGGTGGGACCGCTGGATCAGAAGAGCCCCAAAGGGGGTTGGGCGGTGGCTCAGTGGTGAGCGCTTGCCTAGCACAGGAGGCCCTGGGTTTGATCCGCAGCACCATAAACAAACAAGCAAACAAATAAAATAAAGGTGTGTTTTAGAAAGCCACGAAGGCTCGGAGGGAGTCCTCTACCGCGCTGGCTCTCCTCCTGCCCCACTGAGTTTGGAGGAGGGTGTCCAAACAGGGAAAAACCCCTATACCCACGGTTTCTCGTGAATGGATTCCAGTCCTGCCTGCGTGGACACCGCAACCAGCCCAGCTGGCAAGATCAGAAGGACGGTCTCCGGAGTGTGAGGCTGAGCTGACAGCAGTCAACCCGCCGAGCTGCAGCTTCTGTCTCAGACAGCAGGAGAAAGCTGCGCGACTGGTTCCTCACCTTTCTACTTGGAGGAAAGGGGTCGCAGTCTGGAGAGCAGCCAGAACCAACAGCGACTCGTCTTTGTCATGACTACACACAGGCGCCAGCCACGCTGACTGACGTATACAGCACTCAGTAAGCGGGATGTGGCTCACAGGTAAGAGGAATCACCACCCTTAGCAGATCATCAGATGATTCAGTCACGGAATAAGAAAAGGCTAAAAAAAGTATCTCAAATACGGGTAAACAAATGGGGCATTTTGAAAGATGAATGGAAATGCTGAAAAGAAAAGAAAGGGTCTGAAAAATAGATTACGTAAGGGAAAAAATGAATGGGCTTAAATTATATAATGCAGAAGACGGGGATCAGTGAACTTGAAGAAAGGTCAATGAAACTATTCAAGCTGGATATGAGAGAAAAGACTTAAAATACAAACAGAACATGAGAGTATATCGCGTGATCTGAAATATAAGCATTTGGAGTCCAAGAATAAGAAAAGAGACAGTGAGGAAATGGAAGAAACCACAGTCCAAGAATCAATGGCCAAAAGTATTGCAATCTGGTGAAAATTTATTGACCCATACATCCAAGGCATGAATGAATCTGAAAAAAGATAAATACAAAGAAAGCTGGAGCTGAGCTAACACAATCAGACTGCCGAAGGCTGACTGTAAAGAGAGGACCTTGGAAGCCGTCATCAGACAGGAAACACGCATTGCTTGGAACAATGATTTTTTAAGTAATGGCTGATTCTCACTGGAAAGAAGAAGAGATGGAAGACAGAGGAGCAGAAGTTTAAAATGCTGAGGGGGAGAAGACTTGGCCTACCAGTCTGTAGCCAGCAAAGTCATCCATTGAAGGGACGGCGAAGTGGAGATGTTCAGGAGAGCGCGGAGACACCGTGGAGCTCCGCAGCCACTGGACGTCACCGCGGGAAGTGTAAGGCCGCTTCAAGGCTGAGTGGAAGCGATGGAGTCGCAGACTCGGGAGGGCCGCGCGCTCCCTGCAGCCGCTGGTGCCCTGAACCGGTCTGTCTTTTGTGGGTCGTCCTTGGATCCTGTGGTGTCTTGTAGGGCCTCTGGCCTCCGCCCACAGACACACAGGGCCCCCTCCAGTTGTGAGGACCAAAGGGCGCCCTGGGGTGGCGTCCAAGGAGGGAAGGAAGAGCCGCAGGCGGCGACGGCACATGTCCACGTCCACGTCCACGTCCCGGACCTCCTCCCGCGTCTCCATTCCCCAGCACCAGCTGGGTTCCAGGCGGACGCAGGCGTTCTTGCCAGGATCGTCCGGGCTAAGTGGAATGAGCTGGTTTCACAGGACAGTGGTCCGGGCTCTCTCTGGGGGCCCAGCTGCCAGCCACCACTGCAGGCCCCCACCCCTGGAGGCCTCCCCTGAGGCGCGGGCACAGCTGCCCCGGCCACTGCCGTGACGCCCGCGTCTCCTCCCTGGGCACCGCTGCCATCGCCAGGCTCTCTCTGAGGCCCAGCTGCCCCGGACACACTGCTGCAGGTGCCAGAGGTCTTTCCTCTGGGTGCTACTGCTGCCCAGAGCCTCGGACGCACAACTGACCTCTACACGGCCACCACTGCCGCCAAAGCCGCTGGGCTCCCCGCAGGCCGCCTGGAGGCCTCCTCTCTGGCGCCGCTGCGGCAGCCACAGCCGCCGCCACCTCTGCTGCTGCAGTCCCCCCGCCTGCTGCCACCGACTCCTGCCTCTGCCACTTCCGCCCTGCCCAGTCCGCTGCCAGGGAGATCCAGTTTGGTAGCAGGCGGCTACGTCCATTTTCAGACGCCACCCAGAGCCTGGGGTTTGCTTGGGGTGCCGGTGGGCTTGCTGCCCCTGCCATCTTGGGGCGCGGCCACCCCTGTCTGGGGACACCGGCCAGGACCTGGAGGTTCAGTGTCGGGTGCCGTGGGCTTGGCTGCCCCGGGTCTGCCTCCTGGGAGTGCAGTTGCCCCTTCTGGTGGCCGCGTCTCTCAGGGCTGCTCCTCCCTGGTGGGCCCTCCCCAAGTCCAGAGCCCTCGAGATCTTGGGGCTGCAACGTGGCTGAACCAGGGCATCTGAGACCCAGAGGGCAAGACAGCGATGGGGTCTGCGGGCCTGTCTGGCCAGGCGGTCTTGTGGGAAGTCGGAGACAGGGCGGGGGGCTCCCGGGCGCTGGCAGGGACAGCTGTTCAATCTTCCACCAAGATTTATTTTATTTTTATTTTTTCCTTCTCTGGTATCTCTCCACCATATTTGGAGCCGGGTGTTTTTGTGCAGCAGTCTGTTGAGGACAGTGGTGTGCATGTTGTTTCCGTCCTGCCGTGTAGTCCTACTTTCTCCCCCTCTTTATACGTCTTCTTCATCTCTTGTCTCTCTTCCTGGTTCCCTTCCCACCTCTTCTCCACCTACAGCTAATCTATCTTGGCTCCTCTCCACTCTTCCTATGGATTTTTGCTTCTGGCTTCTCTCTTTCTCCCTCATGAGCACCATGTCCTGCACTGTTTCTGCTCTTTCTTTGCCCACTATTTGAGATCGTGAATCCATTTGGCAAACGTTCTGTTTTTTGTGGACAGTGATTGAACTCATCGTTGCTGTCCATAGTGAGAGGGCAGGGAAACTGTGCTGGGAGCCGTTAGATTTGAGCCTGTATATTGTCTGCACTGGGCGTTGTTGATATTGGTCTCCCTCTTAAAGGGGGGATACTGGAAATCTTCAGGGACAATACAGGTCCACAGGGTGGAAGCTGTGTTGCCTCAGATCCACACACTACACAAGCAACATGAGAAAACAAGGGAACAAAATGCCATAAACACACAGGATGCCCCAATAAGAGAAGCCGCTGACAGCACAGTGGAAGAAATGTCCAAGAAGGAGTTTGGAATGTTCATAGTTAGTCTGATCTGTGAAGTAAAGGGTGGTATAAATAGTGAAATCAAGAGAAAATACAGGAAATGAAAGATCACTTCAATAAAGAGTAAGAGATTCTGAAAAAAAAAGCACAAGCAGAAATCCTCAAAATGAAGGAATCAATAAATCAGATTATTAATTCAGTGGAAAGCATCACCTACAGACTAGACCATTTGGAAGGCAGACCCTAAGGCAATGCAGAAAAAATATTTAATATTGAAAATAAAGTCAATCATGCAGAGAAGATGGTAAGAATTCATTGACAGAACTTCCAAGAAATATGGGATAACATGAAAAGACTAAACTTAAGAGTTATCAGGATGGAAGAAGGCACAGAGATACAAACCAAAGGACTGCACAATCTTTTCAATTAGAACAATTAGAACAATTTAGACATAATATCAGAAAATTCCCCAAACCTAAAGAATGAAATGGAAAATCAAATACAGGAGGCTTACAGGACCCCAAATGTACAAAACTACAGCAGGTCCACACCAAGGAGCATTATAATGAAAATGACTACAATATAGAATAAGGATAAATTCTTAAAGTCTGCAAGAGAAAAAAGGCAAGTTACTTATAGGGGAAAACCAATTCTGATCTCAAATGATTTCTCAACCCAGACCCTCAAAGTCAGAAGGTGATGGAACGACATATTTCAAACTCCGAAAGAAAATGGATGCCAACCAAGAATCTTAGATCCAGCTCAATTAAGTTTCAGATTTGAAGATGAAATAAAAACCTTCCATGATAAACAAAAGTTAAAAGAATTCACAATTAGCAAGCCCGCACTACAGAACATTCTCAACAAAATATTCCATGAGAACAAAGTGAAAAAAAAAAAAAAAAGTGAAAACCAGTAAAGGGAAGAACCACACTAAAGGAATAGTCAAAAGAGAAACTAAATCAAACAAAAAGCCAGAAATAAACCAAAATGACTGGGAATACAAGTCATATCTCAGTAATAAACTTAAATATTAATGGCCTAAATTCATCAATCAAAAGACATAGACTTGCAGATTGGACTGAAAAACAAGACCCAACAACAAGCTGTCTCCAAGAGACTCACCTCCTAGGCAAAGACATGCACAGACTGAAGGTGAAAGGACGGGAAAAAAACATATCACTCACATGAACTGTGTAAACAAGCAGGGGTTTCCATCCTCATATCAGACAAAGTGAACTTCAAACCAAAGTTAATCAGAAGGGACAAAGAAGGTCACATCATTCTACCGAAGGGAATTATACAGCAGCAAGACATAACGATTGTAAACATTTGTGCTCCAAACAATGGGGCATCTATGTACAACAAACAAACCCTTCTCAATTTTAAGAATTGAATAGACCATAACACAATAATACTGGGTGACTTGAACACACCTCTCTCACTACTGGACAGATCCTCCAAACAAAAACTAAATAAAGAAAGTATAGAACTAAATAATACAATCAATAATTTAGACTTAACAGACATATATAGAATATTTCATCCATCAATGAGCAAACGCACTTTTTTCTTGACAGCACATGGATCCTTCTCTAAAATAGACCATATCTTATGCCACAAAGCAACTCTTAGTAAATAAAAAAAAAAAAATGGAGCTAATCCCTGCATTCTATCAGATCGTAACGGACTGAAATTAGAAATCAATGATAAAATAAAAATAGAAGCTACTCTAACACATGGAGAGTAAATAATACACTATTGAATGGTGAATGGAGTAGTAGAAGAAATCAAGGATGAAATGAAAAAATACTTAGAGATAAATGAGAATATTAATACAACATACCAAAATCTTTGGGACACTATGAAGGCAGTGCTAAGAGGAAAGTTCATTGCATTGAATCATTTATTAAAAGAATAAAAAGTCAACAAATAAATGACCTAACAATACATCTAAAATCCCTATAAAAAAGAACAAACCAACACCCAAAATAGTAGAAGACAGGAAATAATCAAAATCAGAGCTGAAATTAGTGAAATTGAATGAAAGAAACAATTGAAAAAATTGACAAAACAAAAAGTTGGTTCTTTGAAAAAAATCAATAAAATTGATAAACCCCTAGCCTCACTGACAAAGAGAAAACCCAAATTACTAAAATACATGATGAAAAAGGAAATGTCATACTGGATGCAACAGAAATACAGAAGCTAATTAGAAACTATTTTGAAAATTTATACTCCAATAAAAGAAAACTATTGAAGACACTGACAAATTTCTAGAGACCTAAACTGAATCAGGAGTCATAATGACTTAAACAGAACGGTTTCAAGTAATGAGACAGAAAACGCCATTAAAAGCCTACCAATTAAGAAAAGCCCAGGACTGGATGGATTCTGAGCTGAGTTCTACAAGACCTTCAGAGAAGAACTAACACCAACACTCCTCAAATTATTCCATGAAATAGAAAAGGAGGGAACCCTTCCAAACTCATTCTATGAGGCGAATATCTCCCTGATACCAAAATCAGACAAAGGCACATTAGGAAAGAAAACTTCAGACCAATATCCCTGATGAACACAGATGCAAAAATTCTCAATAAAATTCTGGCAACTAATGTACAAAAACATATTAAAAAGATAATGCACCACAATCAAGTGGACTTCATCCAAGGGATGTAGGGTTGGTTCAACATTTGGAAATTAATAAAAGTAATTCATCACATCAATAGATTTAAAGACAAGAAGCATATGGCTATCTCAAAAGCATTTGACAAAATACAGCACCTCATGTTCAAAACACCAGTAAAACTAGAGATAGCAGGAACATACCTCAACATCATAAAAGTCGTATATGCTAAACCCAAGGCCAACATCGTTCTAAATGGAGAAAAACTGAAAGCATTACCTCTAAAAACTGGAACAAGACAGGGATGCCCTCTTTTACCACTTCTATTCAACATTGTCCTTGAAACTCTAGCCAGAGCATCAGACAGAAGAAAGAAATTAAAGGTTTACAAATAGGTAAAGAAGGTTTCAGACTACCACTATTTGCCACTGATATGATTCTGTATTTGGAAGATCGAAAAATTTCACCAAAAAACTTCTAGAACTAATAAATTAATTCAGCAAAATAGCAGAATATAAAATCAATACCCCTAAATGAAACACATTCCTATTGCAAGAGAAATTAGGAAAACTACCCCATTCACAATCACATCAAAAGAAATATTTGGGAATCAATCTAACAAAAGTGGTGAAAGACCTCTACAATGAAAACTACAGAACACTAAAGAAAGAAATTGAAGACAACCTTAGAAGATGGAAAGACCTCCCAAGCTCCTGGATAGGCAGAATTAATAATGTCCGAATGGCCATACTACCAAAAGTATTATACAGATTTAATGCAATTCCTATTAAAATCCCAATGACATTCTTCATAGAAATATAAAAAGCTATCGCAAACTTCAATTAGAAAAATAAGAGACTCAGAATAGCCAAAGCAATTCTTAGCAAGAAGAGTGAAGCAGGAGGCATCACAATACCAGACCTTAAACTATACTACAGAGCTATAGAAACAAAAACAGCATGGTATTGGCACCAAAACAGACACATAGACCAATGGTATGGAATAGAAGACACAGTCAAACCCACATAAACACAGGTATCTCATACTAGACAAAGGTGCCAAAAACATTCATTGGAGAAAAGATAGCCTATTCAACAATGCTGCTGGGAAAAATGGAAATCCATATGTAACAAAATGAAATTGAACCCCTATCTCTCACCCTGCAGGAAACTCAACTCATTGTGAATCAAAGACAGGCCCTAGAACAGAGACCCTGTGCCTAATAGTAGAAAAAGTAGGCCCAAATCTTCATCATGTCAGCTCAGGACCTGACTTCCTTAACAAGACCCCTAAAGTACAAGAAGTTAAATCAAGAATCAATAAATGGGATGAACTCAAACTAAAAAAGTTTCTTCTCAGCAAAAGAAACAATCAATAATGTGCAGAGAGAGTCTACAGAACCGGAGAAAATCTTTACCACCATGCACCTCAGATAGAGCACTAATCTCTAGGATATAGAAAGAACTCAAAAAACTTAACACCAAAAAAACAAATAACCCAATCAATAAATGGGCTAAGGAACTGAGCAGACACTTCACAGAAGAAGAAATACAATCAATCAACAATATATGAAAAAATGTCCAACATCTCTAGCAATTAGAGAAATGCAAATCACGACTACTGTAAGATTTTATCTTACTCTAATCAAAATGGAAATTATCAAAAATATAAGCAATATTAAGTATTGACAAGGATGTGGGAAAAAGTACACTCATACATTGCTCGTGGGACTGCAAATTGGTGCAACCACTATGGAAAGCTTTATGGAGATTCCTCAGAAAACTTGGAATTTGATCCAGTTATCCCACTCCTAGGTTTATACCCAAAGGATTTAAAATAAACATACTACAGTGGCACAGCCACATCAATGTTCATAGCAGCTCAATTCACAATAGCTAAACTATGTAAGCAACCTAGGTGCCCTTCAACAGATGAATGGATAAAGAAAATGTGATACATATCTATCTATCTATCTATCTATCTATCTATCTATCTATCTATAGATACAGATATATGAAGAAATATTATTCAGTTTCAGAGAAGGTTGAAATTCTGGCATTTGCTGGTAATTGGATGGAGTTAGAGAATATCATGCTAAGTGAAATAAACCAAACTCAAAAAAACAAAGCCTGAATGTTTTCTCTGACTTGCAGAGGCTGATTCACAATAAGGGAGGGATAGGGAAGAACAGAGTCACTTTACATCACGTAGAGGGGAGTGACGGAGGGGAAGGGGTGTGGGGAAGGAATGACAGTCAAGTGAAACACACATCATTTCCTCCTGTGCACGTACGACTGCATGACCCATGTGACCCTGCAACATGTGCAATCAGAAAGATGAGCGGCCACACGCCATCATGTATGATCCTCACGATGTGTGAATGCACTCTACTGTCCCAGACAACTGGTTAGAATAAGTGAAATCTTAAGATTACAAATAAAAAAATAGTATTTTCAGTTTCCATGAAACAGGAAACAAACAAAGTAGATTGATCCATGTGTGTATGTGAATTGCATAAAACAACCACTAAAAAGGTAAAGCTAGACATCAGTAGAGAAGAGTGGAATATGAACATATACTGGATTAGGTTTTTTATTAATGTAGGAAATGAGGAAAAAATAAATAAAGAGAAAATAAAACAAAGCAATAAGTTTTAACCTAATTTCATCAATAATTATAATAAATGAAAATAGCCTAAATTCTGTAAACAGAATACGAAATAGGCAAACTGAATTTCAACAGTAAAAGTCAATTATCTGTTGTTTGTAAGAGAAGTTGCAAGGGTACAAATAGGAAGTCTTTAGATGAGTCATGAAAACATTAGTAAAGAAATGTCAGCCATGTTCAAAAGAAACAAAATGTGTTTTAACACAGGAAGTCATTAGTAATGAAAAAGAACATTTCAAAATGATGAAAGCATCATTTTACCACAAAACATACCAAGTCTGGATACACATCCCCTGAGAGGGGACGAGCTCACCACATCCCTGAAGATTTTACTCTCTTCTCCCAGAAAGAAATACTAGCAAGACTCTGTAATGCATGAAAAACTGTTACTGCACTCTGCCTAACTGATGTGTAAAGCACCACACCGTCCACCATCGACCACAGCACCAACTTATTCAAGAACACTCATTATTTTCAAGTGCACACTGAAGATATTCCAAAATCAACTACAGGCTGAGCCATAAAATAATGTCAATAAAGATTATAGGGCTGAGAGAAGAATGTATTATTTGGCCACAATAGAATTGATTAGAAATCAATAACAAATATATATCTGGGAAACCCCTGCATATTTGGAAATTAAGCAATACACATCTCAATAACACAGGAATCAAGGACGAAATCATGAAGAAAACTAGGAAATATTCTTGATGATATTATTAAACAGGATATTATGACACCAAATCACAAGCAGTGAAAGAAAAAGATACACGTGACTTCATCACGAATTAAAATTCTGTTCTTCAAAGAACACTGTCAAAATAGTTAAAACACAACTCAAAGAAGCAGATAAAATATTTAGAAATCATGTATCTAATAATAGCCTGGTATCCTGAATATATAAAGAACTGTTACAACCCAACAATTTAAAAGTGTTCTCAGAGAAAGAAGATATACAAATGACCAATAAACAGAAAATATTTCTCTGTGTATTTAGGCATCAGCCAAAACCACAGGGAGAGGAGCTGGGGTCAATGGTTCAGTGGTAGAGTGCTCACTTGGAACCCGTGAGGCCCTGGGTTCAATTCTCAGCACCACAGAGAAATAAAATAAAGGTATTATGTCCACCTACAACTAAAATATGTATATATATAAAACAGGGAGAGACAAGCGCACACCCATTAGGCTGCCGTGAGTTATTAGGGGTTCACCAGGATGTGGAGAGGTCGGCGCCCCAGGTACTTCCATGGGAATGCAAGATGGTGCCGCCACTTTGAAACAGTCTGGGCGTTCTTCAAAATGCTGGAGGTGGACTTAGCACACGATCCAGTACTCCCATGTCCAGACGGAACCTCAGAGCGTAAAGAATGTTCGTAGACACAGTGTTCACGGCAGCCCAGAGTGGTCACAGCCCACGCGCTCGTGATGACCGGTGGTGAGAGGCAGCAGCGTGAGCAGGACCAGGGTGCTGCCGGACGCTGCGCACGGATGGCCCGCCAGGACCCCGCCAGGTGGGGACAGCCTGTCGTAGGAGGTCGCGTGATTCACGTGCAATGTCCAGGACAGGCCCATGCAGAGGGAGAACCCGTGAGCACCTGCCAGGGGCACCCAGGAGGGAGAGGGGCTGCCGGCGCCTCGGGTTCAGGAGTGGGAAGGACGTTCTCAGGCTGGAGCTGTGGCTGCCCAGCTCTGTGCCCATGCCGAGATGCACCGGAGTGCTCCGTGCCCGTGCCGAGACGCACCGGAGTGCTCCGTGAACATGCCGAGACGCACCAGAGTGCTCCGTGCCCGTGCCGAGACGCACCGAGTGCTCCGTGACCGTGCCGAGACGCACCGGAGTGCTCCGTGCCCGTGCCAAGACGCACCGGAGTGCTCCGTGCCCGTGCCAAGACGCACCGGAGTGCTCCGTGCCCGTGCCAAGACGCACCGGAGTGCTCCGTGCCCGTGCCGAGTCGCACTGGAGTGCACTTTCCAAAGCAGACTTTATCAAGGGTGAGTTCCCCTCAGCAAAACTGCCATGAAGAGTTGTGAACAACCTCCCGTTAACAAAGTCAGCAGGTAAAACGAGTCACAAGACCAAAATATCTTACCAAAACCAGTCCAAGAAAGGACAGTTGGAGAATCTGAAGTCGGAGTCACAGTTGACACTTTCCAAAAATAAAGTCCAGGTTCCGATGGCTTCACTGGCAAATTCTACCCAACACCAAAGGAGCAAGGAACACCGTCCTTCACAAATCCTTCCTTAGAAACAGGAGGGGAAACGGGACATACCCCAAACCATTTCATGAGGCCAAACCCTTACAAACTAAAGAACTACAGACCGATATCCCTCATGAGAAAACAGGGAAAAAAAAGTTAGCAAACCCAATAGCAATATATTTAAAAAGATAATCCATCATGACCAAGTGAGGCTCGCTCTGGAAATGTCATTTAAAAAAATCAACAAATGATTGAATCATCTTAATAAGTTAAGGGGAAAACTTCATAAGATTACCTACACATTCTTAAACTTTGGGACAAAATTCAATACCCACTCGTGATTTTGAAAACCCTCAGAACCTGGAGCAGAAGTAAACTCTTGATCCTGTGGACTCATGAATAACATTGCACTTTACAGGGGAAAAGCTGGATTTCCAACTCGAGGTTGAGAGCGAGACCAGGACCTGGTCTCATCCCTCCACGCAGAGCTGTGCTGGTTCAGTGCACGAGCAAGCAAAGTGCATGAGACTTGAAGACAGGACCGCAGTGGAACCTGTGCGTGCGGAGTGCCCAGCACCCGGGAGGCTGCCGCCAGCTCTGACGTGCACTGAGGGAGCTCACGGCACACAGCGTAGGATGGCCCAATGGTCACCCACGACAAACAGCTGGAAGATAAACAGTAACAGGAAACGCCATCAATAGCACCAAAGTCAGACAACACTTAGAAGTCAGTGAAAGATGTGCAAGACCTTTCACAGCAAGCCACACGGCATTCTTTTGAGAAACATCAAGAAGACCCAAGTAAATGAAGGTGTGTGCACGGTAGGAGTGAACACTCACAGAGTGTCAGGTCTCCCAGCTGATTCGTAGACCCAGCACAACCCCAGTGAAACTTAGCTGAGTTTTCTTGTTTTAAACAGAAAATCGCAAGTGGATTCTATAGTAACCAAAAAATGTTGGAAAGAACAGTCAGAGATTTACTGGTTTTATGACTCAGGAAAGGTCTAGTATTAGCAGTATGGGTGTGAAAGCCGATCTTGGTCCAGGGTGGAGTGAGACACCCCACTTCCCTCTCGGCCAAGCTGCCAAAGCAGTTGAGCCTGGGGTGACAGTCCTCAGCAAGCTGCGTACCCGGCGGGCACCCCCTCGACCGCCTCGCAGCACACAGCCCTGATTCAGGGCATCAGAAAACCGACAGCCTAAAAGTCACCCCTGCAACTCCAGACAGGCCCACAGAAAGCACACCGGGAAAGGAAAACGGGCACATCGACCTTGCAGGGAGCCAGGCGCCTGCTCGCCCAGCCGTCGGGTCAGTGCCTGGGTTCAGTGCCCAGCATTACAAAAACGAAAAAGAAAAAGGACACATTAAGTGGGCGGCGTGCAGAGCGGGACACAAGGCTCCATACGAGTCTGGCGGGACCTGTGTTTGTGACACAGGAAGAGACCTTACGACTGCAGGAAAACCAGACGACCCATCAAAAGATCAAAAGTAAGCGGAGCTGGAAGCATCCCTTCTCAGAAGGAGACCGACACCCAGTAAGCACAGCGGAGGTGGTCAGCAGGGTCGGCCCTCAGCAGGACGCGGGTGAGCCCTGTCGGTCGCCACGCCATAACCGCAGGGCTCCATGTAGAAGCTGCCTGCACCCAGCGTGGGCCGGCAGGAGGAACTGTGGTGTGCAGAGCAGGCTGGCCAGCGGCCCTTTGAGATGCAGCCTTATAGGCAGCGTCCGGCACGCATCCTCCTGACCAGACGTGACCCAGCGAGGTCACCGCAGGGCCCAGGAGCGTCTCCAGAGCAGGACTCTGGCACTGCGTAAGAACAGCCTTCCTTTCAGGGGATCTGCTGAAGGGGCTGGTGGCCAGGACTTCCGTGAGAAGAGAGTGTCTCTGCTGAGCCAAGTGCCGTCTTCCTCTGCGGTCAGCGCCAACCTCGCACTGTGCACCAGGGATCAGCAGGGCCAGCGGGCACCGGGACGCCTCGGAAGCGTCAAGCCTGCTCTAGCGAGCTGGCTGTCTCCTCAGAGCTCCTCGGTGCACATGCCTTGTCCCAGAATAAGCCGCTCAGACGTCTTGAAGCCCACGTGTGTACCGCTCTGCTTGAGGCAGCGATGCGGCAAGCCGCGTCAGAGCAGAGTCGGGATCCGCGGAGACTGCCCTGCGTCCCCGCGCGGCCGAGGCCGCCAGCTCCCCCAGCTGAGCCTGCGCCTCTCCCGCCTGCAGCTGCCTGGGGGCTTCTGGGAATGTGATTGGAGGCTCAGGAATGAGTAAGCCAGGGACTTGAGGGTCTGGGGCTCTTCCTGCCTTAAATCTTCACCCTCAGAAAAATAAAGGAGGCCACCAAGCACAAGTGGAGCCCGCGGTGCCTCCAGCCAGGCGTGTGTAAGGCCTGCAGAGGCTCCTGGGACGGAGAGCAGAGCAAGAGCCGCCATCGGCTCACCCAGCCGAGCCTGCGCCTCGGGCCACTGCGTAACTGGGCATCCCCACAGGCCCCTCAGGCACAGGGTGGCAAACGGGGAAAGCAGGCCTCGGAGGTGCTGGCGATCTGCTCACAAACACACTGCCAGTGACCGTCAGGCGTGGCCACATCTGCCCAGCTCCACAGCCTGGGCTCTTTGGAATAAACACACAGGCGCCACCACATGGCCGTGAGGGTGTGGCGTGGGGGCAGACGGGGCCCTGCTGACAAGGGTGCTCAGCCAGCGGAGGAAGAAGGCGCTCCAGCCCCTGGAAAGGCCTGGACAGTCTCCCTCCATAATGACCAAGGTGGACAAGGCCACACTCCTGGAGGAAGGTGGTACCAGGGACAAGTACCTAACTAGGGTCGGGGCTGGGTTCTTGCCCGGGCTCTGTGCCCACCTTCTTCTCCTTTCGCTTGCTGCTGAGTCCACATTTTAGCAGTAGTGTCCAGTCATTGGGTAGAGGCTCAGGCCCTGGGAAACAGTGAAGGGAACTGCAGGTGAAGTTGGGGTGGTGGACATCATCCAGAGCCTCCAGCTCAGCACCATCTGGTCCTGGGCAGTTCCATTTTCCCCCTAAGCCATTTCCATATGCCCTTCTTATACGCAGGCCAGACAAGGAAGGCCACAGGTCACACTGGGGACGCATGCTCACCGCAGACTGTCATGAGCTTAAGCACAGCTGAGTTAGGGTCCCCACGACCTCGGTCACATACTGAGACAGTCACTGGAAGCCTCGGTGAGGACCTAACTATAGCCTTCTTGGGCCTACTCACTCCTCCGCGCCTGTCCAGCACATCAGTGTGACCACCAGACTCAGGGATAGAGACCCAGGACCCAGAAAGAGGAACAGAGCCAGGAGAACGATGAAGAAGTAGCTCTAGGACCCGGGAAGAGAAACAGAGCCAGGAGGACGATGGAGAACTAGCTGCAGGACCCGGGAAGAGGAACAGAGCCAGGAGAATGATGGAGAACTAGCTGCAGGACCTGGGAAGAGGGACGGAGCCAGGAGAATGATGGAGAACTAGCTGCAGGACCTGGGAAGAGGGACAGAGCCAGGAGAACTAGCTCTAGGACCTGGGAAGAGGGACAGAGCCAGGAGAACAATGGAGAACTAGCTCTAGGACCTGGGAAGAGGGACGGAGCCAGGAGAACAATGGAGAACTAGCTGCAGGACCCGGGAAGAGGGACGGAGCCAGGAGAATGATGGAGAACTAGCTCTAGGACCCTGGAAGAGGGACAGAGCCAGGAGAATGATGGAGAACTAGCTCTAGGACCTGGGAAGAGGGACGGAGCCAGGAGAACAATGGAGAACTAGCTGCAGGACCCGGGAAGAGGGACGGAGCCAGGAGAACGATGGAGAACTAGCTGCAGGACCTGGGAAGAGGGACGGAGCCAGGAGAACGATGGAGAACTAGCTGCAGGACCTGGGAAGAGGGACAGAGCCAGGAACACAGTAGAGAACTAGCTCCAGCCAGCAGCCTCACTCAGCAGTGAGCTTTCATGGGAGAGCAAAAGCCACACAAGGCGGAGGGCAGAGACAGGAACTGACATTGAGTGGCACCATTTCCCAGCAGTGTTGGAGGAAAGGGCTCAGCACGGTGCTTCCAGATGGTGAAGAGTCCTCTCAGCCAGAGAGGCCCTGGCAGTGTGAACCAGGCGGAGGGCCCCTGTTGAGAGTCTGGTCCCGGGAGTCTTGTGGCCCTTCCACAAACCTATAGCTCTATTAACCTGGGGGAGGCTGCAAGGGCCTCAGCGGCTATCTCAAGGAAGAGGCCCCGGCGCCTGGACCTGGCGGAGCGTGACCTGGACTCTGGAAGGTGCCGAAAGCTCAGGGCAGACACCACTTGGTCCTGATGGAAGGTGAGCGGGGGCGGCGGCGGGGCCGAGGGAGTGCAGGGGTGCCCGCTGAGGACTGTGGAGCAGGGTGTCCGGCCGTGGCTCCCGTGGCCCTGCCTGCCCTGTCCGAGCAGCGTTGCTGTGGCTTTCCAGTCCCCATGTCACTGCTGGGTGTGGAGAGGGAAGGCCCCTTGCCTCTTTTCCATGGGTGTCTAAGAACATGACGGGTTTTCAGACGTGTCAGCCATCCCGGTCACTGTGGAAGAGTGACCGCAGTTCTAGGGGACAGCCATCACCGCTCAGTGGGGCAGCTTCCATGGGACTGGCCAGAAGGAACTCAGGAGGGGATACCGACAGGCAACCCAGCCCAAGACGGCCCTGCGTTCCCTAGGTGACCAGCAGGCGAGACAGTTGCCAGGGAGAAGGCAGGCCTCGCTGCGGCCCCTCTGCCTGCGGTCCCCGGTGGGCCGCCAGAGCCCTGCCCAGGGTGCGGCCCTCGTCCAGCACTCCTGCCAGTGTGGCCAGGAGGCCAGCGCTGATTCATCTCGGCTACTCTCATCAGGTTTATTCACCTTAACTTTTGGGGGAGCGTGACTGGGAATTGACCCAGGAATTCTGCCATGGAACCACACCCCAGCCAGGGTCTGGCGGAGCTGCCGAGGCTAGCCTCGACCTTGGGACCCTCCTGCCTCAGCCTCCCGAGTGGCCGGGGTGACCAGCGTGTGCCCCAGCACCCAGCTTATTTACTGATCATTTAAAAGCAGCTCTGCACTCTCTTCAACGTGTTGTGACAGCTAGTGGACCTAGTGTGCGTATGGAGACTCGCGTCACCTGAAGGACACCAGGATGCAGATCGCAGGGCGGGCACCTCCGCCTCCCACAGCCCAGCACGTGGGGTGCCCTCCTGGCTAGTATCACCGGCACCCTCAGCGCCTTCCGGGTCACTTGAGGGTGGCCAGGGCGCCACAGGACCTCAACACGCTTGTTCCAATCCCTGTGCTGAGGGCGGCGTCTGGGCTCCATGCCCCATCCCACGCGGACGTCTGTCCGGATGCCTTGACACCCGAGCCTCCTGTGTGGGGACGTCAGAGATCAGCTGACCATGCGGGCAGGCGGGCAGGTGGTGACCCCAGCGACACCGAGGACATGCGGTCCAGCTCTTAGGAGCCCCTAAGAGCTCTAGGGTCGGGGGAGGGGGCCAGCCCCAGAGCCTGGGTGGCCAGAGCACCCGCCCCAGGCCCCAGGGTCCCCAGGCAAGGAGCCAGGCAGGAGGAGAGGGTGGGCCTGGTCAGACTAGAGGGCGTCCCCATCTGTGCCCTCGGCCACCCCCGCCCAGGCCGACATCCAGTCCCTGACCCAGGAGAGGGCCCGCGGCCGAGGAGGGCAGCTCCACTCCTCTGCCTCCTCCGGGGTGGGCACAGTGCTGGAGGGACACGGGGGCAGGCAGGGTGGCAGGAGGTCAGCAGGGTGGCTGAGAACAGGAGCTGGGTGGACAGCACAGGGGCCTCTGCCACCCTTCCCGCAGGGCTCAGAGTGACCCCAGGCCCCACATCCTGTGGACAGGAGCTGGTCATTGCCAAGGCACCAGGCTCCTCTGCCCTGCAGGAGTGGCCAGAAGCAAGAGGAGTCAGCCCAGGGAGCACGGCGTCCCCAGTCCTTGAAGCGAAGGGTTGTCTGAGCCTCTGCACGGGGCCCCCACCAGGGCCCGGAGGCCAGGTAAGCTGGGACCTGGAGTCTGGGAAGCCCGTGATGGCATCGGCTGGGCTCACGAAAGGGTGGACTGCGTGCACCCCACAAGCCCAGGGAGATGGCGGCCGCTGAGCGGCACCTGTGCCCACAGGTTCCAAATGGGCTGCCAGGACCAGGCCTCCCAGGCTCCAGGGGACCCGCCTCCCTGCTGCCACGGAGGCTGCGCCCGGCTCAGGAGGACAGCGAGGAGTGGCCTGGCCTGACCCGGTCTGACCTGGATGGTGCTGGTGTGGTGGCCCGTGGGAGATGGGCTGGCGTGGCGCTGGCCACTACGGGGCCACCACCTGGGAGAGCCAAGCCCAGGACTGCCTGCTCCACACGGGCCACAGGGACTCCGCAGGACGACCCAGCTGGACTGCAGGTGGCCGCACACTGTGCGTCATGCAACCCAAAGCCACGGCAAAGGCCAGCCCCGCTGGGTCACCAAGCAGGGCAGCCAGCTGGGGCCACGGCGGCTCTGGTGGCAGAGCGGTGACACGTGGCAGCCAGCCCACAGGGAGCCCTCTGTCCGGGAACACGCCAGCCAGCGAGGTGGCCACGAGGATCCTTGTTTGAGAGGAGAAACCGGAGGCCCGTGGAGGCCTGTTGCTTGAGGCCTGGTGGCCCTGCAGCCAGGGTGCAAAGTGACCCTGGGCCCACGACTCAGCGGCGGCAGCCCGTGAGGGCAGGGCCAGGAGGGCCTCATGGCACCCAAGGCGAGAAGGACAGCAGCAAGAGCTGCTGCCAGAGCTGTGGGGCCCACACGTCTTGACCCATGAGGAGCACACAGGAGCCCACACGTCTTGACCCATGAGGAGCACACAGGAGCCCACACGTCTTGACCCATGAGGAGCACACAGGGGTCCACACGTCTTGGCCCATGAGGAGCACACAAGGGCCCACACGTCGTGACCCATGAGGAGCACACAGGGGCCCACACGTCTTGACCCATGAGGAGCACACAGGGGCCCACACGTCTTGACCCATGAGGAGCACACAGGGGCCCACACGTCGTGACCCATGAGGAACACACAGGGGCCCACACGTCGTGACCCATGAGGAGCACACAGGGGCCCTCACGTCGTGACCCATGAGGAACACACAGGTGCCCACACGTCGTGACCCATGAGGAACACACAGGTGCCCACACGTCGTGACCCATGAGGAACACACAGGTGCCCACACGTCGTGACCCATGAGGAACACACAGGGGCCCACAAGTTGTGACCCATGAGGAGCACACAGCCCAGGGCACGCACAGCCTGCCAGAGCCGTCTTGCTCCTGATTTCATAGCCTCCTTGTTCGGGCGAGATCCAGGTGCAGCTGGCCCTGCAGGATCGGGGTCTGTCTCCGTCAGATGGACTGGAGACGCTTGGAAACAAACAGCCCCAGCTGTCCACTGGCTCCCTGACCTGCGCACCCAGCAACCTGCCGGGCTGGAGCACCGTGCGCCTCCCAGGTGCCAGACAGAGGGACAGTGGCAGGGCCTCAGTTCATCGCAACATGGCCCTGGCTCCAGTGCCTCAGAGGACACACGGTGACGGTGGACCAGCCCTGCAGGACCCCAGAGCCTCTTCAGCTCTGGAGCTGCCCCAGCCACCCTGGCCTGGGCTCTCGGGTTGTGTGGGACGTCTGCTTTTCCACCTCACGGTGAGGCCAGCTCTGCCCCGGGGAACAAGGACAGGGGCCGTTGGGGCCCATCTGCCCAGCCCAGGATTGTGGGTGACAGGCGTGAGCTCCGCCCTGGCGTCCCTCCCCCAGCACGGGCCTGGCCCTTCTCTGGAAGCCTCAAGCCTCAAGCCTCCTGGCTGGCCGGGGCCGGGACTGGGGCCGGGGCCTGCCGAGAAGCGTCTGTTCCCTGGAGGCTCCCGGCAGACGGGCTGGCGGGGACACATCTGCAGAGGGGCTTCCTCAGAACTGCCGGGAGGAAGCGCCGGGCCGCAGGCCCAGGCGCGGGAGCGGTGTGGGCGGAGAGGCCGCTCTTGGGTCAGGAGAACAGCTGGGCCCCTGCTTTCTTCTAACCACAGCCTGGCCATCCAGGGCCTGCCTGTGGCGACAGACCCACAGGAGGCTGGCGGAGCGTGTGCCCCACCCGCCTGGCCTCAGGCCTGGCCAGCAGGCTGGACCTGGCGTCCTGCCCCGGTTGCAGCTGTGGGCGGGCAGGGCCTCCTTGGCGGCGTGTCCATGTCCGGGGTGACGGGAACAGCCTGCCCTCCTTGGGGCTGCCTGTTCAGCCTGGGAAGGTACAGGCCACCCCGACATGGCCCGGGCGGCCTCCGGAGCAGGGGCTGCCGGGACCACAGTCCATCAGCACAGGGAGGGGCTCTTCCCTAGAGGCCGGCATCTGTGTCCCTGTCCTCGGGCAGACGTCTCCTTGGGCCCCTGGTGCCAGGGGCCGTGGACAGCGCCCAGTCACACACGCTGGCTCTCCAGCTCCTTCCTGCCGCCGTGTTTCCCAGAGCCACAGCACAGCCAGCTGTTCTGGGGGTCCAGGGTCAAGTCAAGAGCAGGGACCGGAGCCTGGGCCAGCCAGGGACATGAGGGCTGCCCCGGAAGAGCAAGACCGTGTCCCAGCCTGACTGGATGGGTGTGGGCCGCCCTCTTGACGCGGGCTGGGCTGTGGGGCAGGGGCTGCAGGCCCTCCTTAGAGACACCGCCAGGCGCCCAGAGAGGGGACAGGTCTGCCCGTAGAGGTGTCCCCTGCATTCTCTCCATCCCTCTGCCCCAGAGGGTCTCGGCCACGTGTCCACGTGTCCACGCTCACACTCCCTGTGCCCGGCAGGCAGAGCAGCCGCAAGCCGGGTGCCCCTGCGTTGGGCATGCCTGCCAGGCCCTGCCAGCAGGGAAGGTAGTGCCCCTGGCCCTGCGAGCTGTGCCCTGAGGGCCTAGTCTCTGTGGGCACAGGCGTGGCTGCTGCTGGAAGCCCAGGACTTTGGATTCTCAGCCTCCTTCGGTGCCTCTTGACTCTCCCGGGGTCCTTCACCGAGGGGTGTGGTGTGCAGACAGCACTGGGCCACCCCCTGCCTCTGCCCCTTGCCTTCCCTTCTCTCTTTTAAAGAGGATAAGGAGTGTCTCCCCTCCATACCAGAGTGCTCTGAATATGGGCTCGACTGGCCCTCCAGGAGGCAGCTGGCCATGACCACAGGGCCCAGGGACTGCACCTCTGTGGGCCTGAAGATCCCACTCCTGCTCTGGCCCAGGCAGACTGAAGGTGCTAGACTGGAAAGTGGGGTGGTCTTTGTGCCAGGTGCCTCTGAACACTTCAAAATGGCAGAATACGTTTATTGACATAAAATAATTTGTATCACAGTGACCAAGGAAGAAACAAGTTACACACAGGCGTCTTCAGGGAATTCCACTCAGAAAAGCAGCACTCTAGGCATGGAGATCCAGGGAAGAAGATCCAGGCATGGAGATCCAGGCATGGAGATCCAGGTGTGGAGGTCCTGGTGTGGAGATCCAGGGGAGAAGATCCAGGCATGGAGCTCCAGGTGAGGAGATTCAGGCATGGAGATCCGGGCAAGGCGATCCAGGTGTGGAGATCCACGTGTGGAGGTCCTGGTATAGAGATCCAGGGGAGAAGATTCAGGTGTGGAGATCCAGGTGTGGAGGTCCTGGTGTGGAGATCCAGGGGAGAAGATCCAGGCGTGGAGATCCAGGGGAAGATTCAGGCATGGAGATCCAGGTGTGAAGATCCAGGCATGGAGTTCCAGGTGTGGAGATCCAAGTGTGGAGATCTATGTGTGGAGGTCCTGGTACAGAGATCCAGGGGAGAAGATCCAGGTGTGGAGATCCAGGTGTGGAGATCCAGGTGTGGAGATCCAGGGGAGAAGAACCAGGTGTGGAGATTCAGGGGAAGATCCAGGCATGGGGATCCAGGTGAGGAGATCCAGGGGAGAAAATCCAGGCATGGAGATCCAGGTGTGAAGATCCAGGGATGGAGATCCAGGTGAGGAGATCCAGGTGTGAAGATCCAGGGGAGAAGATCCAGGCAAGTAGATCAGGCGAGGGCACTGCTGCAGTGGGCAGTCGTTGCCCCACCTCCACACGGATCTCTGCATTCTCAGAGATTACCACCTCCTTTCTCTTCTGTCTTCTCTTTTCAAACGAGGAGGGCCATATTTTGTTGAGACGTAACTCACATGCCTTGAAGTCCCCCAGTGGCCAGTGCTGCACCCACAGGGGCTCCATCCCACCACTGGATCCCAGTCAGTGGCTTGGTCCTGGGAAGCCCACCATCCAGTGTCTCCTGTGCCTGTGGTTTGCACTCTCTAGACGCTTCATGAACACAGGGTCACAGAATGGCTTTGTTCACTGGGCTCCATGTTTCTGCAGCCTTGGGCCCACTGCCTCCTGTTGTGGGTGCCCTGCCTCTTCCTCCTCAGGCTGCTTCTGCCCTTCCTCTCTTACAAGTGGATTTGTGAGCTTGTTCTGCTTGGACGAGGTCCTCAGTCCTCTCGGGCTCACACCCGAGAGCACATGACCGGCCTGTCCTTGCCATCCTAGTGAGATGTGGTCTTGCCCGTGACTGAAGGTGTGGAGTGCTTCCCGCTGTTGTGCTGTGAGAGCTGCAGACGGCTCTCATTTCCAAGGTTGTTTGGCCATTCTGGTCCCTTGAGCTTCCATATGAATCTTTGAATCAGTTCGCAAATTTCTGCAAAAAACCCAGAGGGGACATTGAAGGAACTGAGTTGAATCTGTAGGTTGGTTTGAGGTACATTCCCATCTTGACCACGTTCAGTCTTCCAGTTCATGAACCTAGATTTTTTGGGGTGGTGGGTAGTATCCGACAATTTCTCTCAACCTTGTTTGGAGTTTTCAGTGTACAAGTCAATCACTTTTATTACATTTATTTCCAAGATTTCTATTCTTTTTAATGCCATTATAAATGTAATTGTTTTCTTAATTTCCCTTAAAATTGTCCTCGTAGCTTGGAGAAATGTAGATGAGTGTTGCATGTTGATCTTTATCCTGCAACCGCCCGCCTCTGAGCCTCCTGCATCGTCCCACATGGGAGCTCTCGGGGACTGCTCAGAAGGACACCTGGTGGTGTCTTTGCCACTGTGAATAATACTGCTACCAACACTCACATGCCCACCACCACCCAGCCTGGAAAGCGGGCACCGCAGGCTCGGCGGAGCAGGACGCGAGGTGGGGGCTGAAGGAGGGGAGCAGTGGCCAGCTGACAGGTGCAAAGCCTCCAGGGGCAGGGGCAGGGCCGGCCTGCTGACCGGGCACAGCCAAGGGGGCCTGGCCAGGGCAGGTGGACCCGGCAGCCGCAGGGGCCTTTCAAGCGAGGAAGCTGCGTGTCAGATCCTGTGGGGTTACAGGCACACACCTCTGTGAACTGCTGGAGGCTTTTAAGTAATGTTGGTGCCATTAAAAGAACTCCGCTTGGAAGCCTGCAGAGCCTCCCAGCAGAGCTCGGCAGCAGTGTCTCCCTCCTCAGGAAGCGTGGACGGCAGGGACCCCGTGGCGTGCTGGCCCAGCCCAGCGCCGTCCAGGGACTTTGATACTCTCCCAAGCCCAAGTGTGTGTCACGTCCACTGCGTGGGTGTTGGAAAGGACCTTGGTAGGTGTGGAGGAGGCTGGCCCCCCAGAGCCCGCAGCAGATGCCCCTGCCCAGCAGCACAGGGGGAAGCCCGGGTCTTCTGGGCAAGATGAGCCTGGGGTGACTGCTGGCTTTCAGAGGGCCTCGTCCTGCAGGAGGCCTGGGGACGTGTGTGCAGGACCGGAGCTCAGAGCCTGGGTGCAGGGCGCACTCCAGGAGAGGGAGGGCGGTGGAGGCCGGGGTGTGGGATGGCACTGGGAAGCGTGGCCTCTGGCAAGGGAACCGAACTGGGAGACGCCGGACACATGCGGTCACAGCCCGGCACCCACGGGCAGGGTGTGGTGTCCCCCTCAGGTGGACATGGGTGTGCGGGGATGGGCCTAGGCTCTGCTTGGGGCCCGTGAAGGGTCAGGCCCAGACTCCAGTGGACATGGCTCAGAGGCTGAGCCAGGGGCTCCCCACGGCTCTACAGCTGGGGGCTGTTGCACTGGAAGGTTGAGGAGGGACGGGCTGGGGGTCGTGTGGCCTGGGACGGGGTTGGTGCTGGAAGCCCCTGGGGAGGTCCCTGGCCGGCCTGGCCAGGGTCCCACCAGGAACCACGGCGGCCCTTCCCAAGCAAGCGTCCCACGCAGTAGCCCTGGGAGACTCCCCTGCAGACCTGCGGTTTGCTGGTGAGGAGCTGGCCTCACACCAGCTGCCAGCTCAGCAAGGGGGCCGGCGGGGACTCCGAGGCCTGGAGGTGGGCATCAGTCGCCCCCTCAGACGCCGAGCAATCTGGCGGGGGCGGCCGCCAGCGCGTGAGTCAGGAGGGAGAGCGGGGCCTGGTGAGTCGGCACGGCCTGGGCCGCGTCCAGCCCTCACATCCTGCCCCTCCCGGAGCCCTGCCCGACCGCCACGGCGCCCACCCCGCCGTGCTGCCCAGCAGAGCCTCACGCACAGCCTGCGAGAACCCGGAGCCTATGGCTAAACAGGCGTCCTGCGAAGAGCAGGGAGCCTGGCAGAAGGCGCCAGCCGAGGCCCGGCCGGCTCCCGCTGCAGCATCACTGCCTCTCACGGAGGCTGTGCTCCTGGGCCCCCGTCATGGCGCTGCATGGCCGTCAGACCTGCCCAGGCGGACTGGACACCACAGAGGCACACGCCCCACAGACCCTGGCCCTCCTCAGCCAGGCCGCCAGCTTCCCTGCACCGCGCTGCCCAGCCCCAGCCCATCTGCCCAGCAGAGAGCCCTTTGCCTGCAGCAGCCCAGTCCACTCAGCCCAGTGCCCACAAGCCTCCTTCCGCCCAGGCACCCATGTGGCTCTGGGCCTCTGGCTCGGTGCCCACAGAACCTGCCTGCAGCCAGCATCAGGGGCGTCCCTGGGGGGGGACGCACGCTGTCCCTGGGTCTCCAGGACCTGGACGTCTCAGTGCCCCCCAGGCCTCCTTCTGAGCATCTGCACATCGTCAGTGTCCTGCCCCAGACCCGGCGTCTCCCAGAGTGGCTCTGCCTTTGAGATGTCCACCTGGAGTGTCCTCTCTGAATGGCCCCTTGGCCTCTGTCGCCAGTGCCATAGAGTGGCCTCCCTCTCCGGCAGGGTCAGTTCTGGTGACTTTGGCAGGCATTGTCCCTCAGACCTAGGCAGACTTGACTAGCCTCAGTCCCCGGTGCCAAGGAGGACAGGCTGGGCAGACGCAGGGGCCTGAAGGGACCATGCAGGGAGCAAGCCCTGGAGCTGTGGCTTCACAGACCACACGGCCCTCTCCCACCTGGACCAGCCCACCCCTGGCCGCCTCTGTCCTCAGGATGCCCAGAACGCTGGTCCCTGATGACCAGGATGGCCCAGAGCCATTTTCTCCATCGCCAGTGAGTCGCGTCAGCCCTTCCTGGGAACCCAAGCTCCCTGCCTCCACACCCACTTCCACGCCCTGCCTCCTCTTAGCCCAGCCCAGCCCAGCTCCCCACAGCTGTGAGCCTCCCACACATGTGGAGGTGTCCAGGGGTGGCTGCCCCTTGATGCCCACGGGCTTCAGCTCTTTAGAGTTGGCTCCTCTCAGATCAGTGTGACAAGGGGGCATTCCAAGCTCAGGCCCTCAAGTCGCCGTGTGTGGTCCCTGTGGACAGAGAGCAGGGCCAAGGGCTGGCGGTGCCCACAGGCCCTGGGTTCCTTTTCCCTCCATCTACGTGGCCAGGCCAAACCTTGGGAAATGCACAGGTAGAAAGCAACCCCACGGGCTCCTGCATCCACTTATTAGAATCCTGAGTTCTGTCCTTGAGGGGTTGTCGGGTCTGGTCTGGGGTCTTCTCTGTCTCACAGGCAGACCTACCTCCTCAGGTTCACAAAGCTGAGTGAACTCCAGACAGGAGAGACCCACCTACATCCACACTCAGACACATCACAACAAACTTCTGAAAACTGAAGATGAAGAAAAACGTCGTCTTCAGCGAGGGCCAAGAGAAAGAGCACATTCCTTATAAATAACACTCGGATCGACTGCAGATTTCTCACTAGAAACCCTGGAGGCCAGAGGAAGTGGCACACTTTTTAAGAGCTGAAAGCAAAAAGAGAATTACAAATGGACAATTCTATACCCAGTGAAATCATCCTTCAGGAATAAAGATGCAACAAAGATATTCTCAGGAGGAGGAAAAGAAAGAATTTCTGCCAACAAATAGACCCTGCAAGAAGAGCTAAGCATGTTCTTCAGACACAAGGAGAGACACCTAGAACACCAGAGATGAAAGAGGAGCCGCAGAAGGGGAAGGCAGGAGACCCTTGCCTCGGTCTGTGAAGTGGGGTGATCGAAAGCGCACGCTGACGCACCCTCTAAGGGCGTCCGGGCTCACAGGTGTGCCCCCTAGACCTCTGCACAGGAAGCCCGTCGTGGTAAGACCTGCGCGGAACACCTGAGGTGGAGACGTGTGAGAGCTGGAGTATGCGGGTGGCGAGCGCCAGAAGACCACTGAGCTTCTCACACACAAGAGACGAGTAGGACCCTAAAAATACGAAATAGCAGAAAAGAACAGAACAAGGAAACAGCAATGAAAAGCAGAGCAATGAAAAGCAAGCGTGCAGAAAGCAGCCCACCAGGCAGTGGCAAACCTGCAGGAACTGCGATAGCGACCAAGGCAGCCGGCCCAGACGAGAAGAGAGCGCGTCACCGCGGCTTTGAAAGGCCCACCTGAGTTCTGCCTACAAGAAACACACTTCAAAGATGGCGTGGACGGGTAGCGTGAAGAGGATGGGAAAAGACGAACCATGAGAGCACAAATCAAAGAGCCTAGTGGCCATTTAGTACCAGAGGAAGTGGACTTCAGAGAAAAGAAAACGAAGAGAAATCCCTTGATGATACGAGGATCAACTCCCCAAAAGATCAGTGGATCAGGACGGGACACTGAGGGTCCAGTGTGGCCTTCAGGTCAGGCCTGTGGCTTTGGAGATCAGTGGACCAGGATGGACACTGAGGGTCCAGTGTGGCCTTCAGGTCAGGCCTGTGGCTTTGGAGATCAGTGGACCAGGATGGACGCTGAGGGTCCAGTGTGGCTTCATGTCAGGCCTGTGGCTTTGGAGATCAGTGGACCAGGATGGACGCTGAGGGTCCAGTGTGGCTTCATGTCAGGCCTGTGGCTTTGGAGATCAGTGGACCAGGATGGACGCTGAGGGTCCAGTGTGGCTTCATGTCAGGCCTGTGGCTTTGGAGATCAGTGGACCAGGATGGACGCTGAGGGTCCAGTGTGGCTTCATGTCAGGCCTGTGGCTTTGGAGATCAGTGGACCAGGATGGACGCTGAGGGTCCAGTGTGGCTTCATGTCAGGCCTGTGGCTTTGGAGATCAGTGGACCAGGATGGACGCTGAGGGTCCAGTGTGGCCTTCAGGTCAGGCCTGTGGCTTTGGAGATCAGTGGACCAGGATGGACGCTGAGGGTCCAGTGTGGCCTTCAGTTCAGGCCTGTGGCTTTGGAGATCAGTGGACCAGGATGGACGCTGAGGGTCCAGTGTGGCCTTCATGTCAGGCCTGTGGCTTTGGAGATCAGTGGACCAGGATGGACGCTGAGGGTCCAGTGTGGCTTCATGTCAGGCCTGTGGCTTTGGAGATCAGTGGACCAGGATGGACGCTGAGGGTCCAGTGTGGCTTCATGTCAGGCCTGTGGCTTTGGAGATCAGTGGACCAGGATGGACGCTGAGGGTCCAGTGTGGCTTCATGTCAGGCCTGTGGCTTTGGAGATCAGTGGACCAGGACGGGACGCTGAGGGTCCAGTGTGGCCTTCAGGTCAGGCCTGTGGCTTTGGAGATCAGTGGACCAGGACGGGACGCTCGACTGAGAGAAGAAGGCGTGAGGGCTTTAGTGGGGAGAAGGGAGTGAGCGGAGGACACGGGACAGCACAGAGAGGGCCAGCAGGTGGGGCCAGGCCTGCCAGAGGCATGGACGGGCAGTACTGGGCCTCCCTGGCCAGGCGGGCTGCAAAGGCAGCGGGGTGCTGGACGGCAGTGGAGGAACGTGAGGCTCCGGTGGGTCCTCTCACCGCCCCAGACACTGGCAGTACCAGGGGTCCTGCAGTGGACAGAGCCCCTGGTTGAAGCAGGCAAGGCCTGGGCACCTCCAATCCCTCCAGCACCAGCCTGGGAGCCGACTGTCCCACGGTGGGTGGCCACAGGGCCGCCCGTGGCAGGGGCACGTGGGCCTGAGGGGGCCTCTGGAGGGCAGGTCTGCATCTCCTCCTGGCTTTGCCGCAACAGGCTTCCAGGAGCTGGCCGTGGCCGTCTGAGAGCCGTGTGAGACCAGTGGTCTTGGGGAAAGTGCCCGGAGGCGCAGGTGGGCCTCCACCCTCCAGGTGCACCGCAGCTCCCGTCGTGGAGGCCACACCTGGAGCCCCCAAGGCCGCGGGCTGTGGCACTCGGGTTCCTGTACGGAGCTTCCTGCCCACAGCTCACTAGGGTGCGGGCACCTCACTCCTCAACTGCAAGAGGACCCTGGGTGCCGGGCTCCGCAGACAGTGCAGTGGGTCAGTGTGCAGAGCTCAGCAGCACGCGAGCTCAGGCCCCGCAGGTGCCCATCATGGTCAGCTGGCCTTGAGGGGCCTCAAGTCAGGGGCTCTGGGCAGGAGCCCCTGCAGCAGGGAGGGCTCAGCATCTGGAGCGGGGAGAGCAGGGCTTGGGGCACCAGGTGACAGGGACCCGGAGCTCCCCGCAGTGCTGGGCAGGGTGGGAGCCTGTCACCCACCAGGGCAGCTGGGTTGGTGTGTCCAGGGCCTTGCTTGCTGTGGCCCCAGGTCCCGTCCTCTTCCTCAGGAGCAAGGCAGGCCAGACGCCCACGGAGAGCCAGACAGCCCGGGGCCTGTGAGCGGAGCCCTGCCCTGGTCCTCCTGGTGGGGCTGCCTCCGGTCCTCCGCGTTTCTGGCTGCCACCCGGGATGCTCACCCAGGGCGGCAGCTGCAGCAGTGGGAGGGCCCCTGAAGAGGCCCGAGTGGAGGCTTCTCACTGAGGGGTGGGGAGGAAGACTGGACCCGCCCGTGGACGGGTCTTGCCGTTAGGTAGCGCAGTCCAGCTGCAGGACTGTGGGCACCAGGACTCTGGGGTCTCTGCAGCCCGCCCACCCCCGCTCCCCCAAGGCCTGCTCCTCAGCTCTGGGCCCAGCACCTGCCCTGCGTCCTCTGGGAACGTCCCTCCCGGAGGCTCCTGCGTCCAGTCTGCACAGAGGCCCCTCACCCACGCTCTGCCCCAGGGCTCTCTGGGTGGGGCCTGGGGCCACCTCGACTTGAATCAGACCAAGACTCGCCTCCCTCCGCTCACCCTCAGGAGCTCCAGGAGCCAGCTCAGCTCCCCTCCAGCTGCACCCAAACCCCTGGGCCGGGCCCTGCGTGGGACTCCGCCTGCCGTCCAGCCTGCGGACACGCTTCCCGCCAGGCCCGCCCACACGGGGCCAGATTCTCTTCACGTATTTCACCCCAAATGACCTGTGGCAACCGTCTCAATGCAGGGCAGCTCTGAGACCAGCTCTGCCTGTGAAGCCCCCTCCCCTCAGCCCTTCCTGTCTTGGGAAACATGATTCACTTTCTTCATTGAAAACACATTGTGCGAACACGCAACGCGTTGTTCCTTGTCGGTTGAGTGGTCCTATGATGGAGTATTTCTCATTTCTGACTCAGGAAGTACTGAGAGAGGAGCATTCACCGAGCTCTCTGTGGTTCCCACAGGGTGGACAGACTCTTGAGCCCAGGCGTGTGAGGCCCGCCCCAGATGGCCCTGGCCAGGGCCCTGGGCGACGCTGACCTGACAACCCTGGGCAGCCCCCTGACCAGAGCAGGCAGGAATGCAGAGGCTGGGACAGGCCTTCCGCAGCACCTTCTCCCCAGAGCGGGGACCACCCAGGACTCCCCGGGCTGTGCCCATGTCCCTCCATCCGAGCCACGCCTGTCTCCTGGTTCCCCTCCCTGCGGCCTCACAAGCTCTGGGGAAAAGAGCCTGCGTCTGCAAAAGATGCAAGGCCACCACACCACGGTCCGCCTCCCCCGTCACTCACTGTGGGAGCCCAGGTCGGGCTCCGGCCCAATCTAACGGGTCAGTGGCCTCAGGAGCAGAGCGAGACCACAGCGCCTCCCTTTCTGACCCACGGCAAGGAGGGCTTGTGGTCAGCTGTCACCCTGTGACAGAAGACCCATGAAGACACGGAGGGGAGGGAGCCTCACCTTGGCCCAGTCTCCCAGGTCCACTGATGGTCAGCCATCACCCTGTGACAGAAGACCCATGAGGACATGGAGGGGAGGGAGCCTCACCTTGGTCCACGGTTTCCCAGGTCCACTGATGGTCAGCCATCACCCTGTGACAGAAACCCATGAAGACACGGAGGGGAGGGAGCTTCACCTTGGTCCACGGTTTCCCAGGTCCACTGATGGTCAGCCATCACCCTATGACAGAAACCCATGAAGACACGGAGGGGAGTGAGCTTCACCTTGGTCCACGGTTTCCCAGGTCCACTGATGGTCAGCCATCACCCTGTGACAGAAGACCCATGAGGACATGGAGGGGAGGGAGCCTCAACTTGGTCCACGGTTTCCCAGGTCCACTGATGGTCAGCCATCACCCTGTGACAGAATACCCATGAAGACACGGAGGGGAGGGAGCTTCACCTTGGTGCACGGTTTCCCAGGTCCACTGATGGTCAGCCATCACACTGTGACAGAATACCCATGAAGACACGGAGGGGAGGGAGCTTCACCTTGGTCCACGGTTTCCCAGGTCCACTGATGGTCAGCCATCACACTGTGACAGAATACCCATGAAGACACGGAGGGGAGGGAGCTTCACCTTGGTCCACGGTTTCCCAGGTCCACTGATGGTCAGCCGTCACCCTGTGACAGAATACCCATGAGGATATGGAGGGGAGGGAGCCTCACCTTGGTCCACGGTTTCCCAGGTCCACTGATGGTCAGCCATCACCCTGTGACAGAATACCCATGAAGACACGGAGGGGAGGGAGCTTCACCTTGGTTCACGGTTTCCCAGGTCCACTGATGGTCAGCCGTCACCCTGTGACAGAAGACCCGTGAAGACATGGAGGGGAGGGAACTTCACCTTGGTCCACAGTTTCCCAGGTCCACTGATGGTCAGTCGTCACCCTGTGACAAAATACCCATGAAGACATGGAGGGGAGGGAGCCTCACCTTGGTCCATGGTTTCCCAGGTCCACTGATGGTCAGCCATCACCCTGTGACAGAAGACCTGTGAAGACATGGAGGGGAGGGAACTTCACCTTGGTCCACAGTTTCCCAGGTCCACTGATGGTCAGTCGTCACCCTGTGACAAAATACCCATGAAGACATGGAGGGGAGGGAGCCTCACCTTGGTCCATGGTTTCCCAGGTCCACTGATGGTCAGCCATAACCCTGTGACAGAATACCCATGAAGACATGGAGGGGAGGGAGCTTCACCTTGGTCCACGGTTTCCCAGGTCCACTGATGGTCAGCCGTCACCCTGTGACAGAATACCCATGAAGACACGGAGGGGAGGGAGCTTCACCTTGGTCCACGGTTTCCCAGGTCCACTGATGGTCAACCGTCACCTTGTGACAGAAGACCCATGAAGACATGGAGGGGAGGGAGCCTCACCTTGGTCCACGGTTTCCCAGGTCCACTGATGGTCAGCCATCACCCTGTGACAGAAACCCATGAAGACACGGAGGGGAGTGAGCTTCACCTTGGTCCACGGTTTCCCAGGTCCACTGATGGTCAGCCGTCACCCTGTGACAGAATACCCATGAAGACACGGAGGGGAGGGAGCTTCACCTTGGTCCACGGTTTCCCAGGTCCACTGATGGTCAACCGTCACCTTGTGACAGAAGACCCATGAAGACATGGAGGGAAGGGAGCTTCACCTTGGTCCACGGTTTCCCAGGTCCACTGATGGTCAGCCGTCACCCTGTGACAGAATACCCATGAAGACACGGAGGGGAGGGAGCTTCACCTTGGTCCACGGTTTCCCAGGTCCACTGATGGTCAACCGTCACCTTGTGACAGAAGACCCATGAAGACATGGAGGGAAGGGAGCTTCACCTTGGTCCACGGTTTCCCAGGTCCACTGATGGTCAACCGTCACCTTGTGACAGAAGACCCATGAAGACATGGAGGGAAGGGAGCTTCACCTTGGTCCACGGTTTCCCAGGTCCACTGATGGTCAGCCATCACCCTGTGACAGAATACCCATGAAAACATGGAAGGGAGGGAGCTTCACCTTGGTCCACAATTTCCCAGGTCCACTGATGGTCAGCCATCACCCTGTGACAGAATACCCATGAAAACATGGAAGGGAGGGAGCTTCACCTTGGTCCACAATTTCCCAGGTCCGCTGACCCCGCAGCTCTGGGCCTGAGGTGAGGCAGGACATCCCGGCGACAGTTGTGGTGAAGGAAGCTCCTCACCCCACCGCAGCCTCGAAGCAGAGAGAGGACGAGGCCAGGGACAAGACACAGTCCCCGAGGCCACGTCCCCAAGGACCCTCTCCCTCCACCCAGATCCCCCTGCCTACCGCCCACGGCCCTCCCTTTCACCATTCAGGGGCAAAGGACGGATGCCCTGCTGGGGTCAGAGCCCCCAGGATCCCATCACTCCCAAGCCCCTCTGAGGCCGCTGCCCTGGGGACAGGCCTCCGGTGCAGGAGCCCTAGGGACATTCCAAACCCAAGCACAAGAGTGCTGTCTGCAAACCCATGAGAGCCCTCTCCGCAGACAGCCTGCAGGGCCTGCGTCTGGAGCCTCCAGCCTCTTCAGAATCTGTCCTCTCCCCCACCCGTGGTTTCCTTGGGTGGCCCTGCTGGGGAAGACCCCCACCCAACACGGCAGGGGGCTGCAGGGTTTCCCAGGGTCCGGCTGCACCTGGGGAGGGCAGACCTTCTCTGGCCTTCCCAACACGCAGTAGTGGGCCTTACCAAGGTGTGACTCACAGGAGTGCGGGCTGGCGGGCAGGTGGGCCTGCGGATGCACACGGGGGTCCTGCAGGGGCCGCCCGCTTCTCTCCTGGGCAGAGCGACCCCCCCCCCCCACCCTGCAGCCTACGCAGCCACTGCCCTGCAGGTCTGCTCCTCTGCAGGTGGACCTCTGTGCTTGTTCTCGATGGACTGGCCTTCTTGTGTCTGACTATTGTAAACAGAGCTGAGGGAACATCTTGTTGGAGTCTGTGTGAGCGATATGCTTCTATCTGTCTGGAGGAAATACTCAGGAGAAGGCGGGGCCCCGGCTGGCGGTAGGAGCCTGAGGAAACGCCCGCCTTTGCAAGGGAGTGTGGCACGGTGCCCCCGGCAGGTGACCACGCCCACACGGGGCCTGGGTTCCTTCCCAGCGCAGACGCTCTGTGGGCATGCGTGCGTGTCCCTGGGGTTTTAACCTGCACTGTCTGGGGGAGAGATGCGGGTAGATGTGCAGCTTTATGGTCAGTCTTAGAATTAAGTGGTTTGAAATCCCCCAACTTTATGGTTTTGTAATTTATTTGCTCTTTGAATTTCCATGCAAATTTGTTCAATGCCTACAAAGAAGTCGTGCATAGGGTCACATTAAATCCAGATATCAATCTGAGAAGACCTCTAGGTGTGAAACCCCGAGTCCGACGAGGAACACGGCCCGCGCTCCGCAGTGGCCTGGGTCTGGGACGCGTGGGCATTGCGCCTGGTCTCTTAGCTCAATGCCAAGCAGTGCCTGTCCTCGGACGCTGCTGCAGGTGGGCAGGCCTCCTGAGCCTTTGCTCTCCTGGCCACTCCTTGCTGCAGTGTGGGCCGCGGTGGGCTTCCTGTGTCCTGGGGCACCCTGCGGGAGAGCTGGTGTCACGTGCAGGTCAGCCCCACCTGACACGGAGCAGGCCAGCAGGCTGGAGGCCAGCAGCCAGTCCCGGGCCCCTGACCGCATCCTCAGCCGACGGCCTGAGCCCTGAGCTCAGCCTGTCCCAGCATCTGCCACACAGAGCTGTTCTCACACCAGGAACCTGGGCAAGACTTCAAAGGGAACTGCCAGCCGCCCGTCCCCCAGGGCCTACATCTGGCCCAAAGATGCACATTCTTGTCCCAGCTCCTTATCTGAGTGGACTCTGGCTGGCCAGCTTGGCCTGCTGCCGTGCGGCCCCGAGCCTCCTGCAGCCCAGGCAGCCCGTGAGTTTGGGTGCTGGTTCCTGGGTCTGGGTTCCATACCTGCAGGTTCTCTTGGTGTTCGGGCCTTCCTGTGAGAGTCTACCCTCACATGCATTTGGTCCTGCAGTGGAATTTCTCACTGGTCAGACGCTCAGAGCGTCCTGAGACCACTCACTCAGCAAGCTGTGCTCCAGAGGGAGCCCCAGAGGAGGCAGGGCAAGCCAGGCCTGTGGCCAGCCCCCGAGGCCCCCATGGCTGGACACACACAGGCTCCTGGTGCTCCTGCCACTGTCCGGAGCAGATTGGCCGGGGCTGGTCTTCTGCCCCACAGTCACTCAGGGATTCAGGTCCCTCTAACCCCGCCACAGGGCCCCTCCAGCAGGAGGGAGGAAGGCCCTGAGCCACGCCCGGAAGCTCAGCCTCTGGCCTCATCAGGGTGGCTCTCTGCGAGGGTGCCCGTCCCATCTGGAACTTAAGCTGTGATTCCCCAAAGGCCTGATGCTCCAAGTCTCTCCGAAGGTCCTGGGCAGAGGCAGGCTGCAGCCCCCGTGAGGACGACCAGCCCAGAGCCTCTCGGGCTGTCTGGGGCTGTGCAGGGCCACCCACAGCCCCTCGGAGGCCCACTCTCCTGCCAGGCACCCGGCGGCAGATGCCGGGAGCTTCGTCTCCCCTTGGGGCTGGCTGCGTCCCCCGTGAATCTCCACGCCTGGGGCTTGTTCCCGTGACTTCGGGAGGCTGCTTCACTCCTGCACAGGCTGCCCGTCCTGCCAGCTGCTGCAGCAGCACCCAAACACCAACAAGGCAGAAGAAACGGGAAACTGGACCGGAGGAGAAAAAGCCACCATTTGATGAAAAACTGAGTCCACGTAGCAACGGATTTGGACTCGGAGGAAAGGCCAGTTGTCTGCTTTCTACCGGCAGACCAGGTGCCTGTGCCTGGGCCCTGCGGAGTGCACGGGCCGGGCCAGCCTCCTGGGATGAGCCTCTCTTGGGTTCTTGCCAACATCAATCAGCCCTCACTGAAAAGGAAGTTCTTTCTCAGTGGCTCTGTGCTGACTTTGAGGAGGTCCACCTGAGTTTTCCTGCGCCCACTGAGAACCTCCAGCTTTTACTAGAAAGTGCTCTTGAAGCCAGGACCGTCAGAGCCGCTGTCCGCATGGAGCAGCGCCCGTCCTGCTCAGAGCCCTTGCTGCTGGCCCACGAGACCCCCTCTTGCTCCGATGGCCTCCTCTTTGGCAGTTGCCTGTGGCCTTCAAACGTTTCCATTTATGGTTAGAGCCCTCTCTTCCCAGTTTGGTCGCACAGATGGGAGCCCTTGAGTGAGTCGCATCATGGAGCTTCCTCAGAGCCGCCGGGGGCTCTGCTGCCCTGGGCTGGCCAGACGCCGCCCGCCCCTGGGACGCAGGCTCCGTCGCAGCAGGACACAGGCCTGGCCGGGGCAGCGTGATCCTGGGTCCCGTCACTTTGCTGCCTGGTTCGCTCTGTGTGTTTAATGTCCGAGCCCCAGAGGCTGTGAGCCCCTCTGGGGCAGGAACCCTCTGCCCACTGGAGGTCGGATGGCGGGCAGCAGGAGCCCTGTGCTGTCCCTGCCTCCACCCAAGAGGGGGCCCCAGGCGCCCACACTGGTCCCCAGAGCTGGAGGCCTGTGGGCACTGACCCAGCCAGGGTGCAGGCCCCGGGCTCTGTGGGCTCCCAGGCCTGGCCCTGGGCTCTCCTCCACATCACCGCTGCCTCCCAGCCTGGTGGGAGTCCGCAGGCGGGAGCTCAACTCCCACAACCTGGGGGTCCAGGAGGGGTCTGCCCAGCAGGGACCCCCACCCTTCCTGCTCCCAGCTGAAGCGAGGCCGATTCTCAGGCTGACCCTTTTCCTCTCTCTGCTACTGTGAAGACAGGCCAAGACAGAGGCCTGGGGTCCCGGCCATGCAGGCTGCCCCCAGGGCTGCAGCCTCCAGGACAGAGGCCCAGGGGAGGGGCGGGCGGCAGAGCCTGCGGGGCCTGTGCCTGGAGGAGCTGTGACGGGCTGACAGATCTGACTCCATGGGAATGTCACAGGCCAGACTCTAAGGGACATGGCTAAACAGGCTCCATTCTGCTCTGAGACTCCATGTTATGTAGGAAATAAGCTTCTCCCATGGGAACACCCCACCTCTGTGCCCATCATCAGTTACTTGGTGTGACATGTTTAATAATATACAATGACAACTCTATGTAGTAAAGAATTGCTCTCTTTTGATCCCTATTGCTCCTAAACAATGTACCATGTGAACAGTGATTGTGTGGATGTTAGTACCCTTCTTTAGTGTGTGCCTAGGTAAGGGTCAGTTTGACCCACTTCCCCCTCTGTCGATGATCTCATGATGTTAGTTTGTAATTTCAAATCATAGCAACAGACACTTATGATTGATGTGATTTTTGGTATAAGAACCCCTACAACCCTGTGGTCGGGGCTGTTCCCCCAATAGCCATTTTTTGGGGCATTGTGAGAGACAGCCAGCGGCCAGCTTAATAAAGACTCACATTTGGACTTGTCGGTGGTGATCGGTCTGCTCTTAAGTCGTGCCCACAACAAAGCATTCCTTCCTTCCCAGGAGGAACACGACTCGGCTGTGCCTCCCGGGGACCCAGAGGGGTCTGAGCCAACGGGCAGCTGGCAGCTGTCTGCCACCTCCACTGCAGCCTGGCTCTGGAGCTCTGTGGCTCACAGGCAAGTGCCGTGGCCCATGGTCGGTCACCAAGGGGCACAGGCACCTGCCCATCTCCAGTGTCAACGCAGAATCGTCAAAAAGCTGAAAGCCTGCCTCTCTCCAGCGCAACTCACGCCCAGGGACCAGCGGGGTGGGAGCTCGGTGCCCTAGCAGAGCAGACAGAGCCTCGGGGTCAGGCGGTGTGTCGGGCAGAACTCCACAGAGGTGGCACCTGCCAACCAAACCACCCCGAGCCCCAGCCTTGCACAGCCGAGCCGTCCTTGGTGAGGGCCACACGCTCACCCCTCGCCTCCCACCCTCGTCCAAGCGTTGCACACCAGGGTGGCGGGCATAGGGCCCCGGCACCCCTCCCAGGCCTGCGTGTCTCCTTTCATCTCACAAGCAATCATCTCAAATAATCGGAACAAAACTGTACAAAAACACAACTGCACAAAACACACAACTGCACAAAACACGTACAGAACACATAACGGCACAAAGCCCTGGCCCAGCAGAGCTGTTTGTCCTACACGCAGTGTGGAGAAACTTCCAGAAGTCTTCTGCTTCTAGTTGAAGGAAGTGCTTGGTGCTGCTCAGTTGGAAATCCAGGCCAGCTCCACGTGCTCGCACATCAGGCTGCACACAGGCCTGCGCCCGCGAGCCCTCACCCCGACGCTGAGGCCGCGGGTCCCAGGGTCGCGGCTGTGTTGCAGAGTGGCAGGTCCTGTGCAAGGACTCGCTTTCACGTGGGCCTGTAGACAGAGACGCCTGGCCCTCCTGGCTTGCCGACCACCAGGCTGGGAGGCCAGCGCCACGCTCAGACCCACCCTCCCCGCTCCCACCACCCAGCTGTCCGTCTGTCTTGGGGTTTGCAGTTCTGTGACAAGGTGGAGGCAGCGGCTCTGGTCTGGAGGAGGAAGGCAGCCGGGGCACAGGTGCCGGGGCAGCCCTGCTGTCCAGCCCTCTGAGCCTAGCTGAGCGGGCGTTTCCAGCTAACTCGCTCTGATCGCCTTGCTTCTTGCAAGGAGGCGACTGTGGGGAGAGGGAAGTGCCGTGGGAACCCCCCAGCCAAGACTTACAGTGGAAAGTGGGTCACAGGGTGACCACAGTGAGTCACTCTGGTGGGGGTGCCGCCGCCCCCGCAGCCTGGGTCCTCGAGCTTCCGTGGAAAGTCTGCTCTGACTCAGGAGGGTGTGGCTGGCGGGCCCAGCGGGAGCACACTAGCAACGGACGCAGCTCCGTCTGTTTGAAATGAACGCTTGCCGAGTTTCACAAGTCCTTCCAGAGCCCAGCCTCGTCTCCAAGTGGGGGAGAAGCCACAGAGGTGTGGGCAGCATGGAGGAAGCTCCCACGCAGGGGTCCCTTCCAGGTCCTGAGGGCTGGGGGCACAGGGCAGGTGGTGGAGGCACCCTCGGACATGACGGGCAGGAGAGGGAGAGGGGAGGCGGTGGGCAGCGTCCACCCAGGCCAGCCCACTGGAGCAGAGGGGCCTCCTCCTGGCTCTGACCCGGCTCACAGCACCCAAGGCCCCAGCCCTAAGGGTGCCGAGGCCCCCGCACCTCTGGCCGTCCAACCCAGGTCCGCTCCAGCTCCTCCAGCCATCAGAGCTCCTGGAGCCCTGGGGAGAAGGGGCGCTCGGCTCCCCAGAGGCCGAGAAGTGCAAGGTGGCCGGCAGGCTGCAGAACCTGAGGCGGTCAGCTTGGCGGTCGTGCTGGGGGCGAGAGGCCACCTGCCCCCGCCCCAGGCCCTCTCCTCCCACCCGGGCACAATGCCCATCTGAAGAGCACGGATTTTTGGCACAAGGATGACTCCTCGGTCTGTTCTGAGTGTCCACACTAAGCAGTCCTATAGGCGGGAGTCCACAGCCATCCCGACACCCAGGCCCGTCCCTCAGGCCTGGGACCCACAGGCACCTTCTGAACCACCTGGTGGCACAGGGCCCCCGGAGCTGTCCCCTTGCCCTGGGCTCCCACCGTCTCTGCTCTCCAGAGTCGACTAAGCCCTCACAAGCCCACTGCAGCTCCATCTTCCCCTGGGTGGTCACGGGCCACAGCCCCTGTGCTCAGGAAGGGACCGGGCAAGCCAGGCCTGCCACCCAGGGGTAGCCGCAGCCCCTCACAGCAGAACATGGCTCCTGCTGCCTGTGTGCAGGAGCAAGTCCCACCCTGGAAATCAGGTGTGCTGAGCCCTAAGGGAGGGAAGCTGGGTGGAACCTGGGCCTGCTGGCTGAGTGCTGAAATCCCTGAGCGCTGAGTTCCCTGCCATGCAACCCTGGGTGCTCAGTCCCCTGGGTATACTGTCCCCTGGGTGCTCAGTCCCCTGGGTGCTCATTCCCCTGTGTGCACAGTCCCCAGGGTGCACTGTCCCCTGGGTGCTCAGTCCCCGTGTGCTCATTCTCCTAGGTGCTCAGTTCCCTGGGTGTATAGTGCCCTGGGTGCTCATTCTCCTGGGTGCACAGTCCCCTGGTGCACAGTCCCCTGGGTGCTCAGTCCCCTGGGTGCACTGTCCCCTGGGTGCTCAGTCCCCGTGTGCTCATTCTCCTAGGTGCTCAGTTCCCTGGGTGCTCATTCTCCTGGGTGCACAGTCCCCTGGTGCACAGTCCCCTGGGTGCTCAGTTCCCTGTGTGCTCATTCCCCTGGGTGCTCAGTTCCCTGGGTGCACTGTCCCCTGCTCAGTCCCCTGGGTGCACAGTCCCCTGCTCAGTCCCCTGGGTGCACAGTCCCCTGCTCAGTCCCCTGGGTGCACAGTCCCCTGCTCAGTCCCCTGGGTGCACAGTCCCCTGCTCAGTCCCCTGGGTGCACAGTCCCCTGCTCGGTCCCCTGGGTGCTCAGAAGAAGGGCAGCCATGCAGAGCAGCCTGGAGGTGGAAAGACCCTGAAGCCACCAGGGCAGAATCGCCCTTCAACTGTGAAAAGGAGTGACCTCCGGGCAGGCTGAGAACCTGGCTGTGGGCGGGTGGGCTCTGTATGTAAGGGGTCGGGGCTGGACTCCGCTGGCCACTGGGTGGCTTGCAGGACCTGTCCAGAATGGCAAATCTGGGGCCAGAGCCACAAGGCTGGCTGGCACTTGCCAGGGGCACTGGGGCAGTTGTGGGGCCTGGGTTCGAGGTCTCCTCCAAGGACAAGAGTGTTCTGCACTAGGCAGAGGGGCTGAGGTGGTGAATGGCCACCCGACCATTTGTACTGCAAGGGTTTGACCTTAGCTGGGAGGGAGGCAGGCCTGGCACACAGAGGCCAAGAGGCCAGCCTCCACTGTTGGAAGACAGGCCCTGGGGAGGCTGGGGACTCTGGCCTGGGCAAGAGTAATCAGAGGGTGCACACAAGCCCAGTGCAGTCCGCCCACCAGGCCCGGGCCCAGGATGACCGGCTGGCAGCGGGCTGACCCCATGCGCTTGCCCGGCCCCGGCTTCTGCAGCGCCCTCTCCCGGGGCCTGGCTGGGCAGACGGCCTCACCTGCCCGGTGCTGGGGGACAGCACCAGCAGGGCAGGGCCCGTCCCCAGAGAGTCAGGTCTGTGACAGGGCTGGCCTTGGACAGGGGACGGGGGGAGCCCTGCTGGCCCCGGCTGCTGGCTGCATGCCTGTCCTTAGGTCACGGCCTCCTCCCTTCCTGCCTCCTGAAGTTGAGGGAGCTCTTGGCAGACCCTCCCGCCTATTTATAGCCACTAAGTCAGGCAGACCAGCGTCTGAGGCTGGGTGACCTGGGCGGACGGAGCAGTGTGCGTCCCGCCCCCGCTGGGACAGACCCGGGCGGTGACTCAGGCCGCCCATGCCCGCGTGGAAAAACCGACCGGCTGGCGCTTCCGGCCTCTGAGGCACCCGGCGCTGGGAGCGGACCCAGGCGCAGGGCGCGTCCCTGGAACCGGGCCGTCTCCTCCACACAGACGCTCCGAAGGCAGCTTGGGCTTTGTGGAAACTTGGTTTTCCAACTTTCCCTCTTGTTTCTCTGGTAACATGGAAACAAACACAGCCGTGTCACCTGGCTGTGGCTCACTTTCCACAGACACCTGGGGCCGGGCCAGCGGGAGGGGTGGGCCGGGGTCCCATTAACCCCTTCTCCCCCACAGCCTCCGCTGACCTCCTCCTGGGCACCGGGAAGCTGGGCCCTGTCCACACCAGGGAGAAGGGGGGACGGGGACCTGGCCAAGTCACCAGAAGGCGCTCCGTGTGGTGCTGGGGACGCTGCGCCTTCCTCCAGCCTCTTGTTGCAGAATCAGAGCTCAAGGAAAAACAGGGTGGCCAAGGGCGAGGGGCAGGCTCCTGGGACCCTGCACCCACCCAGCCAAGGCCTGCGCCCCCAGTGGCTGCTTTGCGGGTCCTGTTTCTGCTGACTTGTTCTATTTTTGTTCTAAACAAAGAATTTCCTCCTTCTACGCAGTTCTAATCCCGACACCTCCCGTCAGCAGACTCTCCCAGCACCCCCTCCAGATGGCATCCTGCTCCCTGCCTCAGCTCACGGGGGTCCAGCCCCCCAGGCACTGTGTGGCGCGGGGAAGGAGCAGGGACCACCTCCAGGGCTGGTCCCAGGGCAGGCGTGCACCCCCTGTGCACAACGTGGGCCACCAGCCCTGGGGCCTGGGCTCTGCTGCTTCAGCCTCCGGGCCCAGTGAAGTCTGTCACCGCCTTCCTGCACCCAGAGGAAACAATCCCACACACTCGAGAAGTCACGTGTCCCCTGGCTGATCGTCCCACTGCTCTGGACTCTGTTGGACGGAATGAGAGCAAAGACCCCAAACTACCTTGCTGTTTGCTGAGCAATCTCGTCTCAGCCAGCGCCTACTGTGTGTGACGAGCGTGGACAGAGATCATCCAGGCCTCTGCAGCCTGCTGTGGCGGGCGCAGAAGAGAACCTCGAGCTGACCGTGATGAGAAGCAGGGCCTGACCCTCCCACCAGGGTCCCTTCAGGGATGCGTCTGGACTAGAAGTTTCCCACCCGCTTTAAAAATGTGCCCAGGCCAGAAGCCAGGGGAGCGTTGGGTACTGTCCAGAAACTACATGTGAGAGGCCGGGAAGGCCATGGGGGGCTGTCTGCCACCAGAGGTTGGGCCTGGGGCTGTCAGGGGACAGAGCAGCCTCCACCCCTGGCTCCTACCCTTGCTGCCCACCGCTCTCAGGACCCGGCTCCACTCCTGAGGCCCTCTCCACGGGCCTGGACCTTGGCTGCACATGCCGGTCTTCCCCTCGTCCAGCTGGAAGTGAGGAGTGGGCTGGGAGCCTGCTGCCACCCGGACAGCACCCAGCTCTGTCCAGCTCAACTGTAAGCAGTGACCTCCTGCAAGGGCTAAGTGAGGAAAATCACTGGACTTTAACAGCTACTGTTCAGGAAGAGGGAGGTGCTGCCCAGGCCCTAGAGAGGCGGCGAGAGAAGGGCGGGGGTTCTCCACTGCTGGCCGCCCCGGCCCACCCAGGACCCCTGCTCATCCTGCCTGGCCAGCTTGGGCAGTGGCCCGTCCAGGGGTGCTCTGGGGAGTGGTCCAGGCTCCTCGGCACTGTGCTCTGTCAGGGGACAGAGGAGGCGCCAGGGCCCTGAGGCGAACTGTGAGGGACGCACTGTCCAGCCCTCATTCGGACTGCGCCAGGGCCTTTCCCCTCAGAAGGGAAGGAGGCCTCCACACGTGGCCGTCAGCAGGGCGGGAGCCGGGGGTCTGCGCTGCCTGCAGCAGCTCACTCGGCCCGCCTGTGGAGGCCATGTCCCCAGGCCGCCGGCTCTCCAGGGTGACAGCGTGGCAGGGAGCCATCCTGCCCTGGGTTGGAGGACCGTGCTTGGCCTTTCCCCTCAGGTCTCCAAGCAGAGGCAGGACCTGTGGCCTCCCGTGGCCAGCACGCCAGCTACGCTCCTGCACCCCAGGACTGGGAATGGCCCTGGTGGGCTGCAGAGTGGATGGACCCTGGGAGCTGAGCTGCTGGCTGTGCATTTCCTGGGGGCCGCTCCTGCTGGGGGCCGTGGGGACATCTGGGGCCCTGGACAGCAGGTGTGCTCAGACTCTGCGTCTGTGGGCCTCTGAGTCCTTTCCTTCCCAACCAGGACACCCAACTGAGGACCGTGGTGCTGTGTCCTGCCTGTCACGCTGGCTCGTGGGACCCCAGCGAGTTGGCTGTGAGTCGACGTGGGCAGGCTGAGTGGACCGTGGCCCAGGGCTGCAGCCTCCCCAGCGCCGACCCTTTGATAGTAGGTGACCTGAAGGACCACGGAGGCGGCGGGGTGGGTCTCAGGCTCCTCGGGTGCGGCCCTCCCTTCCGGCTCCCCTCACCTCCCCTGGACTCCCTGCCGCCGTGCTCGACTGAAGCCAGGAGCCGGGATCAGTCTCCCCCACGAGGCTGCTCTTGTTGGGTGTTCGGTCAAAGTGAGGAAGGGGACAGGCCCCTGGCGTCCGCGCACGTGTGTGGCCGCGCGTGGCTGCACCTGAGGCCTCCCGCTCAGACGCCCGGCGCCCACGCTCGCTCCCTTCCTTACCCACATGTCCTCTGCAGCCTGAGGACCCTGGCAGGCCACCATGGTCGGCCCAGGCCTGGAAGGGCAGTTTCATGACTGTTCACCAGAAAGCGTCCTCAGGAGGCTGTGCCCCAGGAGACCGAGGACACGCCTCCCACACCCCAGAGTGCGCTGGCCGCAGGCCACACCAGAGGGCCCCAGGGGGCCTCTCAGGGCCTGCGGGGCAGCCCAGGCCAGGCGCACCCTCCTCTGCGGCAAGGCCTCTGTCGGTGGCCCAGGAGAGGGGACCTTCCTCCAGACACAGAGCGCTGCTGTGAGGACCCAGAGGTAGGGCCACCACCTCGGGACCAGAAAACACGTGCGCTAGGAAGGAACAGTTCCGCGCCATCCTAGAAATCCACACGCTGGTTCCAAAGTCCACGTGAGAACGGGAAGGACCCGGAGGAGCCAGCGCAAGCTCAAGAAGAAGCCTCACGTGGCCGAAGCTCCACAAAAACGCACGTCACCGCCAGCGGGCTGCCCCGGACTCTCCAACCCAAGGAGCAGAGCCGGCCCTCGCCGGTCTCCATGGAGACGCCCAGAACCCGGCGGGGAGGGCATCACCCACACCTGTGCTGCAGCCGCTCCGTCCCCGAGGGAGGGGCTGCCCCTCGACCCCTGCAGACTGCGCACTGTGACCCCAGTGCCACCGACCCATGAAGGAGGGTGAGGCGTGGACGGCTGAGAGGAAGCACGGGTTGCCGCCCACCTTGGATCAGGCAACCGCTGCTTAGGACAAAACATGAGCCATAAGAGGTGAAGATCGTTAAAGTGGCCTCCGTAAGAATCTGCTGGTCTTCCAAGGCTGGCGAGGGCTGGAAAGGCCAGAGTCCTGTCAGAATGTGCAAAGAACTGCACGACTTCACGCTAAGTAGCAATACTCCCAACGTGAAAGAGCCAGGCGACACCACTGTCCGTCCACCGGAGAAGTCCCGCTTCAGTCAGAGAAGGTGCACTTCTACGGAGTGGAGCGAAGTCTCACAGGCCAGGGTATGGGCCGGGCGGTAGGTGATTGGGCATTGAGGCAGGGCGGTGGAGAGTGATTGGGTGCGGGGCCGCGCCGGCGGGAAACTGACCCTCCGGAAGAGAAGCAGGATATGCGCCATATTGCCGAGGTGTGGTTCCGGGGTTAGGCCTTATACAATGACACGAGTAGAGAAATACGAGTCTACTTCAATAGACGCCTTTTCAAAGAACATAGACCAAAGGTCAATGATCACATCAAAAGATCCAAATCAAAATCACAGTAAACCACTCAGCACTTACCCACTAAAAAGGTCAAATTTGAAAGATCGACCATAATAAGTGCTGGCAAGGTCGGGATAGCACAGAAGGCGAAAACGAGGCAGCCATTTGAGAACCAGGTTGAGCCACACCAGGGCTCTGCAGACGCACAGCCAGATCGTCGGACAAGACGTCCCGCGGTGGGAGAGAGGGGAGGGCAGCCAGGCCAGTGCAGGTGACGGGCACATGCAGCCAGAGCAGGGACCAGCCGGCCGTCCACAGCAGCACGGGAGGCCTGGAAAACCCTGCTGGGCAGAAGCAGAGCGCGGCATGACCCCACGTCCATGGACCAAACCCAGTCCAGAACCACAGCTTTGAAAATCATCATCTGCCCGAGGGGTGAGTCAGACACAGAAGGACACGGGTGTGAGGTGCTGGGGGTCGAACCCGGGGCCTCGTGCATCGAGGAAAGCACGCTACCAACTGAGCTATGCCCCCAGCCCTCGGACACGGGGGACTTTTGAGAAAGTTCTAGCTCTTGATTGGGGTACTGGTGGCAAAGGTCTACACATTCATCAAAACTCATGACTCAAAGTTAGAACAAGTCCGAGGATGTTAATTGTATGTCAACAAATCTCATTTTTTTACAATTTCTATTTGAAAAACAGAAACCTCGTGTGTGCCAACATGGAGAACCACACTCCCGGAACGACGACGAACACCAAGAATGTCGGAGCAAGAGCGTTCAGCTTTTTAAACACAGTGCTGACTGGGAAATACGCTCTGTCAGTCAAGAGCAAGATGAAGCTGGAAGCGCACGTTCAGAGCAGCGTTCCGGTGGGGGTGTCTGGAGACGTTTTGTGGATATTTCATTCTCTGAAAATTTTCAAAAAGGCCACTGGAATTAAGATTCTAAACCAAAGGTCTGGGTCGGCAGCTCTCCACCCAAATGCCACGGCGAGGCCGCAGAGGCCTCTGGGCCTCGGGAGGGACGGCTCGGTGGGGTGCAGAGTGGCCCGGAGTGACCTGGCTCCTCAAAGGCCACCGGCAGTCCCGAGGTCCAGCACTAAACTCCGCAGTGCTGAGCGGGAGGACCTCGGCCAGAACGCTCAGTGAGCACCGCTTTCTAGACTCCAAGGCCGGCAGCCGCCGCCAGGGCAGCTGTCCAAGGAGAGCGCCAGGGTGGCCATGGCAGAAGCCACACCTGGGGTGCAGAGCGTGAGCGGAGGATGAGTCTACAGACCCAGCGGGGCCAACCGCACTGGCCAGTTCCACTCAGGTCGGGAAGAGCGGGAGCCCTAGATGGTGGTGGGCAGGTGCTGGGCCGCAGTGCTGAGAGCAACCCGCACAGCCAGAGGTGCTGGGAGGTGCCCACCACCCAGGAGCCACGCGGTGGTCGGGCTCTCTGTCCCAGCGGACAGGACGAGGGTGCCATTAGGCTGAACTGAATCAACGGCCTCGCCGGGTCTGTGCCCAGAGAGCCGTCGCCGGTCACCCCCACTGCTGCAGGGCAGATGGTGGCACGGTGCTGGGCACGGGGGCCTCCCCAGGGCAACGAGGCTTGTCTGCTGTGGGTGCATGCCATCCCCGTGGGGCAGAGTGCAGTGCGGGGACACTGGCACCCGGGGGGACATTGGGGTCCAGAGAGACAGGTACCGAGTCCCTGCGCCCAAGTGCAGAGCCCACCACTCACCCCGCGCCACCGGGGTGCCTCCTGTGCCCGACTGGGCCTCCTGCACCCCACTGGGCCTCCTGCACCCCACTGAGCCTCCTGTACTTCCTCCTCACTTGGGATTCGGGAGACTTGGCCAGAGCAGCCCTGAGGGTCCGTGGTCCTCAGCCCCAAGGACCCTCAGGGGCTGACCCCTCAGGGTCACCAGCCTCCTGAGTCCAGCAAGCACAGACAGTAAGAAAACAGGCCCTTCTGGCTTTTGTGTTCGACCTCTCAGGCCCCGAGAAGGATGAAGGTCCTCTGGTAGGGACGGAAGCTTCTGGAAAGATCCCGTGTATGGGCTGAGCCTTGGCAGGTGGCGTCAGAGCACAGGACTGGGTCCTGCAGGAGGGAGCTGCCGGCCTCGGGTTGTGAGGCTCTGACAGCAGGTCACTGGCCACAGCCCCTGCCAGGGGCCTCCCCAGGGGCAGGGGTAGCCACTGAGCTCTGGGGATGGAGGTCCAGCTGGACAGAGGTGACCCTAACCCAGTGCAGAGGGCCACAAAGGGCCTGGTGAGGGGGCTCGGCAGCCCTCGTGCCCAGGACGGAACCAACCTGCCACCGACAAAGTCCTGGGGCAGCGAGAGGCGGCCCAGGGCGTGAGCCTGGGGGAGAGGGGTTTGTTGGGGCCCCAGGACTCAGCCCCCGCTCACAGAGGACCCCAGCCCCAGCTGCCCAGCCATCAGGAAACCCAGGGATCCCGCAGCGGCCCAGGTGTGGGCTGGGGCTCGGGGCTGCCGCCAGCCCCTGCCTCTCCAGCCCCTGCCTCTCCAGCTCCTGCCTCTCCAGCCCCAGCCTCTCCACTCCTGCCTCTCCAGCCCCTGCCTCTCCAGCCCCTGCCTCACCAGCTCCTGCCTCTCCAGCTCCTGCCTCTCCAGTCCCAGCCTCTCCAGCCCCAGCCTCTCCAGCCTCTGCCTCTCCAGCCCCTGCCTCTCCAGCCCCTGACTCTCCAGCCCCAGCCTCTCCACTCCTGCCTCTCCAGTCCCTGACTCTCCAGTCCCTGCCTCTCCAGCCCCTGCCTCTCCAGCCCCTGCCTCTCCAGCCCCTGCCTCTCCAGCCCCAGCCCTCAGTGCCCCGTGTGGGCTGGGCCCTGGGCAGAGGACACAAGGGCTCTGAGCCCACCGCACAGGCTTGGCCACATGGCCGTCTCTGCGCTGGTTACAGGCATAATTGGAAACAGCTGTGTGACTCAGCGAGGCAGCTCCGCCCCCACGCTCTCAGGCACGTCCTGTTCCCTCTCGGGGCTTCCAGCAAGGGGGTGGCTTCCTGTGAGCCCCAGCACGGCCTGGCTGACATGTGTTGGCCACACGGCTGAGCCTATCTGGCTGGGCGTCCCGCGGGGCTCCGTTCCCACACTCCTCCAGCCCGGCTCTGGGACGCCTCCTCCCAGCCAGCAGCACTTAGCCCCGTGCCATGCGTGTGATCATGTGTTGACACGCGTGGGCACGTCAACACACATGCACACACACAAATGTTGGCTCCACGTGGTGGCACATGCATGCAGGCACGCGTGTGTGCAGGTGGCTCATGAGTGCATGCGTGTGTGCACGTGTGTGGTTGCACACCCACGGCAGCACATGAACACAGGCGGGCGGGTGGGCGTAAGTGCACTCGCACACACATGCACATGCGTGTGTACGCACACTGTCTGGACACGCCTGACACTTGCACTTTCACACGCTTCATGAAGCACACAGGCTCAGGGCCGTTCCACCAGCTCCCCAGGCTCTCCAGGGCCCCGGGTCCCAGGCCCTGAAGCGACGGCTCAGGGCTCCCACCTGCTGCCCAGGGCCCTTGCAGGACGTTGCAGATGGTGGACGTGCAGGGCCCTCGCCTGGGGAGAAGCAGCCCCTCGGTGGCATACAGGTGTGGCCAGGAGTGTGGCGGGCACACCCTCCCCAGCCCCGCCTGCAGGACCACCAGCCACCCCATCAGGGAGTCGCCAGGGGCCCCTCTCTGGGAACGAGGGCCCAGAGGTGTGAGGAGGAGGCCAGGCAGTGAGCGGGCCAGGGTCAGGGCACGCCCAGCAGGGTCGTGAAACAGCAGCCGGACCCTGAGCCAGAGTGACGGGTGCAGCCAGCGTGGGAGGGGAAGGGGTCGTGGGGCCCCCAGAGCACGGGCTCTTCCTCTGTAGGATGCATACCCGACAGCAGGGTGGGCCCTCCCACTCGGCAGCCCTGCCTGCAGCCTGGGCCTGGCCACCACCTCTCCAAGCGCCCTGAGGTGACTTCAGCCGAGGCTGTAGCGCTGGGCTTTCTGGCCGGGTGTCCATGGCCCCCCGTCTCAGCAGTAGAGGACCCCTCAACAGACCCCCAACCAGAGGTGCTCATGTGGTTGGGCCGGGCCCACCTGATGACCTCCTCTCTCAGGGTCAACTGATCAGCAACTATAACCACATCTGCAAAGGGCAAGGGGCAGGAGGGGCCGTGCCGACTCTGCCCGCTGCAGGAGGGAACTGGGTGCAGACCTGGAGGCCTGGCCGGCCGGCCACGTAGGCAGAGGGCCGCTGTGAGCCCCGAAGCCCAAGGCTTCCTGGGAGAGCGCTCTCCTGATAGCGGGTGAAGCTGGGCCCCAGGCACTGCTGAGCCTGGTGGTCTCCTCCGAGCGCAGGGATCTTGGCTGAGGCCAGACCCGGAGGACTTGCTGGGCAGAAAACGTGGGTGTTTGCCGGTTACCACGGCTACTCCCCAACAGATTCTTTCCTGATACGTCTGCCGTGACACGTCCACCTGGACCAGCCTCCTCAGGACATTCTCTCTGAGTGACGCCTACGGCTGGATGGCCTGGCTCTGGAAGGTGGTCACTTGGCAGCGCCTGTGGCCAGTCAAGCTGCCGGCTGCCACTGTCCCTGCCCCCCTGACACACACAGAGGGGCGGGTTGCAAAGCTTCCCCCCGCAGAAGACCCCAGCCCAGGCTGGGGGTGCCGGTGGGTGCTGAGCGGGAAGCCCTCCTTGGTCTCTGCTGTGAGGTCGGGGAGCTAGCAGATACCGTCCCTGCGCAGCGTCGCCTGTGCCCCCAGAGCTGCTCAGAGCCCTGCAGGGCAGGGGGCCCAGCCAGCCAGTGGCACAGCCAGCCCTGCCACCAGGCTGGAATGGCCACAGCAGGAGGCCAGCAGGCAGACAGGAGAGGACCTCAGGACGTCCTCCAGGAGGGACAGCAGGCGCCAAGGCCCTCGGACTTAGCGTGAGCAGCACTGTCAGGGCTGACTGACAGGCTGACGTGGGGACGCGGGTCCTGGAGCAGACCCGGGTCCCTGGCCGCGGCTGTGAGCTCGTGATGCGCAGCCACCCCAGGGGGGAGACAGGCCTGGAGGGAGCAGGACGGGCCTTGGCTCCCTACCCCAGCTCCCCATGGACGCCACACATGGCCAGAGGTCAGAGGGCATAGGCACCGGGAAGGGACTCTTTGACCTCTAGAAGAAGGACAGAGAGCCCCCTGGCTGTGCAGGTGCCAGAGCTCATGGTCCAGGGGAAAGCCACCCTCGACCATGCTGTGGCCTAGGCCACCCAGGCGGTGCAAGAGCCCAGGTGCCGCCAGGCCAGGCCTGGGGGTGGGGCGGGCTGGCAGCAGCCCTGTGTGCTGGACTGAGTGCTCAGAGAGGGAGGTGGTTGCACGGAGCTGGCCGTGCCCCCAGCAGAGTCCACACTGGTCCTGTGCTCCTAGACCCCTCCCCAGGGCCCTCCGAGGGCCAGGGGGTCAGGGCGCTGCAGCAGCCCTGGGATTCCCTGGCCCTGAGGAGAAGCTGAGCAGGCTCTGCGGCCCAGATAACCCACCCCAGAAAACCCCACGGGCACCAGAGCCCTAGAACCAGGCTCTTCTGAAGTCACGTCCGACTCGGAAATCCTCTCCAGCCGCCCACAGTGAGGCTCGGCCTCTAAACACGGCTGGAGGAGTTGCAGCGGCTCGAGTCTCGGGTCCAGCGGCCGTTCAGGGTCGACTTGTCAGACAACGTAGCATTTTCTTCTTCCAAGAAGCAGCTCCCTCAGAGGGAAATGGCCCTTCCCTGTGACTAGTGTTGCTGAGAGTCTTCCAGAACCTCGGCCCATGGAGCAGGGAGGAGCTGGCAGGCAGGCTGGATGCAAACGGGGGAGGGGGCTGCACAGCTTCAGGAGAAGCAGACTCCAGGTCTCAGCAGGAGACTTTAAAAACCAGCACAAAATATCAAAAAGATCAACAAAACGAAAATCCAGGTCTGAAAATACTGAGAAATTTGATGAAATTGTAGCTATACTGACTTTAAAAAGAAAGAAGTCACAAATTGTTAATATCCAAATGAAATAAAAGAGGGAACATCACTATGGATCAGATAGACACTAAAAGGACAATAAATATTTGCCAATAAATTTGTCAATAAATAGACAACATATATGGAGTAAACAGATTCCTTGAAATATACAAATTATCCAAATTAACCCAAGAAGAAATAGTCCCATATTTATTAAGAAAATTGGATTAATTATCTGGAAGGTCTTCACTGGAGAACTCTAGCAAACATTTAAGAAAGAAGTAACATTGATCCTGTATAAACTCATCCGGTGGAAGGGGAGAAGGGAACAGTTCAAAACTTAAATTCATTGTATGAGTCCAGGACTGTCCTATAACCAAAACCAGACAAAGATATTAAAAGAAAAGAGACGCACAGGCCAATGTCCCTCATGAACATAGACTCAAGAATCTGAAACAAAACATTAGCAAATTGAACCAGCAAAATTAAAAAGGGACCCATTCCATGAATAAGTGGGTTATCCCCAAAATGCAATTTAGGTTTAAGATTTTCACTACATTAACAGAATAAAGGAGATAAACCATTGATTGACGCATGCAGAAAAGACAGTGGACCAAATGCAACATCTGTTTATGAAAGTCAGAAAAGTGGGAATTGAAAGTAATAACTTTCTTAACAAAAAAAAGAGCATCCTCATGAAAAACCACCAATACACCCCACAGCTATCACCATATCCGATGTGAAAGAGACGTTCTCCCTGAGTTCAAAACTCCCACGTCATCCTCTTTGACGTGTATCAGAGGTTTAACCAGCACATAATGTGAAAGAAGTAAAAGTCATCATATTGAAAAGAGGAGGTAATACTGTCTCTACTCAGATTAAATGATTGTATACTTAGAAAATTCTTCAGAATCTAGTTTTTAAAACTGAAATAACTAGTAAGTGGATCTAGCAAGTCACGGGCCCAATACAAATACCAGTTCCAAGGCAGGACATGTGAAATGGCAGAGCAATGAAATTACAGGCAAAGTAACAGAATTATGGCAGAGTTATCTCCTTTTTCAGAGCTCTGAAAATTAATCAAAATACTACAACAATCTAAAGAACATTCATCCAAGAAAAAAATGCTGTCCCCTGGCAGTCGCGAATGCTGGCGTGCTGGACCAGGAACACACCTTGGACTCCACACCTTGGACTCGCGGCGCCAGCTGAACGAAGCCTGACCCGAGGCCTCCGTGTAGAGTCCATTGATCTGGAACACCAGAGAGGCAGATCCACGGAGACTGAAGGCAGATGGCCAGTTCCTGGGGTAGTGGTGGGGAACGGGCTTGAGGGGTCTTACTGGGGGTAATGGTCTTACTGGGGGTAATGAGAATCTTCTGGAACTGATTTACGATGACAAATACACCACTCGGCAAATTCATCAAAAATTATTGATTTGCACTTGTGAACAGGGTGAATTTTATGTCATGTAAAATATACCTCAATAGTCCTGCTTAAATATAAAGCTGAGTATCGTCTTTCCAGGCTCCCAGTGTAAAAGAGACAGCACCTGGAATTCAGGACCCTAGGGAACGCCGCAGACTCTCAGTCGAGTCCCTCAGAGTCATGTTGCAGGAGCGAGAAAGCCTGGTGGACATACACCTGTCCCTGGTTGCAAAGGTGATCTGTGCCTATAGAACCAATTACCAGATACCAGTAAGTCCTTTAAACAGGAAGATTACATCACAGAGCTTCTATAACCCTTCAAACGCAGCGTCCAGCATTTAACCAAAGACCACCAGGCACACCAAGAGCTAGGGCCACATGACAACATGGTGCTGATGGTGGTACTGGAGGGGATGAGCTATTGTTATGGGCACAACTTAAGAACAGACCGATCACCACTGAGAAGTCCAAATTTGAGAGTCTTTATTAAGCCTGGCTGGCTGTCTCACACAATGCCCAAAAAAATGGCTATTGGGGGAACAGCCCCGACCACAGGGTTGTAGGGGTTCTTATACCAAAAATCACATCAATCATAAGTGTCTGTTGCTATGATTCGAAATTACAAACTAACATCATGAGATCATCGACAGAGGGAGAAGTGGGTCAGAATGACCCTTACCTAGGCACACACTAAAGAAGGGTACTAACATCCACACAATCACTGTTCACATGGTACATTGTTTAGGAGCAATAGGGATCAAAAGAGAGCAATTCTTTACTACATAGAGTTGTCATTGTACATTATTAAACATGTCACACCAAGTAACTGATGAAGGGCACAGAGGTGGGGTGTTCCCATGGGAGAAGCTTATTTCCTACATAACATGGAGTGTCAGAGCAGAATGGAGTCCTGTTCAGTCATTTCCCTTAGAGTCTGGCCTGTGACATTCCCATGGAGCCAGATCTGCCAGCCCATCAGACTATCAGAGAAGGATGGGCCTCCTTGACACGGGTTTTGTGTGTTTTTGCCATGGTACCTTTGGAGTTGCCGTCCCTTTGAGAATCTGATTGAGTCAGTGGGCCCTGTTCCTGAGAAGAGGCAAGGTTCTGCCAGCTCTGGGGGCGCGGCACTGCCCTCAGGTAGGCACTCCACAAGGACCTGGGGCTGCCTCCTGGCATTCCAACCTCCCGGACGGGCAGGCAGCCCTGGAGAGCCTGCTGTGCGCCCTGAGCTGGCGCAGGACGAGGGTGCCCAGGTACGTCCTGGGTTCCGTGCAGCAGAGCTGGTGAGCGCGGAGCTCTGGCTGAAGCACGAGCATCTGGAGACTTCTGCGACCCAGGTGCAACCTGCTGTACTCAGGTGGTGGGGGGAACATCCGGGACGCCCACTCCTCCTCCTGCCTCCATCCTCCTCCACGAGCCCCACGCTCCTCTCTGACCACCCTGTGACACAGCATCCCTCAGCCTGGGAGGCCTCATGCGGGGCTGCCATCAGCAGAAATGCCTACCATGTCCTTGGTCAGACGTTCAGAAAGTGAAGAAGCCCAGCACCATGTGGGGCCGGGCTCTGACCTGTGTCTGCGAAGCACTCCAGGCCCTGTGGCCCTGTGGCTCTCACCCACCAGCATCTGCCCCCAACCTCCCTGCGCCCTGGCGTCCTCACCCCCTGGGCCCGGAGCACCTGGTCCCTGTCCTGGAATCCACAGGAGACTGAGAGCTGTCCATGCCGAGTTCTTAGAGAGCTCTGTGGTTGTTGAAAATTAAAAGACAGACATGCAGGCACTCAGCTGCCCAAGAGCCTGGCGTGGCGGCCCAGGTAGACGGCTTGAGGAACAAGGCCCGCGCTCGCCCCAGCGCTGCACACGGCCACCCAGAGCCCGCCTGTGTGGCTGCCGCGTGGCGGCTTTCACCACACTCTCGTGTTTTCTGAGCTTCCCCTGGAGGTTGAGAGCGGCCGGCGCAGGGGAGAAGTCACTGCCGACTGCTTGGGTGAGCAAAAGAGGCCCAGAGACCTCGGGAAGCGTCCCGGGCATCACCAAGGAGGACAGCCAGGAGGACGCCACCACCCACACCCCGGCAGCTGGTCCACAGGGTCCTCCTGGGAATGCGGGTCAGCGGGGTGGACGTCCTCACTGGTCCTGCAGGGCCAGCATACCAGCCGTTCCCTCGTGGCCGAGCAACTCTCCTTTCAGTGACCCGCCCGTCTCCCAGGCCCTGCTGCGCCACCTCCCCACAGATGGGATCCAAACCGCAGAAGAGGCAGGTCCTGACACCCAGCACCAGCACCCCGCTGGACACAGATCGGCAATGACCACGGGGCACCCTGAGTGTCTGGGGCAACCTTGCTGGGCCCTAGGGGGGCCGTGCCCAGAGGTATGGGACCCACGGTGTAGACGGAGCCGTCAGGGCCTGCAGGACAGGGGTCCTGAGCCAGCTGGTGGAGGCAGGGTGCCCAAGCTCAGGGAAGGTGAGCAAGCACCCACTGCAGCCTTCCAGGTGACCTGGAGGTGACGAGGACCTCAGAGCCCACCCAGGCACAGGCCGGAGGGAGGGCCCCTCCTCCCCAGAGGCAGTAGCAGCCGAAGGCGGCCTCAGTACGCTCGCGGACCCTCATGCATGGGGGTGCCCAGGCCATGTGTGGAGTGAGGTCCGCTGCGCACCTCCACCCCTCATGCCACCCCGGTCAGCAGGCAGGACACAGAGAGCAAGCCTCAGGTCCCACTCCGTGGCTGACCCTGGACCCGGGTCCCAGACTGTGGTGCAGGGCCCTGGGACTCCTTGGCTCAGCCCCCTCAGGGTCACAGTGCCAGGCACGGCCTGCAGAGACAGGGACTCCAGGCAGGCCCCATGCTCGGGCAGCGCAGGGAGAGTGCAGTGTCCTCCACGGCAGGACGGGCCAGGAGAGGACCAGGAGCTGCACTCTGGTGTGTGGAACCCAGGGCTCCCTGGGGAGAGCTGCTGGCTTGGCTGCCGCCGCCATTGCCACTGGAAAGAAATGGAAACAGTGCAGGCGCCGGGCACAGCCAAGCGGGCAGGAGCTGTGGGGCCAGCCAGGCCCAGCCAGAGGCGGACCCTCCCTTCGGTGGGTGCCGAGAGCACCGCCTCCCCTCAGCCCTTGGGACGCGGCCCCTGTGAGGAGGGTGCCTACCCAGCCGGGGCCCAGGCGAGGCGTTTCCTGGTCCCACCCCCACAGCCAGCACCCCACCGTCCAAGCAGTCCCCTTAGGCCCCGCCAGAGCCTGCCTACAGTGGGCAGGGGGTGGGCAGGGATGCAAGCTGCACCGTCTGCCGCGCTCTGGAGTCCTGTCCTGCTGTGACTGACCCCTGGCCCTGGAGTCCTGTCCTGCTGTGGCTGACCCCTGGCCCTGGAGTCCTGTCCTGCTGTGGCTGACCCCTGGCCCTGGAGTCCTGTCCTGCCGTGACTGACCCCTGGCTCTGGAGTCCTGTCCTGCTGTGGCTGACCCCTGGCCCTGGAGTCCTGTCCTGCCGTGGTCGACCCCTGGCCCTGGAGTCCGGTCCTGCTGTGGCTGACCCCTGGCCCTGGAGTCTGGTCCTGCTGTGGCTGACCCCTGGCCCTGGAGTCCTGTCCTGCTGTGGCTGACCCCTGGCCCTGGAGTCTGGTCCTGCTGTGGTCGACCCCTGGCCCTGGAGTCCTGTCCTGCCGTGACTGACCCCTGGCCCTGGAGTCCTGTCCTGCCGTGACTGACCCCTGGCCCTGGAGTCCGGTCCTGCCGTGACTGACCCCTGGCCCTGGAGTCCGGTCCTGCCGTGACTGACCCCTGGCCCTGGAGTCCGGTCCTGCCGTGACTGACCCCTGGCCCTGGAGTCCGGTCCTGCCGTGACTGACCCCTGGCCCTGGAGTCCTGTCCTGCCGTGACTGACCCCTGGCCCTGGAGTCCGGTCCTGCCGTGGCTGACCCCTGGCCCTGGAGTCCGGTCCTGCCGTGGCTGACCCCTGGCCCTGGAGTCCTGTCCTGCCGTGACTGACCCCTGGCCCTGGAGTCCGGTCCTGCCGTGACTGACCCCTGGCCCTGGAGTCCGGTCCTGCCGTGGCTGACCCCTGGCCCTGGAGTCCTGTCCTGCCGTGACTGACCCCTGGCCCTGGAGTCCGGTCCTGCCGTGATTGACCCCTGGCCCTGGAGTCTGGTCCTGCTGTGGTCGACCCCTGGCCCTGGAGTCCGGTCCTGCCGTGGCTGACCCCTGGCCCTGGAGTCCTGTCCTGCTGTGGCCTGACCCCTGGAACCTGACACCTCCTGGGGTTCAGGCCCTGCGTCCCCGGGCACCTGCCTCACAGGCCCCCAGCCCATCCCCACCTTCCGCAGCACCAGCTGCAGGGTGAGCATCACTTCCTGTGAGGTCCAGGAGGTCCACGGTTCACTTCCTGTGAGGTCCAGGTGGTCCACGGTTCACTTCCTGTGAGGTCCAGGTGGTCCACGGTTCACTTCCTGTGAGGTCCAGGTGGTCCACGGTTCACCAGACTCCTTCAGCACAGGGTGGAGTCAGCAGGACCCTGCGGTTGCTGTGGTCAGCACTGGTGTCCCTCCCAGGGAATGCAGACCATCCCCACTCCTCACTGGAGGGCCCGGGAGGCCAGGGCCCACCAACATCGGGTCCGTCCACGGTGGCAGCGCTGCCTCACGCTGCCCAGGCCACGCCAGGCCTGCACCCGTCTGTCCTCTCTGCGAGCGCCAGGCCAGGGAGCCAAGCAGGCCCTGAGGTGTGGGGCCACCTCCAGGGTTTCCTCTGTGGCCTGGAGCAGTTCCAGGGTCCCAAGGCTTCCTATGCAGGAAGCTGGGTCCAGGGCACCAGGGCTGGGGACAGTGGTGGACCTTCACCAGGGGGAGCTGGCGGAGGCCCTGGAGCTGTGGGGGCCTTGGGGCCCTGGGCCTCCTATTTGCCCTCTCCTTTCCACCCGCCATGGACCTCGCCAGAGGCTGAAGCAACAGGACTACCAAGCCTTGACCACTGGCCTCCAAAACTGGAGCTAAACAAGTCTGTTCACAGAGCAGCCGCCTCGAGGGTGCGACTGATGCTTCCACTGTCCTGGGCAGGAAGCGGCTGTGTCAAGGCTTCCCCTGGGCTTTCCCACCACATCTGCTCCCCAGCAGGCCTGGAACCCAACCACCAAGTACGTGGATTGCAATCACATACTTAGTGGCCAGGGAAATGACCACCGAGTGGCCTGCTGGCCCAGGCGAACTGCGTGACCAGCACTTCCGCCAGGACTCTTATTACTAACCTGTCAATCTCCTCTCTAACAGGGGGACACCTTACCTCCCCAGGATCAGTGTTGGCTCAGAGCCCTGCCCAGTTTTCCTCAGAATCTCCTGATGCTTCCTTCCTCCTAGCACCCAGCCTTCAGAGCAAACAGCTGCAGCGATTCTCGCTTGTCCGTCTGGTCTGTCTCTGGACGGCCATCGTGATCTGATCCCAGGGTGCTCCCCAGCTCTGCAGGCACAGCCATCTCTCACAGTCCCCTTGGCCTGTGACCTCCTTCCTCCCTGATCAGGCCCAGCAGCCCCCACCCCGGGTCACCCCTGGCAGCCAGGAGAAGTGGGCAGCCTCTGACGGGCGCCTGTCCTGCAGGGGAAGGCCCCGCAGCATGCAGCACAGAGGAAGTGCTGGCTTGGGGGCAGGGTGGTGCCCACAGAGCCACATGCTCAGGCCTTCGCTGATGCACAGCCCATGTGTCGGGGTCCCGGCCGTCAACCAGCAGCCTTGGCAGAGCTTGCAGAGCACCCGGAGCCCCAGGTCCCCTCTGCTGTCTCCAGGAGGAGGTGGGATTTCCTGTCAGCTGCCAAAGCAGGCCTGGGCCTTTTGCTCAGGGGCAGGGCTACTGCTCCGGCTCCGCCTGGGCTCTCCCCCACACCCAGGCCTGCACGTGCACACACTCACACTCAGATGCACACGGCCACAGGAGCACACTCACGCTCGGGTGCAGACACACCACACACCTTGATGCGCACGCTCACACGACACTCCTCTGCACGCTGCGCCCTCTCCTTCAACCCCTGCTGGCTCCAGCTCTCCCCACACCCTCCAGAGGCACAGGGTCAGGGGCGGCAGCAGCTCGCCCTGCCTGAGGGGGTGGCATGGGTGGTCCTGATGGACTGGGCACAGACAAGGGGCTGCAGAGGATCCAGTCAGGGCCCCAGGTTCTGGGAACTGAGAGCAGGTGGGCTGCAGGCTCCTGTGCTGGGGCAGGGACACTCTGCCCACTCCTGGACACAGGCGTGGGCATGTCAGGATGGCTCCCAGCGGCACGTCCCTCCACACGCTGAGATGCTGCTCCCAGCACTGCTGAGTGTGCGGAGGACCCCGCCCTTGGCCACCTCACCATCTGGCCAGATGAGACACCAAAGAGAGGACTGGGCCTCGGCTGGCAGGCAGAAGCTGGGGGACACCCGACCAGGAGCTGGGGCCTTGCCCCCGGAGGGACGGGCTACTCAAGAGGTTTGCAAAACTGCTCGCTGGAACCTGGGGTCTCACTGCCCAGCTGCCTGGTCCCCTCAAGGATTGCCCTGAATTCAGCCCACCCAGAGCCCAGGGTCCTCCTGCCACTCCTGCCCCATACCCCTAAGGAGTAGCCTGGCCCTGGGGGACCAGGCTCCTGGGTGGGGAGCTTGGGATCCAGGTCACAGCCTGCTGACCTGTTTTACCAGAAACCCTTCCTCATCCTCTGGGCTCAGGTGGGGACACAGCACCCCTGGTGCCTTCTTGCAGGAAAGGGGTGACATCGCCAACACCTCCAGCCTTGCCCACCTGGAACACCAAAGAGACCTGTTCTGGCTGTCCTGACCTCATGTCCCATTCCTCCTCCTCCCCATCTCCTCCTCCTCCTCCTCCCCATCTCTCCTCCTCCTCCTCCCCGTCTCTCCTCCTCCCCATCTCCTCCTCCTCCCCATCTCTCCTCCTCCCCATCTCCTCCTCCTCCTCCTCCCCATCTCTCCTCCTCCCCATCTCCTCCTCCTCCCCATCTCTCCTCCTCCCCATCTCCTCCTCCTCCTCCTCCCCACCTCTCCTCCTCCTCCTCCTCCCCATCTCTCCTCCTCCTCCCCATCTCTCCTCCTCCTCCCCATCTCTCCTCCTCCCCATCTCCTCCTCCTCCCCATCTCTCCTCCTGCCCCATCTCTCCTCCTCCCCATCTCTCCTCCTGCCCATCTCCTCCTCCTCCCCATCTCCTCCTCCTCCCCATCTCTCCTCCTGCCCCATCTCTCCTCCTCCCCATCTCTCCTCCTGCCATCTCCTCCTCCTCCCATCTCTCCTCCTCCCCATCTCTCCTCCTCCCCATCTCTCCTCCTGCCCATCTCTCCTCCTGCCCCATCTCCTCCTCCTGCCCCATCTCCTCCTCCTCCACACCTCTCCTCCTGCCCATCTCTCCTCCTCCCCATCTCCTCCTCCTCCCCATCTCTCCTCCTCCCCATCTCTCCTCCTCCCCATCTCCTCCTCCTCCCCATCTCTCCTCCTCCCCATCTCCTTCTCCTCCCCATCTCTCCTCCTCCCCATCTCCTCCTGCCCATCTCCTCCTCCTCCCCATCTCCTTCTCCTGCCTGTCTCCTCCTGCGCCATCTCCTCCTCTCCCTCCCTCCTGCCCATCTCCTCCTCCTCCCCATCTCTCCTCCTCCCCATCTCCTCCTCCTGCCCATCTCCTCCTCCTCCCCATCTCCTTCTCCTGCCTGTCTCCTCCTGCGCCATCTCCTCCTCTCCCTCCCTCCTGCCCATCTCCTCCTCCTCCCCATCTCCTCCTCCTCCCTATCTCTCCTCCTGCCCCATCTCTCCTCCTCCCCATCTCTCCTCCTGCCCCATATCTCCTCCTGCCCCATCTCCTCCTCCTCCCCATCTCTCCTCCTCCTGCCCGTCTCCTCCTGCCCCATCTCCTCTCCTCCATATCTCTCCTCCTGCCCATCTCTCCTCCTCCCCATCTCCCTCCCTCCTGCCCCTTCTCCTCCTCTCCCTCCCTCCTGCCCCATCTCCTCCTCCTCCATATCTCTCCTCCTGCCCCATCTCTCCTCCTCCCCATCTCTCCTCCTGCCCCATATCTCCTCCTGCCCCATCTCTCCTCCTCCCCATCTCTCCTCCTCCCCATCTCTCCTCCTCCTGCCCGTCTCCTCCTGCCCCATCTCCTCCTCCTCCTCCATATCTCTCCTCCTGCCCATCTCTCCTCCTCCCCATCTCTCCTCCTCCTGCCTGTCTCCTCCTGCGCCATCTCCTCCTCTCCCTCCCTCCTGCCCCTTCTCCTCCTCTCCCTCCCTCCTGCCCCTTCTCCTCCTCTCCCTCCCTCCTGCCCCTTCTCCTCCTCTCCCTCCCTCCTGCCTCAGTCCTTCTCTTACTCCCCGCTCCAGCCCTTGCCTTCCTCCGGCTCACTGGGGACTCCCTTGTCCCCCTGCAGGGGACCCCGCCCGTCCATCCACGGGGCCGCAGCGCCTCCCAGTGGCCGCCTGTCCGGAGAGCACTGGTGGGCGGGTGAGGGATAAAGTGGGCGGCCCCACGGCCCATCCCGCGGCCCCTCCCTCGGTCCCCTCCCTCCCTCCTGCCCACTCGGCTCCTGCGTCTGGGGTGGTCAGGACCTGGAGCCTCCTCGGCCTTGTCCAGCCAGGTAAGTGCAGCAGCCGTCGGGCTGGACCGGCCGTCGGGTGTCCAGCACAGGCGCGGCAGACTGTCCACGAGGCACCGGCCGGCCTCCGGTCTCCCCACCAGGCCTGGGCAGTGAGACCCTGCAGGCGCCCGCTGGGCCTCTGCCCCGCAGCGCGGGTTCTCAGAGCAGACGCCAGACGCCCTCCTGGCCAGGGTGTGCTGCAGGTCGCCCATCCCTGCCTGGAGAAGGTGGGAGGCCGGAGCCCACACTGCCCCGTGGAGAGACCCCCTGACTTGGACCTGGACACAGGCCCCGGGTGCTGGCCGCTTAGGCAGCGCGGGAGGAGGCTTCCCCTGCTGGAAGGGCCCTGGGGAGCCCCTGGGCAGCGCAGGGAGGCGCGTCCTGCAGTGTGGAGGGGAGCAGGGCAGAAACGCCCTGTCAGAGAGCCCGCGACGCTTCTCCCTGCCCCACGGTGCGCTCAGGACTGAGAGGGCTGAGGAGAGGCACGGGGTGTTGGGGCTCGCACCCGGGACTGGGGCGACGGCCTCAGAGACAGGGGCCAGCCTGGCTGGGGCTCACGCGGGGACACCAGGCAGTGTTCTTGGAAGGACCAGGCCCCAAACAGAAGGCTGGAGACCCTTGGATTTCCCTGTTCTCCAGCTCTGGCTCGGAGGAGCCTCACATTCAGCCTGAAAACAGAGCTGGGGTTCATGCCTGCCTTCTTGCACAAGGCCGGAGGCCGACAGGCCTGGGGCGCCGGGAGAGAAGACGCGGGCTGCCTGTGGGGGACAGGGTGTGGTCCCGGGCCAGGGCCCCTGGGTGAGAGTGACACCAAGTTTTCCAGGCCAGACTGGAGGTGCCGAGCTCCGGGCAGCGTGTCCCTCTGCAGGGTGTGTGGGCCTTGGAAAGCGAGCGAGCCACCCACCGGCCCTGAGGCTGCCACCATCTGCTGATGCGGGGGGTGGGGAGGGAGCCGCCGCGGGCCTGGGGGAGGTGAGGAGGCGGTGCGGTGAGGAAGGCAGCGCCCAGGGGTCCAGGCTCAGGTCACCCGGAGGAGCGCGGGCTCCGTCAGCTGGGACGCTGCTGCCGGCAGCTCCGTGTGGAGACCCACCTGGAGGCTCTCAGGGGCCATGCGGGGGCCACAGCAGCAGAGGGCCCACAGGGGCAACTCCCAGAGCCCCCGGGGAGAAGACTGGCCGGCACCCAGAAGGGGCTGGGGTTTTAGAGGCCCCACCTCCTGGAGGGGCCTCCATTTTCTCATCTCAGAGCAAGGTCAGGCTTGAGAGTGCCCGCGTTTCTTGCCCAGTAGGGTTGCTGGGCAGTCCTCCAGACGCACAGGCTGGGTGCGCAGCTGCAGACACGGCCATGAAGCGGGGAAGCAGCGCTTGTGATTGTTTTAGGAAGACACAAATATTTAGACTTCCTTTTACACAGCCTCCACGTCCGCGAGCGGGCCCTCTGGGGCCTCTTTTGCACGTTCACGCAATGCGGGGGACCCTGGCGTAGGCACGCCTGGACCCGCAGGGCCCGGGGTGCTGCTCCTCAGCAGGCCGGGAGCCCCGCCCCATCCCAGGACACCTGGGATCAGGCCGTGTTACAAACAGCACTCTGCGCGGGCGGCCTGGGGACCAACACCAGGCGAGCCAGGCTCGGCCTCACAGAGGCTGCAGCGAGCTGGGCAGGGGGAGCCCTGCAGGGTCTGCCCAGTGTCGAGGCTCCCCAGCCGGTCGCCAGAGGCCCGTGAGAGGTGGAGCAGGGCCTGGCGACGTGTGGAGGCGAGGGCTCTTGCCTGTGTGGCGCCCCTCGGGGAGGAGAGCGCGGCGGGTCTGCTGTGCACGCCTTGGGGTTTTGTGCCGCGCAGCGTTATCTGACCACCGGCATCTGTCTTCTTGTCACTTGCCTGGTTGTGATTCCCCTGTTCCCAGAGTGCTTTTGTACTTTTTGCTGATTTATAGGACACACACACACACGCCACCTTCTTTTTTTATTTCCATTGTTTTGTTTTTGTAGATGGACGCAGTACCTTCATTTTATTTATTCACTTTTATGCTACAAGTGCTCCACCACGAGCCCCAGCCCCAGCCCGCCATCTTTATTGTGGTGAAGTTTACATGGTATAAAACTTACTGTGTACGGTTTGGTGGCGTCACCTACATCCCTAGTGCCGGGCACCCACCCCTGGAGCCCACTAAACAAGGAGTCCCGGGCAGCCCCGTCCTCCCCTGGGGCTCCATGAGCTGACCAGTCCAGGCGAGTCTGGGGCAGCGTCGTCAGACCAGTCCTGTGCCTGGGTCTCTCGCTTAGTGTGAGGTCCTCAGGTTCATCCCTGCTTCCTTCCTCTTTAAAACAAGCCTCCCGGCCATCGCTGGCTCATTTCTCCCTCACCTGTGACTGGACAGCCGGGCTGCCCCAGGCTCTCACTGGAGACCCTGCCTGCCGTGCTCCTGGACACGCCCAGTGGCGCTGGTGGGGCTCTGGCCGCCTTGGCCGCTGTCCTCTGATTTCTTTCCCTGGGGACGCCTCGCGGGCCCGGCTTCGGCCTGCGTTTCCTGGTGGCGGTAAGTCTCCTTCTCGCCTGCCCGTTGGCCAGGGTACGCGGGTGGGCCCTTCTCCCAGGAGCTGCTGTTCCAGTCCTTGGGCTGCTTTCCAATCAGACCGCTGGCGGCCTTGTTGGGTCTCAGGAGTCCTTGCGTGTCCGGATCCTGACCTTTAACCTTTATGAAATACACAGATGCGGTGCCGCCACGCGTTCTCGGGTTCCCTGACGCCCTGTCCGTGGCGGCTCGCGATGCGAGCATCTTATTTTCGTGAGGTCGGGGCTGGTAGTGCTTTTGCAGCCTGTGCCCTTGTCAGACCCGGCAAGTCACCGCAAAGCCAGGGCTGAAGGTCACCCCGTGTTTCCTCGGGCTCAGAGGTTCCGGGTGTGTCCCGCGCAGGTCCCAGGCCTGCGTCCAGCATTGCGTCTGCGGCGTCAGGTGACTGGTGTTTCCTCAGCTGGTGAGATGACGCTCCCCACCAACCCTGCTTGGCACGTTGTTGAGAATCACCTCGCATGCCTGCGAGCGTTCATCTCTGGGCCCTCGGCTCCTGCCAGGCCTGCGTGTCCCACCTCTGCCTGTGCCACCGTCACCTGCTGCGGACCGTAGCTTTGCAGTGAGTGTTGGAGTTGGAAAGTGGGGTCCTCCAGCTGTGTTCATTTTCAAGCTGGTGTGGCTCTTCGGGTCCTTGGGTTCCATGTGGATTTTAGGATGGCTTGCTGTTTGTCTGCTTGCTTGGTGTTGGTACTGGGGATTAGACCCAGGGGCACTTAACCACTGAGCCACAGCCCAGCCCTTTTTATTTTTTATTTTGAGGCTGGGTCTCACTAAGTTCCTTAGGGCCTTGATAAGTTGCTGGGGCTGGCTTTTAACTTGTGATCCTCATGCCTCAGCCTCCTGAGTCTCTGCAATTATAGCTGAAAAAAAGAGAAGACTCCACTAAAATCATGAAGGGAAGCGGTGACAGGAATTGGCTGAGATGGCAGTGCGCATGGCCGTCCATCCACAGGTGGACGAGGGCGGGCTGCCAATTAACACTCTTAAGTCTTCTGATTCACGGACACAGAGCATCCGGCCTTCGTTTATGCCTTCTATGATTTCTTTCAGAAATGTTTTCTAGTTTTCGTTGCACAAGTCTTTCGCTCCCAGTTTTAATTTCTAAGTAGTTTATTCTTTTTGATGCAGTAGTAAATGTTTTCTTAATTTCATTTCTGTTCATTGTTAGTGTACAGAAATGCAACGGAAGTTTGTGTTGACTTTGTATCTTGCTACTTGGTGGGACTTTTATTAGCTAAGTGGTATTTTTGTGGAATTTTTAGGGTTTTCTACACGTACAATCGTTGCATCAGCAAAGAGATTGTTAGACTTCTTCCTTTCTGACTTGAATGTCCTTTTTTGCTTTTTTGCTCCATCACTGTGGCGAGGACTTTCAGAACCATGTTGGAGAGGAGTGGTGAGGCAGGCACCCCTGCCTCCCGGCCGCCCTGCCTCGCGGCCGCCCTGCCTCCCAGCCGCCCTGCCTCTCGGCTAACCTTAGACAGGAAGATTTCGTTTTCACCCTTGGGGTGCGGCTCACCATGGGTTTTCATATATGACTTTTATTACATTGGTCAGTTTCCTTCTGCTCTTAGTTGGTTGAGTTTATCTTTTAATCGGGGAAGGGAACAGATTTGTCCGACCCTGTCTGTGTCAGCTGAGATGGGCGTGTGAGCTCTGGGCCCTTCGCTCTGTTATGGTCTTGACGCTGCTGTGCCCCAAGCTGTCGAGCCGTCCTTGCATTCCAGGGTGACTCGCAGCTGGTCGTGGTGCAGAACCCTTCCCATGTGTTGTGGAATCGGCCTGTGCATTCTGCGGAGGTGGCAGGGTCCCTGGACCTGCCTTGGCTTTGGTGTCAAGGTGACGCTGGCCAGAGCGAGTCAGGGAGCTTCCCTCCTCCCCAGGTCCTGTGAAGTGCCAGGGACAGACGGCGGTTCTTCTGCAGACGCTTGGTGGATTCACAGGGAGGCTGGGGCCTGGGGTCTGCCTTGTTGGGAGGTTACTGCTGAGTCACTCTCATTACTGGTTTTAGGTCTGTTCAGATTTTCTGTTCTTTGGGTTTTAGTCTTGGTAGCGTTGAGGTTTCTAGGAGTCCCTCCATTTCATCTAGGTTTTCCAGTTGCTGGGTAAGACCGCTCTTGGTGCCCTCCTGAGGCCATCCTGTCTCCACGTAAGTGGTGCTGGAGTCGCTGCCGACCTCCACAAGCTTAGGAAGTGGAGTCCTCTCTTCTCTTCAGTCTATCCAGCTAAAAGTGTGTCGCTTTTGTTGATTTTTTTCAAAGAGCCAGCTTTTGGTCTAATTGAATTTCTCTATTATCTTTATATTTTGTGTATCTCTGCTCTGATCTTTACTATTTTCTGCTCCCTGTGATTTCAGTTCACGCTTCCTGTCCCTTGCTGTAAAGCCAGGTGCTGATCTGAGGTCCCTCCTGGTTTCGGTGTGCACACTTGTAACTTTAGCACAACTTTCACCATGCACCTAACTCCCGGTGACGCTGGTTTTCATCTTCACGTAGCTCTGGACATTTCCCTTGTGATGTCTTCTTGATACACCGGCTGTTCAAGAGTGTGTCATGTGATTTCCACACGTGTGCCTTCTCTGGTCTCCTTCTGACTGCACGCCTGGGGGTCTGGAAGGCACTCTCTAGAATGTCCACCTTTCCCATCTCCTGATGTAGCCCCCGTTGTCCCACCTCCCCCTCACCACTGCAAGTCCCCTCCCTCTGCCCAAGTGACTCCAGGGTGTTTCAAAGTCTGGAACCATCTTCCGCTCCATGTTTCTGTTTCTCCTTCTGGAAGCCATGCACTGAAGACACGCACATTCAAAAGCAGCCACACATATGGAGGAAATCAGAAACCTTCACACACGAGTTCGATCAGTAGAGTTCGATCAGTAGTGGGAGCAGAGAGTGGACCCCAGAGAGCCCTGAGCAGCCCCACCGCCGCCGCCGGCCTAGTTACCATCACACCCCGGGAGGAGGAGGAGCCGCAGCGCCGCAGCCGGCCCCAGTCACCATCACCGCAACCATGAGCGTGGCGAGGCCGAGACCCAGCAGCCACCCGCCGCCCCCGCCCTCAGCGCTGCCGACACCGAGCCCTGCACCACGGCAGCGGCGCAGGGAGCGGCGGCCCGGGCAGCCTTACATCGGCGGCGCCTGCCTGTGGGGACAAGAAGGTCATCACAACAAAGGTTTTGGGAACAGTAAAATGGTTCAGTGTGAGACACGGATATGGTTTCATCAACAGGAAGATGTATTTGAACACCAGACTGCCATAAAGAAGAATAACCCCAGGAAGTACCTTCGCAGTAGGAGATGGAGAGACTGTGGAGTTTGATGTTGTTGAAGGAGAAAAGGGTGCGGAGGCAGCAACATGACAGGCCCTGGTGGAGTCCAGTTCAAGGCAGTAAATACGCAGCAGACGAACCATTATCGACGCTACCCACGTCGAAGGGTCCTCCACGCAATTACCAGCAGAATTATCAGAACAGTGAGAGTGGGGAAAAGAATGAGGGATCGGAGAGCGCTCCGAAGGCCAGGCCCAACAACGCCGCCCTACCGCAGGCGAAGGTTCCCACCTTACTACATGCGGAGACCCTATGGGCGTCGACCACAGTATTCCAACCCTCCTGAGCAGGGAGAAGTGATGGAGGTGCTGACAACCAGGGTGCAGGAGAACAAGGTAGACCGTGAGACAGAATATGTATCTGGGCTATAGCCTACGATTCCGCAGGGCCCTCCTGGCCAAAGACAGCCTAGAGAGGATGGCAATGAAGAGGATAAGGAAAACCAAGGAGCTGAGACCCAAGGTCAGCAGCCACCTCAACGTCGGTACCGCTGCAACTTCAATTACCAGCGCAGACGCCCAGAAAACCCTAAACCACAAGATGGCAAAGAGACAAAACAGCCGATCCACCAGCTGAGAATTCGTCCGCTCCCGAGGCTGAGCAGGGCGGGCTGAGTAAATGCCGGCTTACCATCTCTACCATCGTCCGGTTTAGACATCCCACAAGAAGAAGTGAATATGAAATTCCAGCAATAAGAAATGAACAAAAGATTGGAGCTGAAGACCTTAAATGCTTGCTTTTCCCCCGTTGACCAGATACTAGAACTATCTGCATTATCTATGCAGCATGGAGTTTTTATTATTTTTACCTAAAGATGTCTCTTTTTGGTAATGGCAAACGTGTTTTTTTAAAAAGCCTGGTTTTTCTCAATACATCTTTAAAGGTTTTTAAATTGTTTCATATCTGGTCAAGTTGAGATTTTTAAGAACTTCATTTTTAATTTGTAATAAAAGTTTACAACTTGATTTTTTCAAAAAAGTGAACAAACTGCAAGCACCTGTTAATAAAGGTCTTAAATAATTAAAAAAAAAAAAAAAAGAAAGAAAACTTCACACACGCCCCAGGGAGGGTGGGGCCCGGGGCAGACCTGAGAAGACCTTACATCTGCACTCCAGGCTGATTCTTGGCACAGAGCAGCCTTCAACAATCAAAGACCAAAAGGCAAAAAGCAGTGAGTACTGGGAAAGGGAAGAGCCTGGTGTCCAGGGTACTATGTTCCTGGATTCAAAGGCCCAACTGTCAACAAAGGATGGCCAACACTCAAAGGAAGTCAACAAACCCCAGAAACTGTAACAAAGGCTCGATGGTGGATCTACTAGACAAAGACTTTAAAACAACTGTCTTAAAGAGTTCAAGGAATATGTGAAAAAGTTGAGAAAACTATATATGAACAGAATCAAGATATCAGTGAAGAGCCTGAAAACCTATAAAGAAACCAAAAGGCAGCTCTGGAGCTGAAAAGTCCAGCTGAAATTAAAGGTCACCGGAGGGGTCAAAGGCAGATTTCAGCAGAAAGGAGGAGGAATCGATGAACTTGAAAACAGAACAAGGGGAAATTGCCTAGTCTGAGGAACAGAAAGAAGAAAGGTTGGAGAAAAGGGAGCAGAGCCACAGGGACCCGTGCTAACCATAAGGAGGATCAGTGTGCACACTGCAAAAGTCCCGTAGGAAGAGGGAGAAGAGGGGCCACAAATGTGAAGAAGTAATGGCTGAGAGAAAATGGCATGGGTTTGAGGACCGACATGATCACAGACACCCGAGAAGCTCAGTGGCGCCAAGCAGGACGCACCCAGAGACCCACCTGGGACACACTGCAGTTGAACTCAAAAGACTGAGAATTTTGATGGCAGCAGGACAGGATGGCTCATGACATGCAAAGGACCCTCCCTAGTGTCGCCAGATGTCTTAGGACAGGTCAGAGGCCAGTCAGCCATGAGCCAACACATCCAAAGTGCTGAAGTAAATCCCTGTCACCAAGAAGCCCACATGAAGCACAGCACCCTCCAGAGGTGAGGGGGTTTAAGGTGCCTTCAGATCCTCCACACCAGGCTCACAGCAGGAAGTGAAGGGATGCTACGCAGGGAGGCACATGTGGACATGGGGACCTGCGAGGCCAGGACACGGCCATGGTGAAGGCTGGGGACTGATGGCAGCCGGTTTTCTGCGCGCCCTAGGAGACTGATGGTTCTAAATGAAAATGACGTCACTCCAACAGCTAGTATTGCAACCTTGGTCTGTAATTCCACATTTTACTTGCTAAGTACTTTAAGAAACAAATGCACTAAAAATACGAGTAGTTTTGGCAGGATACACAGTCAGCCTCCACATCTTGGGTTCCACACCCACATATTTAATCAACAGCAGATTGAAAATATCTCAAAAAAATTACGTCTCTTCTGAATATTGCAGGGTTCCCCGAGGTCGTTGCGCCCACAGCGCAGCCTAGCGGCTGTTGGCAGTGTGCTGCCGGTCAGGCGAGTGCCGGTGCTGCAGAGTAGAGCTGGCTGGAGCACAGGGAGGGCGCCCGTCACCTGATCGCGCACACCCCTAGGAGGGCCCGGAGCGCGGGCTTGGCATCCACAGCAGGTCCCAGGCCACCCCCAACCCAGAGGGGCGACTCTGCAAGATGTAATTTTGTGATGTCACAGTTGAAAGGGATGGGGACAAAGCCAATAAAGAAGCAGAGCTTTTGTATGTTACTGAGGTCCAGCTGGTATAAGTTTAGCATTTTAACTTTAGGACGTTAAATGTAATCCCCATGGTAACCACGAGGAAAATAAACAATCGATAAATGTGAAGGCAATGAGGAAAGGATCTAAATGTTTCATGCCGCAGTCAGTTAAACACATAGGAAGACAGCAGTGCAGAAAATCGGGGCAAAGAGCTGTAAGGTGTGTAGAAAATAAATGCAAGTGAAAAAGCCCTTCTTTATCAGTAATTACTTTAAATTTCTGAAGCGGATTAAACTCTCCAATTAAAAGGCAGATTGGCAAAGCGGACTTTAAAAACCGTGATCCAGCCTTACCCTGTACCCGAGACTCGCTTTAGATCCGAGACACAGGGTGGACGGGAAGCATGGGGAGGGGTACTTCATGCGAATGGCAGCAGAAAGCAAGTCAAAGCCGACCCCAGCGGGAAGAACAGGAGGGCCTGAGGGTTCCCGCAGCAGGAAGACCCACCTCGCACAGAGGCTGGCACCCACCAACTCTATCCACACGGGGATGGGGACGCGCACGTGGGGAGCCCGGCTGGAGCCCCCCTGCTGGGCTCCGACCTTGGCCACCAGCCAGCCCCTGGGCAGCCCCTGCAGTGGGCCTGGTTCCTCCTCCTGGGCGGGGAGAGCCCCTCTCCACGGGCCCACGCCTGACCAGTGTGAGGGGATGGGTCTCGGGAGTCAGGGGATCTGAGGATCCCTCCCATGGTCTCGTCCCTTCTGTTTTCCCAAGAGACGGTCCTGCACTGCACGAAGAGCTCACCTGGACTTGGCTGGTGCCCCGGGAGACCAAATGCCTTGTGTCCCGCATGGGAGAGTCCTGCCTGCTCCCTCTGCTGCAGGCCGGGAGTCCCCTCGGGCTGTGTTCCCTGTGCCCAGCAGGGTGGGGTCTGTGGGCTGTCCTACCAGCAAGGAAACCTAAAGCTGTGTCTGGGAACTTTGACTAAAATCACACTCGGTTGTAGGTTCGCTTAGAAATAACTGATTGGGGGTCAGGGGAGTGAACCCAGGGATGCTTAACCACTGAGCTACATACCCCCAGCCTCCTAAGTTTTGTCTGGAGATGGGGTCTTCCTAAGTGGCCCAGGCTGGCCTCAGACTTGGTCCACCTGCCTTGGCCTTCCTAGTTGCTGGGATCAGAGGCGCACTCCAGCACACCCAACCGGGTGGAAATACCTGATTTTCTTAATACCTGCTTAAGATATTTGGGTAATTTTTTATCCAAAGGCCAGATTCTGCTTCCCAGGGCACTTCTCGGGGCGGGGCTCCTCGTCCCAGCCTGGACGCTCTAGGCTGCTCCTTGGCGTGAAGCTGCTCCTCCTCATCAGCCTAGGCAGCTTGTCCTGCCGCGTTTTCTACTGCTTGCTACTGGCGGGAGCAGATCAGCTTCTGGACCCGCGGTTTCTTCGGGTGGGGAACTCGGGGAGCTGGGCTGGGTGTTCTGGCTGGGGGTCTCACAGGCGGTGCAGTTGTGTGGGGACCTGTGCTCCAGGTCTCCCTCTGTGGCTGCTGGCTGAGATCCAGGTCCCAGGCGCCCGTGACGGCAGCCTCGAGAGACAGCCAGACCATGGCTTCCACGGCCAGCCTGGAGGCCCAGGCCATGGTCTGCTCTGCTGGCCTCTCAGGCAGCGTGACAGCACCCAGCCTCAGTGCCGCCGGGTTCTTCGTAGGGGTGTCCTATGCCTGGCTGTCCTTGCTGTCCCCAATCTCTGTCACACTCGAGAGGTGGCTCCCAGGCTCCCTGCAGGAGGTTCTGCCCACCTGGCAGTGCCCTCCTGGCCCTGGGCAGGACCTGTGGCCCCCCTGCAGCTACCCCACCGGCTTCCCTGGGCATCCGTCCCTCGCTGTCTTGCCGGTCTCTGCCCCGGGCCCTGGGCCTCCTGACCCTTCCCTGAGCTCCGGCCAATGGCTCCTTTCTCGCCATATTTGGTAGCAAGTCTGTTCTCTCAGGCTCTACTCTTCTGCTAGGGCCGTCTAACGCCAAGCTGGAAGGGGCTCTCCGGCCTCGGAGCTTCCCTGACTTGAGCTGGGAGACCCTCCAGGGCCCTCGCATCCCTGCCCACACCTCTCGCCCCTGTTTGTGCCTCTTCTCCAGCCGTCTCCTGTGGTGTGGGGGGCCAAGGGCTGCGGGCAGCTGGACAGCCTGGCCACGGCCCCTCACCGTGTCCCCCACCCTCCCCTCCAGCGCGGCTGGGGGTGGCTCTGCTGGAGCCCGGGTCGGCCCACCCACACGGAGGGAGGGGCAACACGAGCCCCTGGGCCTGGGCAGCCCACACTCCCACCTTCAGAGCCTCTGACTCCCTTGGTGGACGCCAGATGGAGCACAGGCCTCTCCGCAGCGCCTTGTCCAACCAGTGTTTCAAAGGGAGTCCTAGTGCCTGTCCAGTCTGGTGCTCTGGGGATCCCCAGGCCAGCAGGACAGCGGGGCCGGCTCTGGCCATCCGGAGCTCAAGCCAAGCTGCAGGACACCGGGAGGATACTCTGGGAGGGGACAGCATTCTGGGTTCAGGACCCCAGCTGTTAGGTGCCTACAGACCGCCAGACTAGCACGGCCACATTAAACGGTCATCATGTCGGAGCAGAAGGACTCCAGGGCACTTGTGGGGCTGGCAGCACCTGCCCAGCAAAGCAAGCATGCTCCGCCTGCCTCCTGCTTCCAGGACAGCCCTAGCGTTCGGGCAGGAAGGCTGGCCTCTGGGGTTTGGATCCTGCTCACATGGACCTGTCCACCTCCGTGCCTGGCTCCAGAGGGCAAGGAGGGGTCTCCCACATCCACATCCCACCCAGACCTGAGCCTGGATGCTCCCACTGAAGGTCTGCAGCCCACAGGCAGTGGGGGAGGCACAGCTGCCTAGCCCAGGCCCGGGCGCCCACGTGGGCCAGGAGCAGGCCCCTGCCCCCTGGAGGTACTGGCCAGGGGTGTGTGCCCAGCACACTGGGGCCAAGGCACCCCCTGCACAGCCCTTCTCCTGTTGCAGGACCTCAGGGCCCACGCCACTGCCACGATGCTCCAGGGCCCCTTCTCTGCGCTCCTGCTCGGGGGGCTCCTGGGGGCCCTGCATGCCCAGCAGCAGGAGGTCATCTCGCCGGACACCTCCACTTCTGAGCGAAACAACAACTGCCCAGGTACTGGGGACGGCCGGGCCCGGGGCACGGGGGCAAGCGGGGTGCTGGCGGGCGGGGGCAGCCTCTGCCGGCTGGTCTGACGGCCCCGCTCCCCAGAGAAGGCCGACTGCCCCGTCCACGTGTACTTCGTGCTGGACACCTCGGAGAGCGTGGCCATGCAGTCCCCGACGGACAGCCTGCTCTACCACATGCAGCAGTTCGTGCCGCAGTTCATCAGCCAGCTGCAGGACTGAGCTCTACCTGGACCAGGTGGCCCTGAGCTGGCGCTACGGCGGCCTGCACTTCTCCGACCAGGTGGAGGTGTTCAGCCCGCCGGGCAGCGACAGGGCCTCCTTCACCAAGAGCCTGCAGAACATCCGCTCCTTCCGCCGGGGCACCTTCACCGACTGTGCGCTGGCCAACATGACCCAGGAGATCCGGCAGCACGTGGGCCGCGGCGTGGTCAACTTCGCCGTGGTCATCACCGACGGCCACGTCACGGGCAGCCCGTGTGGGGGCATCAAGCTGCAGGCCGAGCGGGCCCGCGAGGAGGGCATCCGGCTCTTCGCCGTGGCCCCCAACAGGAACCTGAACGAGCAGGGCCTGCGGGACCTCGCCAGCACCCCCCACGAGCTCTACCGCAACAACTACGCCACCATGCGGCCCGACTCCACCGAGATCGACCAGGACACCATCAACCGCATCATCAAGGTCATGGTGAGCGGCAGCCACAGCCCAGCCCTGCGGTGACCCTCTGCGGGAGGCCTGGTAGGGCGGCCCGCAGTCTCCGCCTGCTCGGGCTCGGCCGGCGCCTCCCAGGCTGCGCTCACCAGCCCTCTCTGTCTTTTCTGCAGAAACACGAAGCCTACGGAGAGGTGAGTGGCGCTTTCCAGCCCCGCCAGCCCTGGCCGCTCTGCCGCCTGGGCCTCTGAGGCTGTGGACCCAGCAGGGAGGACCACCCCTGCCGCCCCTGGCTCTCGGCACAGGATGGAACTCTTCTCTGTGGGCCACAGACGCTGGACCTGGGGAGGACGCCAGGCCCAGCCCAGGCCGCTTCGGCCCCACTGAGCACAGTCAGTGTGGAGGTCGCGCCCTGACCGGCAGGCTGTGTCCAGCCCAGCCTGGGGCCTGAGCCACCTGCCCGGCAAGAGCAGGGCAGGCAGCAGTGTGCCCGGCTGGGCCTGGAGCCGTGAGCGGTTATGTGGCCTCAGCTCCAGCTCCCAGGAAAGGGGAGCCGGCCCCTGAAGTCACCACCGCCCCCAGAGCAGCTGCCAGCACAGCGGTGTGAACGTTGTGCAAACAGTGCCCAGCCAGTGCCCACTGCTCTGCCAAGCCGTCACTACCCATCCCTGCTGAACTCAGCCTCACTTTCCCAACGCTTCCCTGGAGGGCCTCTCTGAAAGCCAGCCTCGGCCCCCTGGACCGTGTGTCCGCCCCTTCATCCTGGCCCAGTGGTCCCCAGGCACCTTGGGGGCTCCTCCAAGCATCCCGGGCGGTTTGTCCCACCCTGACCACAGTCCCCCACCTTCTCGTTCCAGTGCTACAAGGTGAGCTGTCTGGAGATCCCTGGGCCACCCGGCCCCAAGGGCTACCGCGGACAGAAGGTGAGCTGCCCTGAAGGCCTGCGGGCCCCTCTGCCGGGAAGCCCGACCTGTCTGAAAGTCCACCTTGAGGCTGGCCATGCTATACGGTCTCAACACTTCCAACCTGGAAAAGCTGGATTTAGGATTGTGTCCCCTTGCCGTGAAATGGCATTTTGAGACAAGTAGGAACTTCTTAAAAACTATTGAGGTACGCTGTTAAAATACTTGTGCAAGTAGGAAAGCTCCCCTGGACAGGTGGCCCTCAGCGGACCACACCCTGACCTCCCAGGGCTGCCGCGGCTCACGAGCTGGGGGCCAGGGGAGTCTTCCCTTCGCTGCCCCGGCTCCTGACCACAGAGGCGTGCAGGTCAGCCCTCCTGCCTCACTGCCAGAGCGAAGCCGCAGCTCCCATCAGCCCAAAGCCATAGAAAGGCAGAGGGGAACTTCGGCAGGATGAGAAGGGCATCTGAGGGACTCGGGGACACCGTCCCACAGCACAGAGGGGTCCAGTGACACACGTCCAGGTGGTGGCTCCTGCCTCGCCCCTGCCTCCTGCCCTGGCTTCTCCCAGTCAGCCAGGAGTGAACTTGCCACCAGGAGAGCCTCGGCCACCAGGGGGCAGCAGCCGGGTCCTGACGGGTGGGAGCTGGGGACCAGAGCTGGCATGGCCTGTGGCTGGGAGCCCTGCCGGTCTTCCCCCCACCTGTGCTGCGGCCCTGATTCTCGCCTCTCCTCTGCTCTTTGCCCTTGAGTTGGGGCGCATATTGATGACTGGATGCCGCCCCTAAGTTCTACGTTGTGTGATTAGATTTTGAGTCCAAGGGACCGTGACCTCTGTTGGTCTGGAGCCGCGGAGTCCTGCTGCATGCCACCCTCTGAATTGATCCCAGAGCAACTGGCTTACTAAGAATACCAGGTGCAGAGTTGGTGCCCTGGCTGAGGAGGGCCTGCCTCCCAGGCTACTCTGGCCTGGTTGGCAGGGTGGCTTCTTGGAAAGCTGTCCATCAGGGCTCAGAAAAAAGAGGGTCAAAACAAACCCTGGTCTGGCATCGATCGGCTGACCCGACTGTGAGGTGTCTCCCCTCTGGGAGGGACTGGTGCCTTCATGTGCCACCTTGCTAAGGATCTGGCCTCCTCACCCTGCCTCAGCTTACTCCTCCCTCTCGTCTGCCTCTAGGGTGCCAAGGGCAACATGGGTGAGCCAGGAGAGCCTGGACAGAAGGGACGACAGGTGAGTGTGCCCCTGGTCCCTGTGCCCCATCCGTCCCCACCCCGACCCCTAGGACTGGGATTCCATCCGAGGTTCTCTGTTCTTCCACAGGGAGATCCAGGCATCGAGGGCCCCATTGGGTTCCCAGGACCCAAGGTGAGTTCCACGGGCCCTGCCTGGGGCTGGGGTGGGCATGGTGGGGATGGCACGGGGGACCCAGTGGAGTCTGGGGAAGGCTCCCCACACCCTCACCCCGTCTCCAGTCCAGCACCCATGCCCCTGTTACCAAGTAGGAGAAGCACCTCTGTAGTCAAAGGTCACCCCAAATCCAAGCATCCAGTCTGACCCCTCGCCCAGCCTCCTCTGCTGAGTGTGGGTTCAGAGTCCACAGAGGCTTCCAGGTGCTGGACTCAGCCTGCTGCACCTGCCCTTGGCTGCTGGGCTCTACCTGGTCTTCCCACCACCTCTAGGGTCCCACCAAGCCCCCTGACCCTTCTAACGCCCTGTCTGCTCTTTCTGCCTTCAGGGTGTTCCAGGCTTCAAAGGAGAGAAGGTGAGCTAACGCTGGGCAGCCCCACACAGGCCCCGCTGATGCAGACTGTGTCCATCTGCAGCCGCCCCGTCCCTCCCAGGGCAGGCGGGCTCTGGGGAGGGGCCCTTCTCACCTCACAGGGGCCCAAGGTCTCTGACCCGCACCCAGAGATACAGGGTCTGTGAAGCCGGACACTCACCCCTCACTTCCTCCTCTGCAGGGTGAATTTGGAGCCGACGGACGGAAGGTGAGCTGGATGGGGCGGGCAGGCGCCCACCTCCATGCTGCCCAGGGGGACAAGGACCAGGGCTAATGGATCCCCTTTCCTTCCTTTCCAGGGGGCTCCTGGCCTGGCTGGCAAGAATGGGACTGACGGGCAGAAGGTAGAGTGAGCAGCCAGCTCGGTGCCACACTGACGTATCACATGGATACACAGGCACACTCGAGCACACTCAGGCACACGTGGGCGAGCACACTCGGGCACACGTGGGCACACTCGGGCACATATGGGCACACACACAGGCACACTCGGGTACACACGGGCACACATGGACACACGGGCACACAAGGGCACACTCGGGCACACATGGGGACACATGGACACACGGGCACACATGGGCACACATACGGGCACACACAGGCACACTTGGGCATACATGGGCACACATGGGCACACACACAGGCACACTTGGGGACACATAAACACACGGGCACACATGGGCACACACATGGGCACACACAGGCACACTCGGGCATACATGGGCACACACGGGCACACATACAGGCACATTTGGGCACACTTGGGCACATATGGGCACACTTGGGCATACAGACACGGGGGGCACTCCACACCTGTGCCCTGGCCTCCTCCCGGGGCTCGGCCTCTACAGAGAAGATGCGTGATGGCCACAGGGGGCACCTTCCAGCCGCGTACCCTGAGAAAGCTCCACAGCCTGGTGCCGTGGAGTGACCTGGGCAGCGTGGTCACTGCACCTCCACATGAAATCCTCTGATGCGTCTGCCCCCCTCCTTCTGCAGGGCAAGCTGGGCCGCATTGGGCCTCCTGGCTGCAAGGGGGACCCAGGAAACCGGGTAGGTGCCCCTCGGGCCTGGTCTGCCTGTCTCACTGACCTCGGCTCTGGGGGCAATGGCGGCAATGCCAGGCACGGCCTCTGCTTCTCCCTCCCGCCCTGCCCTCCCTGCCTGCCCCTGCCGCCACCCTGGGTTGGGCCAGGGTTGGGGTCCCACGTGACAGCACCACAGGAGCTTCTGGGCCCGCACTGGGGAGGCTTGTGGGGTCCTTGGCCAGGTCAAGTGGTCCCACCATCGCGAGACCCTGCACTGTGGAGCTTGGTGCGTCAGCCTGTCCCTCGCTGACTGACCAGTCAGTGCCTGGCTTCCTGGACAGGGGTCCCTGACCCAGGAGCCTCAAGGTGGGGGTGGGTGGTGCCACAGTGGGCCCTGAGGATGGGGCTTTACTGCCCAGTTTGGGGGCAGCACCAGACCTTGTCTGGGGACAGCAGCCTGCAGGAGCCCCAGGACACACCTTGCCCTCCTCCCTCAGGGCCCCGACGGGTACCCAGGGGAAGCTGGAAGCCCAGGCGAGCGGGGAGACCAAGGTGCCAAGGTAGGCCACCGGACACCCCTGGGGCCTCCCTGCCCCAGTCCCCGGGCCCCTGGGGGATGCAGCCTTAGAAGGAAGCTAGAATGGGAGGTTCAGGAGCGAGGCCTGATACCCCAGCCGCCACCCTCCTAGGGCTTCGCTCGTGGGAGCCCCTGCAGGGAGCCGTCGGGGCCCTGGGACCCCTCCCTCCAGGCCCTTTACCCGCCACTGCCCAGAACCCTAAGCACAGAGCCAGCAGCTCTCTTGGGAGCTCAGAACCCGGCCCTGTGTGGGCAGAGGCTGACCTCTCCAAACCTTCCAGGGGGACTCAGGCCGCCCAGGTCGCAGGGGACCCCCAGGAGACCCTGGAGACAAAGGAAGCAAGGTGAGCCCTGGCCACACTCTCCGCTCCTGGCCAGGCCGGCCAGCCACACCCTGTGTCCTCACGCATGTGAGGAGGGGCGAGAAGGACCCGCGCCCTGAGCGTGGGCCAACCCCTCTGTCCTGCACTGCCAGGCCACCAGGGTGGGCCCTGGGAGGCTGTCCTGAGCACCGAGGGAAGCAGGCGGGAGGGCGGCCGGGCCGTGGGGCACATGCCGGCTGGGCACGGCCCTTCCGGGCCACCACAGGCCTGCTGCAACGGGCTGTCTGAATGTCCCCTCCCCTCGGCAGGGATACCAAGGCAACAACGGAGCCCCAGGAAGTCCTGGCGTGAAAGGAGCCAAGGGTGGACCTGGGCCCCGCGGACCCAAAGGCGAGCCGGTGAGTCCCCAGCCTGCGCAGCAGCCCTGCCACGGTGGAACCCTGGCTCGGGAGGCGCCCTGGGTGGCACTGCGCCTCGCCGCACCCCTGCCGGCTGGCTCTGCGCCTGCCCTCCCTGCAGCCTCCCAGGGCTGGCTCAGGCGGGGCCTTGCCTGGACTTTCAGCCTGGCCAGGAGCCCCACTCCACCCTCGTCCCGGCATCCTCTGCTGGACCGGCTGACCAGCAGCAGGATGGGTGTGGAGCCTTCAGGCCCTGCTGAGTCCTCTGAAGGAACCCTGGGCTCGGGTCCCCAGATCCCAAGCTGGAGTCCTCCCAGGAGCACAGAGCTAGGGCCGAGTGACTGGCCAGTGTCCGTCCTCCAGGGCCCTAGGCGCCACTGCTCCCCACCAACCCGCCCATTCTCTGCAGGGGCGCAGGGGAGACCCCGGAACCAAGGGCGGCCCAGGCAGCGACGGCCCCAAGGGGGAGAAGGTGAGTGTCCATGTGCAGGAGCCGGAGGGCACGTGAGCCATGAGCCCTGCATGAGACTTGGCCCCACCCTCACCCACCAGGAGAAGAACGGCTGGGGCCTCCCTTGAGGAGCTGACCCCTGCAGGGCCTGGGAAAGCAGGAGTGCCCCGCCCACCCTGCTCCTCGCACCGTGGCTCAGGCTGTGCACCGCTCAGCCCACTGTGGACACACCTGCCCCTCAGCTGTCGCAGCTGTCGAGGGCAGCACTAAGTGGCCTGGTGGCATGACCCACAATTACCTGTCCCTTCAAGTTGTGGGTGAAGGGGCTTCGTCCCAGGCCGAGTGGGGGCCCACCCACACTACCTGTGGCCTCAGTGGGACCGTGAGGTTGGTGGTCAGTGGGACTGCAGGATGAAAGATGCCACTGTTCCAGCATGACCCTGGACACTGCCAGACACCGTCCTCCCCAGGGGACTCAGTGACTCCTCCTCTGACTCCCATCCACACATCCCTACCACATGGCCTCTCAGGGGGCATCCAGACATGAGTCCCCCACTGAGACCTGACTGGCCCCTCTTCCCACAGGGCGACCCTGGCCCCGAGGGCCCCCGGGGCCTGGCCGGAGAGGTCGGCAACAAGGGAGCCAAGGTGCGTGGGGTTTGGGGAGCTGGAGGGGCTGGGGAGGCCAGGGAGGCCAAAGAGGTTGGGCGCCTGGTCCCAGGTGCCACTGAGACCGGCCTTGGGAGGGGCTGCATGTGGACACTGCCTGTGGTCAGGCTGCCTTCCATGCTGAGCCAGGCCTCTGCAGAGTGCAGGTCAGGTGGCCTGCCCCAAGTCCCACCTATGCAGGACGGACGTCAGGGTCTCAAGCTCATCCTCTTCCTTTGCAGGGAGATCAGGGATTGCCTGGACCCAGAGGCCCCCAGGGGGCACCTGGGGAGCCCGGGAAGCAGGTCAGTGGCAGGACACCCACAGCCCTGAGGCTCAGGTGGCCAGCTCTGCCTCCAGCCTCCTGTCCACTCCCATCCTGCAGAACGCTTGGTCCCCCATCTGCCTGCCAGTCACCCATCCCCATGGCCCAGCTGGGCAGTGGGACCAGGAGCTGTCCCCTAGGGAACCTTCGCCACCCCACCCATGTCCTCCCACGGGGAAGGGGCTGTCCCAACCCCTCCCAGCAGGCGGGATGGTGGTCTGGGGCCTGGACCACGCGTGAAGAGAGGAGCCGGCACCCTCAGACCTTCAGGATCCCGAGGGCAGCACAGGGAGCTGGGCACAGTGCGGTCGGTGGCCAGGACTGAACTGTGTGGGTCAGACGAGCCCAGGTGCAGGTCAGTCCTGTCACAGAGGACTGTGCCGACCCTCTGATTCCTTTCCTGCCCTCAGGGATCTCGGGGAGACCCTGGTGACGCTGGGCCCCGCGGAGACTCGGGACAGCCGGGCCCCAAGGTGCGGACCACCCCCAGCAGGGTGCACAGGGCTCAGAGCAGCTGCTCACGGGAGGTGGGAGGGGCCTGACTGGAGGGGCTGGAGGCGGCTCGGAGGGGCCTGGACGAGGCTGGCCGGGGCCCAGCCCGACGCCAGTGTGTGGGGCGCAGGGAGCTGGGCAGCTCTTCCTCTCTCCTCCCCCAGTTGACCCCCGTGCGGGAAATGGCTGCTCTTCCCAAACCAGGGCCCTGAGGGGAGGGCCAGCCATGGGGGCACCACCTGGTCCAAGTGCCAGGTCCAGATGTGTGTGCTGGCACCTCCAGCCCCCAACTGAGGTGGGCAAGGCTGGCCCCACAGTGGACGGTCCACGTCCACACCCCTGAGCAAGGCCCCAGTCCATCCTCTGTTCCTTCCAACTGGTTCAGCCTCTTCCTCCAGGGAGACCCCGGCAGGCCTGGATTCAGCTACCCAGGACCGCGAGGGACACCCGTGAGTGCTGTGTGGGCCAGCGGCTTCCGCAGGAGGGGCTGGACCCGGCTGGGAAGGCCCTGCAGGCCCCCATGGTCCCCTAGAGGGGGCCTCTGCAGGGCGGGGGGAGGTGGGGCACAGGTCAGAGGATGGGGTCAGCACCACGGGCTTGTCCAGCACCGGGGGCCATGTGGCTCCGCATGGTCAGCAGGTGGCCTCTGCCACAGGGGAGTGAGGAAGTGGGTGGACGGGAGGATGGCAGGTGGGCCCTGTGAGGGAGAGCTCCTCTCAGCCTGGGCCAGGCGCTGCGTTCCGGCTGGGCCACCCTCTGACCCTGGTTCGCTTCACAGGGAGATAAAGGCGAGCCCGGTCCCCGTGGCCCTGAGGTACGTGGGGTCCCCGCCCGTCTGGGCCACTCTCACCCCCTGGGGGAGCAGAGCGGTCTGTGTCCACTGCGGCTGGGATTTGGCGGTCATGCCCCTGCCCCGGGCCAGGCCGTGCAAGGCCTGCTTAGCTTGGCGTGGTGGTAGCCGCCACGTCTACCCCTTGCGAACAAGCTTGCCGATCCCAGTGTTGCCAGGAGCCTGGCCGTGCCGGACCTTGAGGGTCTGCGGCACGGACGCCTCTGGCACGTGTGTGTGTTCCTGTCACAGGGAGGCCGAGGAGACTTCGGCACGAAAGGAGGTCCGGGGAGGAAAGGAGAGAAGGGGGAGCCTGTGAGTACCTCGCCCTGCACCAGGCTGCTGGCAGAGTGGGCAGCGCGGAGGCTGACCACGTCCATCTGGGAGCCCTCAGGAGGACACCCGGCTCGCCTGGCACTAGAGCCCCATCCCCCCTCGAGGAGGACCGCCTGGCCCAGAGGCCTCTCTCCTTCCCTCTGTCCCCACCCTTGCGCCTAGGGTCACCCAGGCCTCTTCCCTAGCAGAGGCCAGTCCTGTGTCCTCCCTGTCACATCCTGGTGCTGGCCAGGCTCCCAGCAGGTGGGTGGGTGGGTGGACAGGTGAGCAGGTAGGTGAGCATGTGGGTGAGTGGACAGGTGAGCAGGTGGGTGAGTGGACAGGTGAGCAGGTAGGTGAGTGGACAGGTGAGCAGGTGGGTGAGTGGACAGGTGAGCAGGTGGGTGAGTGGACAGGTGAGCAGGTGGGTGAGTGGACAGGTGAGCACATGGGTGGATGGATGGGTGGACAGGTGAGTGGGTGGGTGGAAAGGTGAGCAGGTGGGTGGATGGACAGGTGAGTGAGTGGACAGGTGAGCAGGTGGGTGAGTGGGTGCCGGGATGAGTGGGTGGCTTGGGCGTTAGGATGCAAGGGTGAGTGAAGGTGCTGGGTGAGGAGCCAGGGGTCAGCCCATGCTGCTCCAGCACCATCTTTGGAGCCCCTCTGTGTTCCCTCTGGCTGGCCCACCTCTGGGAGTGGCTGCCGGGACCATCCCACTGAGCACTCCCAGGCTGTGACACAGCCCACCCTGACCCCGCCCTGCCCAGGCGGGGGCACTAGGCAGGGGCAGCAGGACTCCCTCGGGACCCGCCCGGTGTTAGCTGAGCCCGCCCTGTTCCTTCGCAGGCAGATCCTGGTCCCCCTGGCGAGCCGGGCCCTCGGGGGCCTAGAGGAGTCCCAGGACCTGAGGTAGGCCACCTCTGTCCCTTTGCCGCTCGGTCCACAGCCAGGCCAGTGCACAGCTGGCCTCTGGGTTCTGCCCTATGTGCTTGGTGTGCACCGGGCAGAGGCACCAGAGTGGCGCCCCGCCCACCTCGGGCCTCAGGTCTCACTTCACACCGTTGTCCCTCCTCCAGGGTGAGCCCGGCCCCGCCGGAGACCCAGGCCTCACGGTAGGTGTCACCTGGGCGGGATCAGCACCCTCCCTCCCGAAAATCAGAAGGGCGCGGAGCGGGCAGGTGGGCGGGGCGGTTGGACCGCGGGCTCCGCCCCTGGGGAGGCGGGGCGGCGCCGGGCTGCCTGGAGACACGCCCTCGCGCTCTGCGGCAGGAGTGTGACGTCATGACCTACGTGCGGGAGACCTGCGGCTGCTGCGGTGAGTCCGCGGCCGGGCCGGGGCGGGGAGGGCCGGGCCGGGGTGGGCGGGCCGGGCGGGGCGGGGCGGGCGGGGCGGGGCGGGCGGGGCTTGGGCGCCGCCCACTGACGCTGCCGCCCGCAGACTGCGAGAAGCGCTGCGGCGCCCTGGACGTGGTCTTCGTCATCGACAGCTCCGAGAGCATCGGCTACACCAACTTCACCCTGGAGAAGAACTTCGTCATCAACGTGGTCAACAGGCTGGGCGCCATGGCCAAGGACCCCAAGTCAGAGACGGGTCAGTGAGGGCAGGCGGAGGCCGGGCAGGACGGGAGAGGCCAGGCTCCTCCCCAGGCCGACCGGCGGCAGAGCGGCCTGGGCGCGTCTGAAGCCGCGGCCGCCCGGCTCTCGCCCTGCGCAGGCACCCGCGTGGGCGTGGTGCAGTACAGCCACGAGGGCACCTTCGAGGCCATCCAGCTGGACGACGAGCGCATCGACTCGCTGTCCAGCTTCAAGGAGGCCGTCAAGAACCTGGAGTGGATCGCGGGCGGCACCTGGACGCCCTCCGCCCTCAAGTTCGCCTACAACAAGCTCATCAAGGACAGCCGCCGCCACAAGACCCGCGTGTTCGCCGTGGTCATCACGGACGGGCGGCACGACCCGCGGGACGACGACCTGAACCTGCGGGCGCTGTGCGCGGGCGACGTCACCGTGACCGCCATCGGCATCGGGGACATGTTCCACGAGCGCCACGAGAGCGAGAACCTCTTCTCCATCGCCTGCGACCAGCCGCAGCAAGTGCGCAACATGACCCTTTTCTCCGACCTGGTGGCCGAGCGCTTCATCGACGACATGGCCGACGTCCTCTGCCCGGGTGAGCTGCCGCCGGCCCTCCCCCCGCAGGCCCGCGCGGCCGGCCCGGCTGACCCGCCCTCCTCTCTTGCAGACCCCCAGATCGTGTGCCCGGAGCTTCCCTGCCAAACAGGTGACGCAGGCGCCCCGCCCGCCCAGACTAGCAGCGGCCTCCTCCTGCAGCAGGCTGGGCCCAGGCCCGCCGGGAGGGGACCCCGGCCCTGCCCCGCCCAGGAGGGCCGGGCGGCTCCCCAGGCATTGTGGGCGCAGGGGCTGCTGGCCTGGCTCTGTGCGTGGTCAGCGCCGGGGTCAGCCCTGTTTCAGGGTGGTCGGGCCCTGGCACAGCCCCGGCGGTGGCAGGCACAGCCAGGCTGTCCAGCCCCCGGGGGCTGTACCTGCTCGGCTGGGTGCCTTTGCTGCCCCTCCATGGCCAGGAGGACTGCAGGGTGACTGGGGGAGAGGACCCCAAAGGTGCCGCAAGGGCCTCAGGGGCCAACGTCCCGGCTGGCCAGCCCTGTCCCCTCCCAGGCAGGGGACCCCAGGCCAGGGATGGGACCTGGGGCCACCATGGAGATGGAGTGTCCTGCTGGAGGGCCACCTGCTAGCAGCCATCTCGCCGGCCTCTACCTTGGGAACTCAGCGTTTCTCAACCTTCCACAGCAGGGTGGCTGCTGAGCCTGTTCACGAGTGCCCAGCTACCTGGGAAGGGACTGGGCAGGGGGTCAGGCATCCCACATGTTGGGACAGTGCTGGCAGGACAGCATTGGCCCCCTGATCTCTTGCCGGGCAAGACCCCAGCCAGACCCGCACCTTGAGGCCTATCAGGCAGGCAGGGGAGCAGCACCCTGAGCCAGCGGTCGAGGCCCAAGTGGCCTGGGCGGGGTTGGAACCAGTGGGGTCTGCACAGGGCAAGGTCGATGCCACCCCTACCCGCGGCCAGCTGGACCCCTGGGGCGCAGGAGCCAGACCTGGTCCCTCGGCCGTGGCCCAGTGTTCTCACCTGGCTCCTGGTGGAGGCCGGGGAGCTTTGGGCTCCCGCTGAGCACGCTGGGGTGGTGTCTGCGTGGTGTCTGTCTGCGAGGCCTTCTTGGAGCTGTCCCCGCTGGGAGGGTTCGGGCGGGAGTGCTGGGCCCGCCGCGGGCTGGTGCTGCGTCCTCGATATGGCTGTGGCTTCCGCTGGCTCTCAAGGGGTGGGTCACGCTCACCTTCAGCTCGAGCAAGCTGCAATGCCCTTGCCGCTCTGGTGGACGCCGCTGTGTGTGCTGGGTGTGGCCTGCTGGCGTTGCGTCCAGGGCTTTGCTGGGTTCATGAGCCACACAGTGGGGGTGCCTGGCCTCGGGGCACAGTGGCACCAAGACATGGCTCTGGGAAGGTGACGGGGTCCCGGAGGAAATGAGGACCTTGGCCCTCCGGCCCCGCCCCTGCACTCGGACCTGTGCCTGGAGCCGCCCTAGGACACCCTCCCTCCTTCCGGGCCTCCTGATCCCCTGCTGAGCTTACCAAGCTCCCTCCTTTCGGCCTTTTGAAACTCAAGTAAATAAGCATGTGACCGCGAGGGCCCACCTGCCCTCTGACGTCCGTGGGTCCTTGTGGGCGCCTCCCGTGCGAACCCAGCGCCAGTGGACACCACCAACTCTGGCCTAGCCCTGACCTGGGCCAAACAGCCCCGTCCGTCCTGAAGCCTGGCCGCCCTGGGCCTGCACCAGGCAGGGGCAGTTGTGACTCTGTCAGGCCACGGAGGCTGCCAGGGGACAAGCCAGGTACAGGCTCCAGCCCCTGAGGACGAAGTGACCTGGTAATGACCGCAGTCGGGAGAGACTGCAGTGACCCCAGCTCGGGGTGGAAATGGGCACGGGGATTCCCACAGCTGGAGTGTGCGAAGGGGGGCCTGAGGGGCGGGACTGGCCATCTGCATCTGCCCACTACTCCAGTCTGACCGGAGGCCAGAGCCACTTAGAGCGAGGTGCCCACCAGAGTCAGGCCTCCCCTCCAGGGGGCATGGGAGCCAGAGCAGGGGGCAAAGAGACAGAGGCGGGAGAGAGAGGAGAGGAACAGAGACAGAGATGGGGCATCCAGAGAGACAGAGATAGATGGAGGGATACAGAGAGAGACAGAGATAGGAGGAATCCAGGGAGACAAAGATGGGGAAGGAGACAGAGATGGGGGAGGGAAGAGAGAGATGGGAATCCAGAGACAGAGGGACAGAGACAGACGAGGGAATCCAGAGAGAGAGACAAAAACAGAGAGGGGCTAGAGAGACAGAGACGGGGGTGGCAGGGAGAGACAGGAAGATGGTCCAGAGAGAGATCCAGGGTGGGAGAGGCAGGGAGGAGCAGGAGAGAGGCAGGGAGAGGGAGGGGCAGCAGGCTCGCCTCCGCAGCTGCCCCGTCCCCGGGTCCTAGGGGTCAGTGTGGCTGGGGGACGGGCCACATCTCACATGGGAGAGGGCTGGACCTGTTGGGCCTGCAGGCCTCCTGGGGGCGTTCAGGGCAGGGCTTCCTGGGGAGCTGGTCGCCCAGGTAGGGCTTGAGGCAGCTGCTGTGCTGATCCTCTCCTGGCAGGGCCTCCGGCCGCCATTCAACCATTCCCCGCCTCCTGACCCGGCCAGAGGCCACCTCTCCCCACGGCAGCTGCTGTGCTGATCCTCTCCTGGCAGGGCCTCCGGCCGCCATTCAACCATTCCCCGCCTCCTGACTCGGCCAGAGGCCACCTCTCCCCACGGCACTTCCTGGCCACTCGCCTCCCTGGGCCTCGTGTCTGCTCTCTGCTTTGGTCCTGACTCTGCTTTCTGCAGAGAGGCCCGAGGAGGGCTGGAGGCCCACTGGCGCCCACCAGGGCCCTTAAAGTCTTCTCTGGACGCTCCCTTGCAGATGGACTGCGACCTGTTGGCGAACCCCCAGTCACCTTCCTCCGTACGGAAGAGGGCCCCGTGCCCACCTTCCCCAGGACCATCCCCCTGATCCAGCAGTTGCTAAACAGCACAGAGGCCACGCAGGACCCGGCCGCCTACTCCCAGCTGGTGGCCGTCATGGTCTACACTGCAGAGCGGGCCAAGTTCGCCACAGGGGTCGAGCGGCAAGACTGGATGCAGCTGTTCATTGACACCTTTAAGCTGGTGCACAGGGACATCACTGGGGACCCTGAGACTGCACTGGCGCTCTGCTGAGCCCGGGCCACGTGGGCAGAGGCCGGAGCCGCCCCGCCCTGCTTCCCAGCTTGGAGGGCTGCCTCCACCAGCTGGGCCCAAAGCAGCCATCGCTGTGCTGCGGCCAGAGGGGAGGCGCCTCGGGCCGCGTTTGCCCAGAGGCTCTACCAGGGGCCTTCCTGCTCTGGGTCCTGGGGTGCTGCCGCCCGGCCTGTGCCCTGCTCCAGCCTCGCCCAGTCTTCCCGTGGCCCTCTTCTGCCTGTGTCCTCTCCCCTCCTTCAAGGACAGTGGGCATTGAATTAAGGCCCATCCTAAATCCAGGTTGTTCGCATCTCAAGCTCCTTCACCCAACCCGTCCTTCTTTGCTACATAAAGTGACCATTGCCTCTCCAGGGTTAGGACGGGGCCCCCAAAGGGGGCCACCCCACCACCTGCTGGGCTGCCCCAGGGTGTAGGTGAGGCAGGCTTGCTGTCGGCACCCTGGGAAGGGTCTCTCGCAGGGTCCCAGGTTCTGGTTCAGCCTGGTCTCAGGCATGGCCAGTGACCCTGGGTTCAGTGACACCAGGTGTTTGTGGTCCACAGGTGACCAGGGCTGGGTGGCAGGTGGTTCCTGTGGCCATGATGCATTCAAGCTGGCCATGAGGTCACACCACGTGCCTGGCCTCCGGGCATCCGCATGCCCAGCCCAGCCACTCCTGGTGCACATCCACCCTGGCAAGGCATCACTGCCCTCTGGCACTGGAGCCTAGACCGCCAGGGTGCTCTGCTGATGTGGCGGCCTTCCCCCAGCGAGCACAGGCGGCCCGGGGAGGGTCACTCCCCCAGGCAGGCAGACGGGGCCACCTGGTCCTGCCTGGGCTTCCGCCCTGCTGCGGGGGCAGCGGGCAGGTGCAGGGTGCCCACAGGACTGGGAGGTGCAGGGCCTGCCAAAGTCCCAGGCCTCCAACTGTGCTGCGTCTCCCCCGGGGATGGCGGCCCACCCAAGTCCCCACCCAGCCGCCTGCTGCTGGTCTACCTGCGTGTGTGGTGACCGACTGAGGACGCTTGTCAGTTGAGGGGCTGGGACACTCTAGGTCACTCCCAGACCCTCTGAGCTGGGTCCAGGGTGTGTGCACTAGAGTAAGCGGCGTCGTTACTGAGCTCATTAGCAAGGTGGTGCCCACGCTCAGATGCTGGTGGGCGTCCTCCTCCAAAGCCAGTCAGGCCATGTCAGGAGGCTCTCTGCAGCCAAGTGGCCACTGACTGGACCCGCTTCCGTGGGCTGGAGCGTGGGGACACCTGTGGGTGTGTGAGGTCCCTGGTCGTGCGCGTCTGGGGTCAGGGCCCTGCTCTTGATGGGTTCCTGGGGACCCAAAGACCCAGGCCTATGGCAGCAATGAGGGTTCTCTGAAGAGCCAGAGGCCCTGGGGCCGGAGCGTCCATGGCCCCTTCCAAGGGAGGAGCCTGGCCACGGTCCCTGAGGGGTCCCAGACCATGGGCTCCAACACCCTGGCGGAAGTCCACCCTGCGCTCTTCCCATGTCCAGGGCTGGTGGGGAGTTGCGCAGGGACGTGGCCTCAGGTGGACGTGGGTCTCTGTGGGCCACACCTGAGCTCACTGAATGCCACGCTGCGCAAGCCCAAGGGGACATGGACTTCTGTCTTCCTGGGGGACGTGTGGCCCAGACAGCTCCAGATTGCTTGGGGGCAGGTGGGCAGCTCTGAGGGTCAGGGTCAGGGATCCCAGCAGATGGCGGCCTTTTTGCGAGTAGCCAGGAGGAGGGCCTGGAGGTGCGGGCCTGGGCGCTGCTCACTGGAGGCCCCGGCTCCACCAGGTGTGGGTTCCGGGTTCCTGAGTGTTCCTGGTGGGCGGCGCTCCTCCCTGCGGAACCTGGGCCGAGGACGCCGGCTGCGGCCAGGCGTGGCCCCCGGCCGCAGTGCAGGGCCCCTGAGAGCGCAGAGGGGCGGCCCTGCCCCCCGCGTCCCGCCCCATCTCCCGTCTCCCCGCAGAGCTGTACGTGGCGCAGTGCACGCAGCGGCCCGTGGACATCGTCTTCCTGCTGGACGGCTCCGAGCGGCTGGGTGAGCAGAACTTCCACAAGGCGCGCGGCTTCGTGGAGGAGGTGTCCCGGCGTCTGACGCTGGCCCGCAGGGAGGACGACCCCCTCAACGCCCGCGTGGCCCTGGTGCAGTACGGCGGCCAGCAGGAGCAGCAGGTGGCCTTCCCGCTGACCTCCAACCTGACGGTCATCCACGAGGCGCTGCAGGACCTCCGCTACCTCAACTCCTTCTCCCACGTGGGCGCCGGCATCGTGCACGCCATCAACAGCGTGGTGCGGGGCGCCAGGGGCGGGGCCCGGCGCCACGCGGAGCTGGCCTTCGTCTTCCTCACCGACGGCGTCACGGGCAACGCCAGCCTGGAGGAGTCCCTGCACTCCATGCGCAAGCAGAACGTGGTGCCCACCGTGGTGGCCGTGGGCAGCGACGTGGACATGGACGTGCTGCACAAGATCAGCCTGGGCGACCGGGCGGCCATCTTCCGCGAGAAGGACTTCGACAGCCTGGTGCAGCCCGGCTTCTTCGACAGGTTCATCCGCTGGATCTGTTAGCGCCGCCCACCTTGCGCTCCCGCATGGTGCTCCTGGGGCCCCGCCTGGCAGACCAGCCGGCTTGCTCGGGGTCTCTCCCTGCAGCCAGAGCCTTTCTCCCAAGGAGGTTGGGATGGGAGGACCCCCACTCCAGGCCCTGCCCAGCGGGGCTCCCAGGCCCCGCCAGCCTCTCTGTACCACAGCACCTCGCCCTCAAGGCCTCTGCCAGCCCAGAGGCTCCCCGTGCCCTGTAGTCCACGGACTCTGTCCTTCGGCCTCCCTGCCTCCCCTCCCCTTCCAAAGGCTTTTCCAGCCCTGCTGGGGCCTGGTCACCACCTGCCCTTAACCCCTGAGCTCATGAGCTCGCCCGAGAGCCCTGTCCATGCACCAATAAAGGCTTGGACCCCCTGCTGCTGCCAGTCCCCAGTGTCTGCCCAGCTGGCCCCTCACAGGTAAGGCTGCGCCTCGAGGCCTCCCCCAGCCCTGAGACCACGCTGTGTGCACACACCACCAGGGACCTCCGTTGCCCTGCGTCCCCCACCCCCAGTCCAGGGACTGCCGCAGGCACTAGCCACACTCTCCATCCCCAAGCGACCAGTCTCAGCAAGAACTGCACCCTGCCACTGCACTGGGCTGACCTCTCCCCAGTCCCAAGCCAGGACAGGGGGCTCCCAGACACCCCCGGTTCTAGGAGGGCAAGCTGTGGGCGGCCAGGAGGAAGTGGGCAGCAAGTGATGGCCAGAAGGACATGCACATGGGTGATTTGGGGTATTTCAGACCCCAGGTCTCTTGCTAGCCTGTGGGAGGTTCCGTGGGGAAAGGTCAGTTTGCAGGGGAGATGACCACACCTCCCGTGGGCCCGCAGGTCCCCTGAGCATCACACCTAAGTCCACTCACTGACAGCCCGGTCTTCCTCACGTCCCTCAGCAAGCACCCGGCCAACATCCCACAGCCAGCACGGCCCTCGCCAGAGACAACCCTCTGTCACCAACAGACCCCAGCAAAGGCTCCCGGGTCTCCCTCCCGATCCCATCGGCCCCTCCCCACCAGACCAGTATCACCCTCCCCGCCAGCACCTGCCACCCCCGAAAACCCCACTCCCAGCCAGGCCCCTCCTCTGGGCACATACGCAGCCTCACCACTGCCCCCACTGACCTCTCCCATGGACCTCCCCCACGGGCCTCCCCACTGATGTCCTCCCGGCCTCTCCACACCAGACGCTCTCTCAACACCGCACCTGCACCTCACCAACACCTCCAGCCGCAGCTCCCTTACCGGGTCATCCGAGTGTCCCCACCTCCCTGTGCCTTCAGACCTCTGCCATGGTAGCTGTGGACCATGTGGCCTGGACAGCCCTGGGCCAGGAAGGAGCTGTCCCTACTGGACAGGCTCACGGGAACACGCCTCGCTCCCGAGGGCCCAGCTACGGTCACCACCCCCCTCCACGCTGGGGGCAGCCCTGCCTCACCCCCATGGGGACGCTGCTTCTGCTACCCCGTCCAGCTGCCCTCCCACGCCCGGACATGCTGGAGGGAGGAGATGGTCACCAGCCAGGGCTCTCCCAGCCCAGGCCCCCGCCCTGCCTTCGGGTCAAGCTTGCAGTGGCCGGGCAGCGTGGTGGGAAGGCCCATCCCGGCCTCTGCTGGGTCTGTGCTGGGAGGCCGGTCCCTGAGCCTCTTCTGGGCAGCTCCTGAAGAAGCCTCGCCGGGCAGGCGGGGCAGGACGGGCGGCATTCTCCTCTGTTCTCCACCAGCCCCGGAGCTGGGGATGGGCCTGAGTCAGTGAGTGCGTCTGGCCATCCCCAGGACCCAGGACCCAATGCCCTCCTGGGACCCACGCTTGGGACCTGCAGCTGCACCCTGGCCGTGGCGAAGGGCCCCCAGGGCTGGGGTGAGGTCCTGGCAGCTGCTGCACCCCAGCTGCCAACAGCCCCCGCCAGTGCCCAACCAGTGACCGGCACCCTCACACACAGAGACAGCGGTCTGCCCAGCCCCAAGCCCTGGACACAGGCCCCTCCCTGGGGCCGACACGGTGCCGGCCTTCCTGAGACCTGGGCCCCAATCAGCATGGCTGCGTCCCCCAGGGCACTTTGGCCAGCGCTCACACTGCAGGAAGGGCCAGCAGCCACAAAACCATAGACCACCTGGCCCTGCAGCCTCCGGCAGATCATGGCAGAGCCAGCCACCCAGATCCCCCAGTGCTGGAGGAACCCCAGCCCACAGCCACTGGACCGAAGGACAGGTGGAGAAAGTGACGTGGAGCATCAGGCGGGGTCTGTGGGTGCAAGAGGCAGCTTGAGGTCAGTGTGCGCCTGCTGCCCGGCACGACAGTTCCTCCTGACCCAGGATGGGAGGGAAGGGGGCCCCTCCACCCTCCACGCATCCCCCATGAAAGGGCCCAACCTCTGCGCCAGCCCCCAGGCACCTGGACCCACTTCCTGGCAGCAGCAGACAGACCTGTGGTCACTGCTCAGCCTGCAGCTGTTCAGGGATGTGGCCTGGGGGAGACCTGAGGCCAAGGGTCAGAAACTGAGACCAGGACCTGCAGCCACTGTGCCCAGAGGCCTGGGGTGCCCTCAAGGGTGAGGACCGTGGGGTCTCTGTGGAGACCACAGGAGCCCTGGGGACAGAGGGCCTCTGAGGACTCAGGGGACAGGAGAGCCCCTGGGACAACCAGGGCCTGGGGACTGCAGGAGTGTGACTCTGGGTACTGGCCCTCAGGGCCTCTCTGAGCATCTGGCTGGCCAGTCCCCTCCTGCAAGACAGGGTCAGGGAGCCCTGGGGCAGCAGGCAGAAGCTGAGGTGTGCCCTCTGCGGGCGGAGGTCCAGCCCCCACCCTCTGGCCAGGGTTTGCTCGTGTTCTCTGCCCTGTCCTCTCTCCCAGAGCCTCAGAGTTCAAGGAGAGCCTGGGTCAGCCCCTCAGAGCCCTGCTGGCCCCTGGTCTAGGACTGGCCAGTGTCTGGACCCACCTCCTGGCTCAGGGTCCAGATGGAGGTCACAGCACGGAAGCCTCCTGCAGAGGGAGAGCTGGCCAGGGTCCTGCAGCCTTCGCAGGTTAGAGCGCACAGGTGTGAACTGGGTGTTGGCCACGGGTAGAGCTCCGGAATGCAAGGGTAGCACACGCGTGACCAGCTGCCCTATCCTTGGGGGACTCCTGACCTTTAAAGAGCCACTGGTGCCCTGGTGGCGCCCAACGTGGGGCCCCTCAAGGCTGATCCGCAGCCAAAGCGAAGAGGCAGCTTCGAAACCAAAAGTACCGACAGATCGGGCCAAGCGAGTTCCGAGGTGAGGGCATCCCTGAAAAGATGGGGCAAACACACACCACCCATGGTGACCCTGCACTCTCAGCTCTTAGACTCATGCTGGAGAGCAGGGGCCTTGAGTGGTCTGATACACAGGCGGGAAAAGCCTGGGACACCCTTACTCGGGTGGCACCTTGGCTTCCTGCCGCTGATCTTTGACTGGTCCACATGGGATCGTGTAGAACAACTTGTTAGGAGGAGGAAAATCAGTTTAGGGGAGGGTCCCCCATTGGGAGTCTGCCCTACATTATCCACCCTTAAGGCCTGCTTCTCTCCAGGACCTCCCAAAGGGGGCTCCAAGTTTCCCCCCAAAGAGCCGCCGCCTAAAGAACCGGCGGCTCCTCCCATTGCATCTCCTTCCGGAAACTTGCCACATAGTAAACAACGTTGGGAGACCTTTAATGAGGAGCCCAATCCATTTCCATCCGCTCCTCCCAAGGTTGAGGAACCACGAGGGCAGCCAACCTCTACACACAGGGAGGGCCCACTTACACCCCGGGGAGGCCCATTGCGGCCGTCTTGTCCGGATGGCGGGAAATCTTCCCGGTGGCCATTTTATGACACTGGGAGAGAAGGCACTGACTCTACCCTCCCCGCTCCCTGTATGGCCTTCCGGTAAATGCTAACCCAGGGGGTAACCGGCCTGCTGTATGGTACCCATGGGAGGCACAAGATTTGAAGGAACTGAAGAAAGCTGTTCCAGAGGATGGGCCCAATTCCCCTTGGGCTGAAACCATCCTGCAGGGCCTCGCCCACCAGCAGTGCACCCTCAGGACTGGAAGAACCTGACTAAAGCTGTCCTTCCTGGTCCTTTATATCTAAGGTGGTGTGCCTTTTCTAATGAAGAATGTCGTGCTCAGGCCGAACGGAACCAGGCCGCTAACCCTCCCGTCCCGGTCACTTATGGGATGCTCTCGGGGTCCAGTGACCAACTCTCTACTGGCCTCTTACAGGCTGCCATCCCGGCCCCATATCAAGAACAAGTAAGAGCCCTAGGGTTGGCGGCATGGAAAAAGCTAGAGGAGGGCCCCTCAGAACCCCCGTCGCAGGGATCACCCAGAAGGTAACTGAGGACCCAGCAACCTTCATTGAAAGGGTAGAAAGAAGCCTTCAGAGGAAACTTCCTCCGGGGCCCCCAAGAGATGGATTTGTTAAAATGTTAGTTTGGGAAGGAATGACTACCGATCACAAACTGGCCTGTGCAGATGAAAGATCACCCCTTGGGAAGGTGGATCGTGGCTACCAAAGATAGTGGCACACAAGCGCATCGGTCTCAATCCTTGGTCGCAGCCCGACAGGCCCAAACTGCCTCGCTTGCTGAGGCTCTCACGGCAGCCTTGCCACCAGTTGCGGCTAAGGGCAAAGGAGTGTGTCATGGCTGCGGGCAACCAGGCCACTTCAAGAGGGATCGCCCCGCTGGTCGGGTGCATTCTGAGGCTCCGCCCGGACGCTCTGCGGGTTCTGTTGAGAGCAGGGTGATATCTGTGCTGCCAACTGTCTCAATCACCCAGACGCAGGCAATACAGGACAGACAGGACTGCTGGGTCCCTGTGCTTACCAAGGTTGTTAAGAGATATTTGTCCGAGGAATGTGCAGTTGCCTGGAGACCTTATCCGTCAAGGACGGGAGCGGGACTTAGCCCCGACTCATCTCCTGCATAGTTCACCCCTTCCCTCCTCCCTTCTTCCACTAGGACCGTTCAGTTCTAGCAGGACCCAATGAGAATCAAATAGATTGGCAGGACCCAACCAGAGGAGGACTAATGTTTAGCTGTTCAAATGTTAACCAATTAAAAGAACACTGTAAAACTGCTTGCCTTTCATTATAAAAACCCTGCTAAAAGAGGGCTCGGGGCCTCTCTTAGCGTCACTGGTTAAGGACGCAGAGGACCAGGCTTCGAACTTGCTAATAAATGACTCTTTGTTGCTTGCATTGATCGTGGTCTCTGGTGGTCTTTGTGGGGTCTCGAGCCTTTGGGCACAACAGTTCAGCTCAGAGGCCGGCCACCCCCAAGACGCCTTGCCCAAGATGCAGAAAGGGATTCCATGGGCAGAAGGATTGCAAATCTAAATTCAACATTGAGGGGAAAATTTAATCAGAGTGCACCCTCCAGCCCCATCACACAAAGGAGGTTTCTCCCCCAATAGTCCCCCTGAGGCACATTGGACTGTTCCCATTGTCCCCGGGGTCAGGCCAAAAATGGACATTTTTATAGCAGGAAAGAAATTCCACTGTCTCATCGACACTGGAGCAGATAGGACTGTGTTAAGAAAGGAGGAAGTTCCACCTCAATGGAGGTTGATTCCTGGCCCTCAGTGGCTTGGGGTAGGAGGTGATACTAAATCAGAAGAGACCAAAGATTGGCTCAAATGGCGGGATGTGGATGGTGCCCAGGGAGACGTGCGCCCCCTCGTGGTCTCAGGTCTTACTGCAAATTTACTAGGACAGGATATCTTAGGGGAAGCAGAGGTCTTAACAACTGATCACAAGGCAGTGTATGATGACCTCCTTGAGCAGGAGGAGTATGAACAACAATTTAATCTATCTGGCCTTTTAGCAATTACAGAGGAGACCCTCTTTTTGAGGCATCTAGGCAGAAGGTCCCAGCTCCCCGGGTAAAGCCTCACCTCCAATCCTAAGGGCCACTGTTCCAATACACCAACCATCCAATGGCTCCCAGGTCCCCCAATATGGGTGGAACAGTGCCCATTACCCCAAAATAAGCTTTAACATTTAAGAAATATTATACAAGAACAACTAGCCTTAGGTCATATCATACCATCTCTAAGCCCCTGGAATAGTCCAGTTTTTGTCATCCAAAAAACATCAAGAAAATGGAGGATGCTTCAGGATCTCAGGAAAATTAATAGTCATATGGTTCCAGTGGAAACCCCTTTAAGGGGTCTTCCCTGGATCCCCTCTATCCCAAGAGATCTCTTGCTTCTTGTTATTGATAGCAAAGATTGTTTCTTCTCAATACCACTCCACCCAGACGATTGTGAGAAGTTTGCTTTCTCAGTGCCCTCTACCAATTACCAAGACCAGATGAATGTTATGCATGGGTGGTTCCACCCCAAGGCATGGCAAATAGCCCTGCATTTTGTCAACATTTTGTTTCTGAGCTCCTTCAACCCCTACGAAAAAGGTCACAAATTACTTTGTATATTTACATGGATGACATAATTATAGGAGCCATTAATGCCCTACAACTAAGCTCAACATACAAAGAACTCCAAGGCCTTCTGGAGAAAGGAGGACTACATATATCTAATGATAAGGTCCAAACTGTCCCTCCCTTCAAGATACTGGGAACTGAGCTTAAGTTGGATTCTGTTTGTCCCCTTAAACCTCAATTACTCCTCCAATCCTCCTATTCCTTGGTTGATTTACAAAAATTATTAGGGGAACTTAATTGGTTGAGACCTTGGCTTCCTATCTCTATGGAGGATATCCTCCCTCTCTTTGACCTGCTACGGGACAAAGATCCTACAAACATTGTTACCCTAACTCGAGACCATCAACATATACTCCAAAAAATACAAGTAGCCCTTAACTCTACCTGGTTGGCTCGATACCGGCCTGAAGAACCCCTTAGCCTCTGGATTCTCCCCGGTTCTCAGCTGTCCACCACAGCCCTAACTCAGCGGGGAAAGCCCCTTCAATGGATACACTCAGTCATAGGGGCGGCTCCTAGGGTCTATGTTCACCTCGACCAATTGACTGACCTTATAATTAAAGGCAGGGATACTGCCCTTATGCACTATGGAAAAGAGCCTAATGTTTTGACAGTGCCCTATCACCTGTCAGATTTTGAATGGGTTCAAAGGAATAACAATGGGGTATCCTGTGCATTGGAGGGCTTCTTAGGGAAGATTGATTGCCATTATGGGTCAACCAAATGGGTGTCCTCATTTTCAAAACTGAAATGGGCACCCCTATACTTTTTTCCACTAAACCCCTCCCTAAAGCTGTAAATGTATTCACAGATGGAGGAAAAGAGGGATCTGCTGTTGTAATTTACCCATCCTCTCCCAGATTAGTGAAACAGGAAGTAATTACCCATTTTGAACCAGTTATCAGGTCAGCACAATTTAAGGAGTTATATGTAATTGCTGTGGCCCTAACTCAACTACAAAAACCCATGAATCTTTTCTCAGATAGCCTATATGTGGTAAACCTGCTACCCACATTGGTCTCCTCATATATCAAGTTAGATAAAAATCCTATTACCCCCTTGATGATCCAGGTACGGTCCTTGTTAAAGGAGCGTGCTAAACCCATATTCTTACAGCGTCTAAGAGGACATCAAAATCTACCCAGTTCCCTTGCACAAGGCAATGCTGTGGCCGACCAGTTAGCCGCATCAGGGACCTCAATATCTACGGCCCAACCTCAATAGGACTTACAACTAGCCCAAGGCCTTCATGATCAGACCCATTTAAATTGGAGAGGGTTACATCATAAGTTTCCTTTGGTCCCCGTAAAGGATTTTAAAAAGATTGTAAGAACCTGCAAATCTTGCCTACCTTTCTTACAGGTTCCATATCTCCAATCCCCCAGGGTAAGCCCCAGAGGTTTAAAACCTAACATTATCTGGCAAACTGATGTAATTCATCATGCACCATTTGGAAAATTAAGATATATATTCATGTCTATTTATACTTCCTCCCATGCCTGCTGGGTCACTGCTCACTCTGGTGAAAAGGCCAAGCACGCTGAAAGCCATTTCTTACAATGTTTTGCCATTTTAGGCTTGCCTCAACAAATCAAAATGGATAATGGGCCCTGTTTTACAAGTAAATCATTACAAGAATTTTTCAACAATTGGCATATTAAACACACTACAGGAATCCCATATAATCCAAAAGGACAAGTCATAATTGAAAGACATAATAAAACTTTAAAAGATCAACTAATAAAACAAAAAGGGGGAAATAACCCCCATGATCAATTAAGAATAGCAATGCTTACATTAAATATTTTAAATTTCTCAAAAAATCAGCCTTTAACTGCCTTCCAACGACACTGGGTCAATCAGGTGCCTTACCTGAAAGTTGAAGTTGAATGGAAAGATCCATTAACTGGATGCTGACGTGGTCCTGGTCCACTAATAAGTGCTGGCAGAGGTTTTGGGTGTGTGTTTCTGATTGGAGAACCGAACCCTATCTGGGTGCCCGCCAGGAACCTCAAATACCATCAACCAGAACAATATAATTCACCCAAGAGCACACCCTCTTGAGTTTTAATATTCCTTCTTTTGGACTCTCTGCCTCATTGTTACTGGACTTCTCATCATCTCTCTTCTGATGTTCATCCTAGGCATCACATTTTTGGATGTTTACTGCAAGTATTCTAATCACACTGAGAGCCCCTAATTCACTATGAAATCCCTCCTCCTCCTCCAACTTTGCTCAGCTGTTTCTGCTTCCATTCCCTGGCCCAGCCCACCTAGTCCTCCTGCCACGAGGTCCCACATATGCCGGTGTGGAGGGAGTAACCAGCCCAACCATCAGTGGCATGTCGTAGTAAGGAGTACGATATAGCAGCCCCATTCCCCACAAGTAATGGGAGATAATTGTTTCACAATTTTCTGAGTCCAAACCTGAATTGATTACTAACCAACAAAAAGGATTAAAATGCCCTAGGCATCAAGTTTCTGCTGGAACATTTTAGCCCCTTTCAGATCCAGATCTCAGTCAAGGCTTACATTGAAATATAAATGGAGGAAGCCAGAATGCTCAGTGGGAAACCAGTTTCAAACCCAAGGAAAAAAGTGTCCGTTTTAAATTTCTCCTGGGCTGCAACTCAGAATAGTTTTTCTCTCCCTTTCACATCTTCTCTCTTTCTCATTTTATCATGCTATATTTTTGAGCTAACAATTTTGATACCTAGGTTAATGATTTTTGATCAGTTCTTTTTACGCGACTCTAGAGTTATTTTGAACATCTGTTACACTGCAATGGAGATAAGCATTAAAAGACCTTTGCTTTTGTGTTAAATATAAGTGTGCATAAAAATTAAAATTTTAAAAATGGATCCAAATATTTTTAATTCACATGATTTAAAAAGGTTCCATTTAAATTGGGTAAACTAATAGGAGTTAAATGTCTTTAAAATTAACTCACAAGTCTCTAAGTGATCAAACTAATAAAATGTTGATGTTTATGAAATGTCTAACATCAATTTTCCTAGGACTTTTCTTCAACAGGAAAGAGATGGCAAATACTGTTTACACTTGTCTGATATCTTGTTTTTTTTTACACTTGTCTGATATATTGGTTTTTTTACAATAAGATGAGTGAACTAGAGTTGACATGTATGGGATTACTCAAATGTGTTTGTTAGAGACATCTGATTAATTTACAAAGTTATTCCATAGGGTAACATACGTAAACATTATTCTTTGTATATTAAATGTGTTCATATTTTCCAGGTATACAAGCCTTTAAAGCAGAAAATTTATCAAGCTGCTATTCTTCAAATTAAACTTGTCTGTAATGGTAAACCTATCATGTAATGTTCATCAATACCCTGTCATCAATAGGGTATATGTAAAATTTGTTAAATGTATTTCTAAAAGTTATTAAGAGCCTGATTTGTTTAAAGGTTAAGCATGAAAGCATTTTACCACTTTGCCACACAAAAGGAAACTTAAAAGCTCTCTCAGCCTTTCTTTAATTCGTGTTTAGATATAATGTTAAATTGTGTTAACTGATGTTCATATAGACTCAGGAGTCAATATATGTAAACTTCTTAAAATGACATTTAAGAAAGAGTGTAATGCACAGTAGCAAAAATGGGACAACAGTGATTGAGATTGGGGTCTTTGACCTCATGACTCTGGACAGTGGACTTCCTTGAGAGCTGCACAGAGCTCCTAACCTTGCACTTTGCAGCTCTACCATCTCAGATCTACAAGCTCAGCCTGATTCCTTGGCCGCTGTCGTCCTGCAAAATCGTCGTGGTTTGGATCTGCTAACAGCAAAGGAAGGAGGGCTTTGCCTGTTCCTTGGTGAAGAGTGCTATTTCTACACCAACCGCTCTGGCATTGTACAAGATAAAATCAAAAACCTACAAGAAGATCTGGAACATCATAGGAGTGAGCTCCACTCTAATTTCCTCTGGACTGGGTTACACGGGTAGCTCCCCTACCTCCTCCTGCTTGTGGGACCGCTAATCACCATTATCCTTGTGTTCACCTTTGGGCCTTGCATAATCAATAATCTTATCCATTTCCTGAAAAGCCAGGCTAAGTCTGTGCAGCTCATGGAGATCCGACAGCATTATACTGCCCTTCATAATGATGATTGGGAGCCCTATAGGATCGTGGATCACTCATATCAGGACACTGGGGTCTAAGTGTCTCTCCCTTAAGCCCTGCTCCTCCTGAGGGTTCTGTGTGAAGTGCTAAGGGGGTAGTCAATGACGGGTAAGATCCTCAGAGGAGGACAACCTAAGGCAGGCACACCTTCAAGTAAGGCGGACCCCCAAGCTGCTAGGGTGATGTTCCATGAGGGGTAAGACCCTCCCAGGGACAACCTAAGACAGACACACCCTTGATATAAAACAACAAAGGGGGATGTGTTGGGACTAATCACATGTTAACTAACTCAGACTGACTCCTTACTCCCTGGCGAGTGAGCAAGATCAAGGCCTCAAAGGTTTCAAAAGTTAATGACAATAAATTGGACCACCGTCAGGGATTGGTTAACAACAGTTCCGTGAACGTGATCAGCTCGTGCTTGCCATATAGTCCTATGGGACTCTCGCCTGCATGACCCCCCACCGCCCTTGCTGACCTTTAAGCTGATTGGTTCCCGCCTAGCCCCCACCCTACATAAAAGCTGTGTGGCTTCCTCAATAAACGAGTTCCTGCTGTGACTGGTCTCCCTGACGCGTCTGGTTGTCCTCCGCCCGGAGGGCTGGGAGCAGGCGGTCAGTCAGCCCTACCTTTCCCGGTCTGGCCTTGTTGGGGAGTGTCCCCTTCCCTTGCTGCTGGTCGAGAAGAACAAGGGGGCTAAAGACCCCGACACCCTGGGAGATGCTCGAGGGCTGTCCCTGTACACCCCGGCCTCACGGCCATCCTCGCCCGTCCCCAGGGCAGTGTCAGGCAGGCACGCAGGCCGCTGTCACCAGCAGGGGCAGGCTGCCCTCCCCGGCACCTTGTCCCTGTGGGCTGGTCTGCAGGAGCTTCCTGTGCGCCTATGTGCCTGAGAGGCACTGGACAGCTGCTGGCTTCTCCTCCTGAGAACGTGGGGTCCAGCCCAGCTGAGGAAGACCACCCGAGCCAGCGCCTGGCCTGTCTTCTCCAGGGAGCCGTCCAGCTGTGTTCTCGTGGAATCGCACCTGCAGTCCTACCAGGAGTGACCTTCAACCTAACCACGCAGGCTCTGGGGGCAGCTGGGAGTTGATTGCTGGGGCCCCACCATCCAGCACATGAGGCTGTAGGTCCTCAGAGTCACTTGCTGTCCAGTGCAAGGTCCTGCCACATTGTCCCAGCCACCTGTGACCGGGCACGGCCCCCCAGTCTGGGGACCCTGGGGTTGGACTGTCACCTCAGGGCTCACAGACCTTGGGGTCCCTTCCCCTCCCCAAACCCAAACACGCCACACAGGTTTGGAGCTCAGACTTTATTGGAGGCCACAGGTGACCGAGTGTGAGAGGCTCGGTCACAGGAGACCTGGGCCAGGCCTGCCTCACACCCTGACCTACTGCTCACCCGCCCCTGCTTCCTGCCCCCCATGGATGAGCCGTGTGGAGCCCTGTCCTGAGCAGCCGGGGTCCTCGGGAAGGCCAGGGCTGCTGGAGGCCGTGCTGTCCAGGGGTCTCCCGCCACGTCACTCCCCTCAGCTGTCACTCCTGCCGAGCCTCCAGGCTGCTCAGCACCAGCGCAGCCTGGGCCTTGGCTTCCTGCAGGAGGCTGGAGATGCGCTGGCGGACCTGACGGACGGACGGGGCGTGGCGACTCACCACCTGCCGGGTGGCCTCTGCTATGCTGCGACCCAGTGCCACCGACTGTCCCCAGGGCCCAGGCCCCCACTGCCACCTCCCCTGCCCTCTCCCTGGCCTGCCACCCAGGGACTGGGGCCACCAGGGCAGCTCCTCTAGGTCTCCATGCGGGTGCCGGGCCACCAGCCCTCTGCAGACTCCACCCTCCTCCTGGCTTCTTCCACACTTCCTAGGACACAGCTCGTCCCCGGCACCTGTGGGACAGGGCTCGCACGCTGGCCCTGGAGGGGCCGCCACGCCAACATCCTGCACAAAGGCAGGATGAGCTGAGGTGCCCTTTCCAGGCTCACAGACGCCCGGGGACGGAAGCCAGAGAGCCGATGCAGGTGGGCGGGCAGCGGCCTCTGCTGGTGGACTGTTCTAGAACCGAGAGCAGTGGCCAAGGTGCCAAACGCCCGACCGTGCACTTGAAACGGCGGCCTGTGTTCCACGAGGCGCACCTCAGTGACCGTCGTAGGCTGTCCTGCCACCGCCACCTGTGACCTTGAGGTCAGCTCTGGGGCCGCTGCCCTTCCAGCCAGCTGGCAGAGGTGCGGGTCCCCAACCTGAGAGGCCTGCAGGGGGCCGGTGGGACAGGGGGCAGGTGCGGGCGGTGGGCAGGGCAGGCCAGCGCCCGGGCTCCTACCCCAGCAGCTCCGTCCCCAGGCAGACCTGGCCCCTTGGGAGCACTGAAGGGGTGCCAGCTGACACTGGCCACCCTGTCTGCACAGCCCCCCAAGAGGGGGCACTGCCGTCTCCCCACCTGTCCAGCGCAGTGGCCGACTGGTAGGAACAACCTTGCCCAGCAGTGCCGGCCCGGGGCCAGGCCAGAGGCAAGCCCAGCCCTTGCTCACCTGGTCCTTAAACACCTGGTCCTTCACGTCCTTGAGGTTGATGAGCACGTTGAAGTACGCGCCAAACACACCCGTCTCCAAGGCTTTGGCGGCCACCTGCTGACGCCAGGGAGCGCACTGGCTTCAGAGGCCACTGGAAACCTCACCCTCACCCAGGGAGGAGCAGACTGGCTGCCAAGGTCCACACCCCAGGGCTCCATGGATGGCAGGGCCTGGACACCTTCATATCCCCATCCACAGAGAGTGGACGCAGCCCCTGAGGCTTGGGAAGGCCGCCCACTCTTTTCTGGCAAACCAGGAGGGAGGCTGTGCTGACCCACCCTCAGCAGCTGAGGCCACCCAGGGCAGAGGGCCCTCACCTGGACCCCGAGGACCCGACCCTGACACCGTTGTCTTTCTCCTGGAGACCTGCAGGCCCTGGGGTCCAGGGGCTGGGGGAGGCACAGAGCCCTGGGCCCGTCCGTCCTGACCCTCCCCGTGGCCACAGGGTCCTGACGGACTCGAGCTGCCCTGGGAGTTACAGATGGAGGTGGGGACAGTGGGGTGGGGCATGCCCACAGCCTGACTTCAGCGGGACCCCGAGTGAGATCTCAAAACCCATCTTCCAGGGCTGGGGAGCAGCTCAGTGGGTAGAGCACTTGCCTCGCAAGCACAGGCCCGGGTTCGATCCCCAGCACCGCAAAAAAAACCAAAAGCAAACCATCTTCCAGCTGGAAGAGAAGTCGAGACCACCAGGGGCCCCCGAGGTGTCCAGGGCCTCCTACCTGCAGGTCAGACTGGCAGGCCAGGTTCCCACACAGGGCCAGCTCCCGCAGTGCCGGCCACAGCGGCGACACAGTCTCTGCCAGCGACAGTGGCACGGCGACCGCACCCCTCAGGCCCTGCTGCAGGGCAGCCGCACGCCTGGACGAGAGGACCGCGGGCTGAGCCGGGCAGGGGTCCCTCCGACCCCACCCCCAGGGCTCCCACGCAGGACAACCAGGCCATCTTTCTGTGCCCTCCCAGCCCCGAGGCCACGGCCAGCTGCCTCTGCTGTGCCCACCTGTCCTTCTCCTCAGGAGTGCTCCTGGGCAGCTTCATTGCCTCCTGCCGGAAAGAAGACCAAAAACCACAAGGCAGTGACCACAGAGGGAGCAGCTGTCCCAGACCACGCTTGTGTGACAGTAAACCAGCCCACGTCCTGGGCAGCATGGCAGTGTGCCCGCCCCACCCCGCCAGGCAGTTCCCCGCTGGGGGCTGCTGGTTGCTGGGCCCCAGGACCTGGGCAGTGACATGTTGGAGAACAGTGTGTTGGGGTCTGTGGGTCACCATCCTGGACAGAGACCTTACCACTCTCTGAGCCCTTGATTCTAGAGAAGGAAACCAAGGGCCCAGGAGGGCCTTTGATTCCTGCCCAGACTCCCACAGCATGGGGCTCAGACAAGCGGGTGCTCCGCACCAGGTCTGCACACAGGAACCTCAGGCAGTGGGTGGAGCAGCCGGAGCCGAGACCCAGGCACTGCCTCCCACGGCCGGCCACCAACCACGGGCCTGACGCCACAGCCTCCCCACTCGGACCCCAGCCCGGCCTGGCAAGCAGATGCCAGCCCACATGCAGCATGCAGGGCGGTTCTGGGAGACAGCGGGGGGACGGTGCCACACGGGCAGCTTCAGTCAAACCTCCGTCCCAATGGCCTCTCCCACCCGCGAGCCCTCGGGGCACCGGCCTCGCCTGAGCCCCCTGCCGGCGGACCACAGCCCTTCTGCCCACGGCAGAGATCCCAGCTACAGCCGTCCACGCTGGAGCCTGCGGGGTGGGCCGGTGTGGGCCAGTGAGGGCCGGCGGCCTCCTGCTGCAGCTGGAGATCTCTGTGTCTGAGGAGGTGCTCCCTTCCAGCTTTGCACTCCATCCCTGCCGCCAGGGAAGGGTGGCTCGGTGGCTCGGCTCTACCTGGGGCCCTCCCCGAGGCTCCGGCACACCTGTTTTCTTACGCGCCCTTCATGCTCATTTTCGTCTTCCTCACCTGCAGCCGGATCACATTTTCACTTATGGGCTTTCTCCTCTGTTTTCTAATTATTCATCTTATTTTTACTTCTAATTTCTAAATATGGGGTAGTCCCTAATTTTCTAATACTTACATTTAAACTGATGTTTCTTTTTAAATACACCTATCTTTCTCTCTCTCCCCCCTCATCTCTCTGTCTCTCTCCCTATTCCTTTCTCTGTTTCTCTGTCTCTCCCTCTCTTTTTCTCTTTTTATCTCTGTTTCTGCCTCTGTCTTTGTGTTTATCTCTGTCTCTTTATCTCTGTCTGTTTGTCTCTTTCTTTCTCTCATTCCCACCCTCTCTTCAGCACTCCCTGCCCTCTTCTATCTAACCTATTTCAAAGATGCTATTCTCATTTTGCAAAGTCTCCATCTTTTATTTTAGGCACGAGGGCGTTTGGCGTCTCTCTGAGGCTGTTGATCATCAGTCTTCCTTTTTCCTGTTGACCTCCTAGGCTGGGGGTTGAACCCAGGGGGCTTCACCACTGAGCCAGATCCCCAGCCCCCACCTTTATTTTTTTTTTAATTTTGAGACAGGGTCTCACCAATTTGCTTAGGGCCTTGCTAAGTTGCTGAAGCTGACTTTGAACTTGTGATCCTCCTGCCTCAGCCTCCTGAGCTGGGATTACAGGCATGACTACCAGGTCCAGCCAGGATGTGGCTATTTTTAGGGTCCTCTCCCTCCAGGTCTGGGCCTAGGGTCTGGGTCCCTCCAGCCCCAGCATCAGGGACCATGCTCTGGAAGCGACCTGCCACGGATTACCTGCCCAAGCCCTCAGACTGGCCCTCAGACTCCAGCAGAGCCAGCTGCTGGTCCCACAGCATGGAGGACAACCGGCCATCTTGCTGCCCTAGTCTTCAGCCTCCTGTGCTGGGAGCAGCCCCTGCCCCGAGCGACCACAAGGCAGGCTGCAGGTCCCTGAGCAGGGCTGGGGTGGTGAAGGCCAGGGACTGGACCCGGCCCTGCAGGTCCCCACCCTCACCAGGTAGGTGGCAAAGGCCTGGGCGTCCGTGTCCACCAGTGCAGTCAGCTGGGCCAAGGCTGCATGGAAGGGCGGGAGCAGGCGCCGCATCGCTGCATCCAGATGCTCAAACTGGCGCCGCCCGTAGGTCATCTGGCCCACCATGGAGGCCAGCGCTGCACCCTGGCGAAGACTGATGTTGATGGAACTTGCCAACCAAACAGTCCCTAGCCAGGGCAGGGGGACCCCGTCCTCCGGCAGGGGCCCATGGGGTGGTGGGCACAGCCCCCGGCCAGAGCAGGGGACCCTGTCTGCCTGCAGGGTACTAGCATGGTGGGCGCGCACTCAGGTCCTGGGCAGCGCGGCCCCTCTCTGGGGTCCTGCACTCTGGGGTCCTGGGCAGCGCGGCCCCTCTCTTGGGGTCCTGCACTTTGGGGTCCCTCACTCAGGGTTCTACTGGCCGCCTCCCCAGCTGGTGCTCACCATGGCTGCAGAGGCTGCTGCCACCGAGCCACCCCCAGGGGTGGCTGAGCGGGCGCCCACCTCTCGGAGGAAGGCACGCAGGGACATGTCCAGCAGGCTCTTCTCCAGCCGGTCTGGTACCAGGTACCTGCAGGGTGGACAGCTCAGTGGCCAGGCCAGTTCAGGTCACAGCTCACTCCCACCAGGCCGTCCTCAGCCGACAGAACAGCCACAGGTGGACCGAGCAGGGGCCTTGTCAGGGTCCCTGTCAGTGTCCGCCAGCCCCCAGCCCAGCAGGCACCAGGGAGGAGGTGAGAGGGCATGGCGGGGAGGACTGGGTGGAGGGGTGGACTGGACGGGGCGATGTTGGGGGCATGCGGGCTCAGGGCCGGCACTCACTCGATGATTCTCTCTGAAGGGTTGAAGGGCGCCAGAGAGCCCAGGCCCAGCCGGTTCACCACCTGCAGAGGGGGTCTGACCTCAGCCCCGGGCCTCAGGGCGGGTTTCTCCAGGAGCCCGAGTAAGCTCCAGCTCTGGGGCAGGAGTGACCCTACTCTGCACCCCGAGGTGGGTGGGGCCTGGTCACCAAGTCCCACAGCGCCGCCCGCAGGCCACGAGGGGCCAGCTAGAGCCGCCCTTCCTGACAAGGTTCAATCCTTCCTGCAGGCCTGAGGAGGTCTCCGGGTCTGGAGAAGCTGAGTCACCCAACCTAGGAGGGAGGGAGGCGCGTTCCACCCGGGACCCTGTGTGGGCGGGAACCCCCCACCAGAAGCCATTCAAACTCTTGGTGGAGCCCTTGGCCAGGGACCGTCCCGCTGTTCTGCCAAGTGGGCAAGTCCTGGGGAGAGCGGGGTTGGGGGACACAGTCAGGCCGGAGGCTGATCTCCTGATCCCCGTGTGAAGTCGGAGGCTGGGAGTGGCCCCCGGGGGAGGCCTCGGGAGTCCGGTCTCGAAGCCAGTGAAAGGCTGCAGGGCTCGGGTGCCACAGCCTGCATGGCCCAGCGCTCGGACGTAGCCCTGGGCAGTCCTGTCCCTGAGCCCAAACTGCAGCCACAGCAGCCCGAGAGGGCTTTGCACCCAGGGCCCAGGAACTGTCAGCAATGAAGTTCCAAAGGTCCTTGACTCACGGGCAAACGCAGCAAGCACAGGAGAAGACAGTGAGAGGCAGGAGGACTGCTCACAGGCCAGACGCGGGCCCGGCACCCGAGCCTCCCGGCGGGGACCTCGCTGGCCCTCTGCTCCCTGGAGCCACGACCTGAGCTGCTGCCCTCCACCACGCCCCCTGCCACCCAAGCTGCCTCGCCTCAGCCACAGCAGGGGTCGCCATCCCTGGACGGAGGCCTCCGAAACCGTCAGCCAGGAGAACTTCCCCTCTCTTGGTTCCCGTCAGGTCTCGTGGTCACAGTAATGAGAAAGCTCGCTGAAGCACACGGCGTTTCCTGGTCTGAAGGTACCACCCCGGGGACAGCCTGGGCGAGGACCCCAGCTGGACTTGCAGTCGAAGCTGGCACCGAACCTGGTCAACTGGCCTCCCACTGTTCCAGGAGGACAGGGGCCACTGGCCACTCCCGCCAGACACTTGGCCACCCTGTGACGAGCAGTGTTAGACCAGGCTGTGGAGGGACCTTCCACAACACAACCCAGCCTGCTCATGAAGTGCACCCAGGCCAGGGGAGGTCCAGGAGACCAAGAACTGGCCCGACAGAAGGCAGGAGAGGTTTGAGGGGCAATGTGCTGCCTGAAGTGACCCCAGGCGGGAAGGACAACAGCCAGGGTGGGACAGCACAGCCACCATGGCTGCAGATGAAATCCCAGGGCCGTGAGTTGATGGCAGCGGTGTGGCTCGGAGAACAGCGTGTTTGTTCTGAAGACACACTCTGGACAAATTGGACACAGTGCACACAGTGTCCTGTCCACTCTCCAGGGGTCCAGAACAAGAAGCATGCTGAGCATGAGAGAACAGGGAGCAGATGGCAGGACACAAGTGGCCTATCAGCAGGGACCACACGCAGCTCCATGTCAGCAAGTTCACAGAACAGAGTGACCTTCAACAACCAGGCAGCGGACGTGGTCTAACCCTGCCCAGGACCCAGAGGCCCCATTGGGAGAATCGCAGTCAGACAGCATGCTAGGGGAGGAGCGCCTTGAGTCTGACCACGGGGAGAGCAGAGCGGATCGCTGCACCGGGCGGAACCAGGCAAGGGCCTGAGCAGCCGTGGAGCCTAAATATCCCCAGGGGCAGGGTGTGGCGCCATCGCCAGGACAAGAGGCAGTGTCTGAGCCTCTGGGATAAGGAGGAGGCTGGTCAGCCGTCGGCTTCCCCAGCCGATGCTTCCAGAGGAGTGGACATACGTTTAGGGTGTTCCCAGAAAAACAGGCAACTTGTGGTCTTATAAGAATAGTGACGGGGACATTGCCACAGACGTCAGGACCACAGAAGAAAGCCCTGAGGCCCTGAAGCCACGCGGTAGCTGTCATGGGTGTGAGGTCTGGTCACTGCAGGCCACATGAAAAGAGCAACCCAACAACTGAAGGCGAGCAGAAACGTCTGCACAGTGCAGTGAGCTGAACTGCTTTCCTCACGGGTCCAACGATGCCGTCTGACCTTGATCAGCAAGTGCCAGAGGGTGAAGTGTATCATTTAAACTTAGAAGTCTAACCACAAAAGAACTTTCCCCAAAACACTCTGGAAATCGGGAGACAGAGGGAGAGGAAGTGGGAGCAAACGGGGGTGGGGTCACGCCCGTCTGCACAGCAGGCTGGCAGGAAGCTCTGAACGGGTGGAACCCGAGGCCTGCCTGGCACCCCCGGCTCTGGCCTCCAGCCTGGCACCGCGAGGCCCAGATACTGAGGAGACATCCTGCTGCAATGACCAGGAGCCGGACACCCTCACGGACCTGACCCCCACCAGCCCAGGTGGTGCTCCCACGCCCACCGCAGACACAGAGAGGAGCTGGCCCACCTGCAGAGCCAGCAGACACAGCCGCCAGCACAACTGCACACCGAGGCTTTCCGGAAAGCCCAGTGCGTGCTCACCAAGAGGAGCAGCCTGAAGCAGAGGGACTCTGAAAGCCCGGCTGTGAAGCTGTGGCAGGATGGAACTGCTGTGCACACGGCTCCACAGGAACCAGGCCCGGGACCCAGGGACCACAACCCTCCAGCTGGAGGAGGGCCCAGGAGGGGGCAGTGCAGCCCTGCACCAGGGCAGCAGCCAAGGACATGGCCGGGTCAGGAAACTGACGGCCTCAGCAGAACAGCAGGGAGAACGAAGCCCTGCCTTCTGAGCACCGGGGAGGGACGGGGCCGGAGGAGAGGGCTCCACCAGGGCCCGGCCGGGTGGGAGCCTAGAGCCCAGGAAGGCTCCAGCACTGGCTCCACACAGTCCCTGGGGTCTGTCCCTGCCCAGGGAGGGGACTCACCAGCCTGATGCGGTGCTCCTCCTCCAGGACAAACAGGTTCTCCTTGTCACAGTAGAAGGTGGCCGCGTCCAGCAGAGCCTTCAGAGGCACCAGGCCCACCAGCTGTGAGCCCACCACTGGGAGGCTCAGCTCCTGTTGACCAGCATGGGCAGCGTCAGCACCTCGGGCTGGACCGAGGGTGTTCAGGAGCATGCCTGCCCAGCTCCCCAGGACACGTCCCCCCTGACCGCCCACCTGGGCTTCTCTGCAGGTCTCCTCAAAGACCGTGTGCAGGCCTGTGACCTCAAAGTCCAGGAGGTTCGTCGACACCTGAGCCAGGTTCTTCTCCTCCAGGTACCAGCCAATGCCCTGAACCTTCCTCAGACGTCCCGGCTGCAAAGGAACCGTTTCCCAGCCCGGGAGAGAAGCTCCCTCCCACCTCCACTCGGACCCCCTGGTGCCAGTGCTGAGAGCCACCAAGACTGGCTGGTTGGCATCAGGACCAGCCTCTCTCCCTCTCTCTCTCACCTGGGCTGATTGCAGAGGGGCAGGAAGATCATAGGGAAACTGAGGCTCCAGGGGTGGATGCCGTAGGGCCCCAAGCTGTGCCCATACCATCCCTGGAGGCCTGGGGACACTGACTTGAGGGCCAGCCGGGGCCCCACACTCCCCCAATCCTCCCAACCCACCCACCCACCCAGCAGCTGCTCTGTCCCTCAGTCCTCAAGTGACAAGTCAAGTCCCTGTGAGAAGGGGACTCTGACAACTTTCTCCCTTTGGCCAGGACACAAAGGAGGACTTGAGGGCTGCTTGCTTTTATGTCAGCAGGGTGCACAGCAGGGCAGCTAGGCTTGGCAGGACCTGAGCCCTTGGGGGACAGACAGGCCGGAGGAGACCTCCTTCACCAGGTGCGTGCTCGGCCTCTGTCTGACCCTGGCTCTGCAGGAGTGGTGCTCAGGCCACTGTGCAGACCTGCCGGGGCAGGCCCTGCATGCCTGAGGGTGTGGGCACATGTGGGCCCTGGGGCTTCCAGGCAGCTGAGGGTTGGTTGGTAGGAGACCTGGGGGACCAGGGCACCTGTGGGGGGAGGCGGGGTGGCGGTGGCCCTGTCCTCTCGGCAGTGGGAAGTGCTGCGGTGCTCTAGCCCTGGGCAAGGTCTGCCTGCTTCTGTGGAAAGCGTCTGCCACAGCAAAATTCCTGACTCCTAGCACTCGAAGCCGGGCCTGCAGCCCCACCGAGCCCCCTGAGCAGCGCCCACGCTCCCCGCCTTGGCCTGCAGCTGGCTCTGTGCTGACACTGCCTCGACTCAGTCTCTGCCTCTCCCGACAGACCGCTGGGGAACTGGAGGACAGGCGGAGCCCACAGGGACGTGGGGCAGTGGCACACACAGGCTCACCTGGTCCTTCCCTCGGCCCTGCTCCCGCAGGTTGAGTGCGATGCGATGGGCCTGCTCCTTGGTACTGAGCAGGTTGACGTTGAACGCGATGAGGAACTTCCGTGCACCCGTGACAGTGGCCCCCCAGCTGGGGACAAAACAACTGGGGCCGAAGTCAGGTTCCCACTCGGTCTGCTTGAGCTGTGAGACAGTCACCCTGGATGAGAATAGGGCTGGGCCACCCGCCTGCAGGGGAAGGGACAGCCATGCTCTCCCCACCCAGCCACCTGTGGGCAGCACCTTCTCAGGGAGGGCCTCGTACTCCCCGGCCCGGATGGCCGGCAGGGTCCTGCGGCTGGCCGTCCGTGCTGCCTCACCATAGAGGTACACTGCAAGAGAGCTCAGCCAGCAAGGGTCAAACCTGGTCCTTGGGGCCCCATAGGCGGCTCCTGCAGCCTCCCTCAGCTTGGGCACCCCGCTCTGTGCCTCCTGGGATGGACATCATGGCCTCTGAGGGACAGAGCATGGCCCCTGCCCAGGGGCTCTGATGCCCTACAAAGGTCACGCAGCCAGCGTGGAGTGAGTGGCCAGTGCTACAGGACAAGGCATTTAAGGCTTGCTAGGGTCTGGATGCACCTTTTGGCCTGCACTGTCCCATGGGCCCAGGGGACCCACCGAGGGGCCCCGCCCAGGAGAACAGCAGCAGGACAGAGCAACAGGTGCACTGCTGCCATCTGCACCCTCCTCACTGTCGAGGGAGGGGCCTCGCCTGCACCTTGTTTAGGCCCAGGGAGGGGCCTCTCCTGGTCCTTGGTTACCCCCAGGGAGGGCCTGGCCTGCACCCTGGTTACCCCCAGGGAGGGGCCTCTCCTGCACCTTGCTTACCCCCAGGGAGGGGCCTCTCCTGCACCTTGCTTACCCCCAGGGAGGGGCCTCTCCTGGTCCTTGGTTACCCCCAGGGAGGGTCCTCTCCTGCACCTTGGTTACCCCCAGGGAGGGGCCTCTCCTGCACCTTGCTTACCCCCAGGGAGGGGTCTCTCCTGCACCTTGGTTACCCCCAGGGAGGGGCCTCTCCTGCACCTTGGTTACCCCCAGGGAGGGCCTCGCCTGCACCTTGGTTACCCCCAGGGAGGGCCTGGCCTGCACCTTGGTTACCTCCAGGGAGGGGTCTCTCCTGCACCTTGCTTACCCCCAGGGAGGGGCCTCTCCTGGTCCTTGGTTACCCCCAGGGAGGGGCCTCTCCTGCACCTTGCTTACCCCCAGGGAGGGGCCTCTCCTGGTCCTTGGTTACCCCCAGGGAGGGGCCTCTCCTGCACCTTGGTTACCCCCAGGGAGGGTTCTCTCCTGCACCTTGGTTACCTCCAGGGAGGGGCCTCTCCTGTACCTTGGTTACCCCCAGGGAGGGGTCTCTCCTGCACCTTGCTTACCCCCAGGGAGGGGCCTCTCCTGCACCTTGCTTACCTCCAGGGAGGGGTCTCTCCTGCACCTTGCTTACCTCCAGGGAGGGGTCTCTCCTGCACCTTGCTTACCCCCAGGGAGGGTTCTCTCCTGCACCTTGGTTACCTCCAGGGAGGGGTCTCTCCTGCACCTTGCTTACCCCCAGGGAGGGGCCTCTCCTGCACCTTGCTTACCCCCAGGGAGGGGTCTCTCCTGCACCTTGCTTACCCCCAGGGAGGGGCCTCTCTTGCACCTTGGTTACCCCCAGGGAGGGGCCTCTCCTGCACCTTGGTTACCCCCAGGGAGGGGCCTCTCCTGCACCCTGGTTACCCCCAGGGAGGGCCTGGCCTGCACCTTGGTTACCCCCAGGGAGGGGTCTCTCCTGCACCTTGGTTACCCCCAGGGAGGGGCCTCTCCTGCACCTTGGTTACCCCCAGGGAGGGGCCTCTCCTGCACCTTGGTTACCCCCAGGGAGGGGTCTCTCCTGCACCTTGGTTACCTCCAGGGAGGGGTCTCTCCTGCACCTTGCTTACCCCCAGGGAGGGGCCTCTCCTGCACCTTGGTTACCCCCAGGGAGGGGTCTCTCCTGCACCTTGCTTACCCCCAGGGAGGGGCCTCTCTTGCACCTTGCTTACCCCCAGGGAGGGGTCTCTCCTGCACCTTGGTTACCCCCAGGGAGGGGCCTCTCCTGCACCCTGGTTACCCCCAGGGAGGGCCTGGCCTGCACCTTGGTTACCCCCAGGGAGGGGTCTCTCCTGCACCTTGGTTACCCCCAGGGAGGGGCCTCTCCTGCACCTTGGTTACCCCCAGGGAGGGGCCTCTCCTGCACCTTGGTTACCCCCAGGGAGGGGTCTCTCCTGCACCTTGGTTACCCCCAGGGAGGGGTCTCTCCTGCACCTTGGTTACCCCCAGGGAGGGCCTGGCCTGCACCTTGCTTACCCCCAGGGAGGGGCCTCTCCTGCACCTTGGTTACCCCCAGGGAGGGGTCTCTCCTGCACCCTGGTTACCCCCAGGGAGGGGCCTCTCCTGCACCTTGGTTACCCCCAGGGAGGGTCCTCTCCTGCACCTTGGTTACCCCCAGGGAGGGCCTCTCCTGCACCTTGGTTACCCCCAGGGAGGGGCCTCTCCTGCACCTTGGTTACCCCCAGGGAGGGGCCTCTCCTGCACCTTGGTTACCCCCAGGGAGGGGTCTCTCCTGCACCTTGGTTACCCCCAGGGAGGGGTCTCTCCTGCACCTTGGTTACCCCCAGGGAGGGCCTGGCCTGCACCTTGCTTACCCCCAGGGAGGGGCCTCTCCTGCACCTTGGTTACCCCCAGGGAGGGGTCTCTCCTGCACCCTGGTTACCCCCAGGGAGGGGCCTCTCCTGCACCTTGGTTACCCCCAGGGAGGGCCTCTCCTGCACCTTGGTTACCCCCAGGGAGGGGCCTCTCCTGCACCTTGGTTACCCCCAGGGAGGGGCCTCTCCTGCACCTTGGTTACCCCCAGGGAGGGCGTGGCCTGCACCTTGGTTACCCCCAGGGAGGGGTCTCTCCTGCACCTTGGTTACCCCCAGGGAGGGTTCTCTCCTGCACCTTGGTTACCCCCAGGGAGGGGTCTCTCCTGCACCCTGGTTACCCCCAGGGAGGGGCCTCTCCTGCACCTTGGTTACCCCCAGGGAGGGCCTCTCCTGCACCTTGGTTACCCCCAGGGAGGGTCCTCTCCTGCACCTTGGTTACCCCCAGGGAGGGCCTCTCCTGCACCTTGGTTACCCCCAGGGAGGGTTCTCTCCTGCACCTTGGTTACCCCCAGGGAGGGCCTCTCCTGCACCTTGGTTACCCCCAGGGAGGGCCTGGCCTGCACAGTGTTCTCTCGTGGCAATTTTTGGTGGGACTGGGAATGCTCCAGGGGTCAGCATGGCAAGGCTCCTGCACCTGTCCCCAGCCACACACTCACCTGGCACCTTCAGCTCCTCCGCTAGCCGCTGGCCAAAGGCCTGGGCACACAGCACACACTGGTCCATGCTGACGCCCCTCACTGGGATGAAGGGGCAGACATCCAGAGCGCCCATGCGGGGGTGCTCCCCTGCAAGGGGCTGGTGAGGAGTGGGACTCCCAGGACCCTCCACCCTCCTGACCAAGCTGATCAGACCCGATCATCTGTCCAGCTGTCCATGCCAACCACAGGGAAGTGGCCAGCCCCCTGTGCCTGGTGGCAGCAGATTCTGCCCGGGGGCCTAGCAGGGACACGGCAGTGGCAGCAGTGGCCTCCGCAGACCGTGTTCATGGCCGGGGGCGTGGGCCAAGACCTGGTGAAGCTGCAGGCGGGCAGGAGGCTCCTCGGGGATCAGCGTCTCCGGCCAACAGCCATGAACGCTGCACAGAGCCACCCCCAGCTCCCAGGGCTCCTGGCCAGGCCGAACCCAGCAGTTTGGCCAGGCTACCGCCAGCCCAGCCCCACTCAGCAAACAGCGTCCACTCTGGTGGCCTGACTGGGGTCAGCCCTCCCGGCCCACCCCTCTGCTGTAGGATGGGCTCCTCCTGACCCTGTGTTAACCCTCTTATCTGTGACCAGCCAGGGTCACCCAGAACCCCGCCTACAGACAGAGACCCTGGCCTTTTGACCAGCTCAGGCTCCATGTCCACTGACTTTGGACCCTGCCAGCCCATCACTGTTTGGCTTTCAGGAGGTTGACAGGTCAGCTTCTGCCAAGTCTTCCGCCCCCGCCTCCCCCGGGGCCCGCTGAGCCTGGTCCAGATAAGTGAGCTGGCGATCACCTCATGACCCTGAAGCCGGGGCAGCTGGTGCCCACACCTTCTGGGCCAGCGGGTTCCCATGGCTGTGTCCACTGGCCCTCTGTGCCCCTCCCCTGCTCCTGGCCCCGAACGCTCACAGGCTGGCACAGTAGGTGTGGCCCAGGTCAGTGATCCTTCGCAGGTCTTCCCTGGAGAAGTCCACCCTGTGGCCCTCTTGGACCTACACCCCAAACCACCGCCCAGGCCACCTCTCTCCCAAGTCGGCCGGCCAGCACAGGGCTCAGTCGGACGCGCTGAGCTGTGGAGTGGCCCCGCCTCTGGCCCCGCAGCTGCCCTCACCTCTGTGCCTGCTCATGTCAATGAGCCGCCAGGCCCTGCGGGCAGCGTTGAGGGCACCCTCGACCACGCACTCAGGCTGCCCGACAAAGGTGTAGACGGTGCGGTTGGTGGAGGGGCCCGCGTCGACGTCCAGCAGAACGCAGCCTGGGGTCTGCGAGATGGCTTGGGAGATGGCCTCGATCACCTGGGAGGGCCCCAGACTCAGACCCAGGAGGCAGCTCTGCAGCAGCTGCACCTGCCCCAGCCCCGGCCTGGGAAGGGGTCAGCGGGGAGACCCCGTCCACGGGCCCTGGTGGACGCACGCAGCAAGGAGCAGGTATCAGGTGTCCCTTCGGCAGGAAATGAGTCTGGGGCCTGCTCGCAACACCCAGAGTGGTGGCCGGGGCATCCGAGGGTGGCCAGCAGTCCAAGACTGCAAAGGGCAGCAGCCTCTGGGCGGGGAAGCACCTCTGGGGGTGCCCACAGCAGTGGGGAGGCCCTCAGGCCTGGACCTTCTGAGACAGAGCTGCAGCTCTGCCCCTTCCCTTCCCGCCACCCCCAGTGGCCTGCCTGACCTCTCTGAGCCTCGGCGTCCCGTGGTTGAGGGCGCATGTCCACCTCACAGCTGCGGGGCTGGTGCAGGGCCAAGCCCGGACATCCCCTGTGCCTCCAACAGCCCTCCACACTGGTCTTCAAGGGCCCCCTTCAGATGGGACCACAAGGCCCCCAGTGGCCAAGTGATCTGCCCAAACTCCCTGCAGCCTTGTGCCCCTCCCGGGCCAGTCACTGAGTCCCCCACATCTGGGCACTCATGGGGCCCATGAGGGTCTCCGAGGACCCGTCCTGAGAAGGCAGCTCTGCCCACAAGGAATGACTCCCTTCTTGACCCTCAGCATCGACCCTCCGCCAGCCCGGGGCCTCACCTCCTGGTCGTTGCCCTCTGAGAAGTTGGGGACGCACTCCACCAGCTGGGACATGGCCGGGCCTAGGTCGACACTGCTCTCAAGGGGCAGGGAAGGACGGGGCAGGCGCTCGGAGGCAGTGGGCCTAATGGCCGCAGCAGTGCCCTCCCACAGCGGGCTTCTTATTAACCAGCACGTCAGAGGAGGTGGAGCCGGGACACGGGTCACCCCCAAAGCACCTGACCGGGCCAGCGGGGGCACTAAGGACCCCTGGAGGCTTTGGAGGGGTACAGTCCAGGCGGAGGCTTCAGGCCAGTGTGGCTCAAGTCCCAGCTTGGCCCAGGGCCATCTGCTGACCTTCCGGGGGCCCTGTATTGCCCTTGAATGGCCTTCCTGGTGACCCTCAATGTGACCTCTGCTCAGATGAGCAGCCAGGGAGCTTCAGTGTGTGTGGAGTGGCGGGGGTGGGTGGACCCACACGTGGGCGGTGGGGCTGTGCGTGTGAGAGTGTGTCTGTGCAGGTGCTGGCGTGCACTTGTGTGTGGGCGTCAGTGTCCGTGTGCACACAGAGGACAGGCAGACGTGGTGGACGTGGGCGTGTGTGCACCTGGGTCGGGCAGAGCACGTGTGAGTGTTCACAGCAGCACTCTGTGGGCGTTGGTATGTGTCAGTGTGAGCACGTGTGGGTGTTCACGGCAGCACTCTGTGGGCGTTGGTGTGTGTCAGTGTGAGCACGTGTGGGTGTTCACGGCAGCACTCTGTGGGCGTTGGTGAGTGTGTGTCAGTGTGAGCACGTGTGGGTGTTCACGGCAGCACTCTGTGGGCGTTGGTGAGTGTGTGTCAGTGTGAGCACGTGTGGGTGTTCACGGCAGCACTCTGTGGGCGTTGGTGAGTGTGTGTCAGTGTGAGCACGTGTGGGTGTTTTTGTGGGTGCTCTAGCATGCACGTGGGTACTAGTGTAAGCATATGTGTGGACGTGGGTGTGTATGAAAGATGGTGTGTGGAGTGTGGATGTGTGTGGGTGCTAGTGTGTGTGTTGACACAGCATGCACGTGGATGTTAGTGTACGTGTTAATGTGAGCGCATACGTGAATGTTGGTGTGTGTGGACATGGGCATGTGTAGATGGTGTGTGTGGACATGGGTGTGTGTGAATGTGTGTGGATGTGGGCATGTGTGGATGGTATATGTGGATGTGTGAGTGGATGGTGTATGTGGATGGTGTATGTGGATGTTGGTATGTGGATGTGTGTGTGTATGGGTGGTGTGTGCAAGGTGTGTATGGCTGTGGGTATGTGGATGGTGTGTGTGGGTGGTGTGTGGATGTGGGTGTGTGGGGGTGATGTGTGTGTGAGGTGTGTGTGCGAGGTATGTGTGGACGTGGATGGTATGTTTGTGAGGTGTGTGTGAGAGGTGTGTGTGGATGGTGTGTGTGGATGTGGGTGTGTGTGGATGGTGTGTGTGGATGTGGGTGTGTGTGGATGGTGTGTGTGGATGGTGTGTGTGGATGGTGTGTGTGGATGTGGGGGTGTGTGGATGGTGTGTGTGGATGTGGGTGTGTGTGCATGTGGGTGTGGATGGTGTGTGTGGATGTGGGTGTGTGTGGATGGTGTGTGGATGTGGGTGTGTGTGGATGGTGTGTGTGCATGTGGGTGTGGATGGTGTGTGTGCATGGTGTGTGTGGATGTGGGTGTGTGTGGATGTGTGTGTGGATGGTGTGTGTGGATGTGGGTGTGTGTGGATGGTGTGTGTGCATGGTGTGTGTGGATGTGGGTGTGTGTGGATGGTGTGTGTGAGGTGTGTCTGAGGAGCAGCATGAGCCTGGAGCACCTGCTGGTGCCGAGTTGGGAGGGAGGTGCATGGAAAGCAAACCCAAGATCAGGCCCCACAGAGGAGGCCCCGCCGCCCGGGGAGGCCACACAGGAGCTCGAGTCCCTCCAAGGCGCCTGCGCGGGGACTGCACGGGGACTGCGTGGGGACAGCGCGGGGACTGCGCGGGGACGATGCCCCACGCCCAACATCGGCCTTGGGCAGGCAGAGCTGGCCGGCTCCCGCCAGGCCCTCTACAGGCTGCAACCCCTGGCGCAGGGCCGGTGCTGCCCAGGCGTGGCACAGGGGCAGGCTGCCTGGGCAGCGTCCTCCCGCTGCTGAAGTGTGAGGAGAGGCTCGGAGCCCCCAGAACCCCCTCCTGCAAGGGCAGCAGGGGAGTGGCCTGTTGGTGGGGACCCGGCCAGCCATGGGTGTCCCTCAGGGCCCACTGTGTGATGGGGTGGGCCAGCCAGAGCCCGAGGGCAGACTCCTGTCCGGGAGCTGAGGACACCAGGGCCCTGGGGGAATGTGGCCCAAGCGGGGACAGAGGGGACCAGGCTGGGCGTGAGACAGAGGCCCCACTCGGTGCCCGGGGACGGTGGGGACAGCTGGGGACCTCCTCTGCCGTTTAAACATGCATGTCTGGTGTCCCCCCAGGGCTCTGAATCAGGAACCCTCAGGCCAGCCTCCCAAGTGGCTGAGGCCCACCCCTGCTGCCGGGCAGGGCTGCTCTGGCCAGGTGTGCACTGGTGCACAGTAACCTCCGGCTGGGAGCTGAGGGTGGAGTCCTGCTCCCGTGCCCCTCAGGTCAGCTGCAGACATCCACAGGTCTCCTTGCCCCAGGGCTGGCCCCATGAACACAGTGGACAGGCTCGCTTCCCCTGGTGCTGTGGCTTCCTCACTTCCTGCCCCAGGTAACTGACCTCCCCTCCCCGGGCTGGCTCAGTCGCACAGGCCGAGCACAGTTCAGTGTCCCTCACTTCAGACCGAGGGCCGCGTTTCCGATCTGCACAGGGCCTGGGGCTCCTCAGCCATCCCCACTTCATCCAAACCCCACCTTCAGCCCTGCGTTTGTGAAACCCAAGCAGGGACGGGTCTCGTTGGTCCTTTCAAGGGAGGGTCTGAGGCTTCTGAGGCTGTGTGGCCTCTGGCAAGGCGCTGACAGCCCTGGCACAGTCCTGGCGCAGGGCCCGCGCCCTCCCCCGTGGGCTCTTTCCACAGACACAGTGGGCATTTCCTGCAGGCGAGCAGAGACCAGGGCGCTCTCCACGCCCTCAAAGAGCCAGAGGTAAGGCAGACAGGTAAACATGCTTTTAATAAGGCGACAGGTGCCCTCGACTGTGGGTGGCGGCGGGCTGCGCGGTGCCCCGGAGTGCGGCTGGCCGCGGAGGGCCTTTCCCCGCTGCAGCGCCAGCAGACCAGCGTCCCCTGCGGGAGGGACATGCAGGAGCACGGCGGCCCCCGGGTTTGGAACAAACGTATTTATTGCAGGAGGGACAGGCGGCGCGGCTCACCAGGCGAAGAGCGGCTTGCTGTCCTCCTTGGAGAGCTCGCACAGGCAGTTCAGCAGCAGCAGCGAGTCGCCCAGGAACTTCGGCGGCACGATGTCGATGACCAGCTTGCGCAGCGCGGCGGGGCTGCTGTGCAGCGGGTTGGCACGCAGGTCGGGCCGCTGCTTCAGGATGCCGTAGGTGTTGATGAGGAACTCGCTGAAGACGGGGTGCACCTCGCGGCTGTAGCCCAGCTTCTCCAGCCGGGCCGTCAGCGTCAGGTAGCGGTGCGTTAGCTCCCGCAGCTTCTTCTCGTCCACCGAGCCGTCCAGGGACTTGATGGAGGTCTGGGAACACAGAGTGGTCAGGACTGCCTCCTGGCAGTGTGGTGGGAGCAGGCAGGGCTGCTCTGGCTGCTCAGTGGAGACGTCCCGGCTCCCACCCTCCAGCACCTTGGGAAGATGAGCCATCCAGGCCCTGGTGGACCAAGGACAGCCGGTGCCCCAAGATTGAGCCAGCCTCAGGGTGCACCCAGGTGCCCAGCAACCCCTGGGTCAGCCCCAGAATGCGCCTGGGTGACCAGCAATCCCTGGATCAGCCCCAGGATGTGCCCAGGTGCCCAGCAACCCCTGGGTCAGTTCCAGGATGCACCTGGGTGCCCAACAACCCCTGGGTCAGTTCCAGCATGTGCCTAGGTGCCCAGAAACCCCTGGGTCAGTTCCAGGATGCACCTGGGTGCCCAGCGACCCCTGGGTCAGCCCCAAGGTGCAAGCAGGTGCCCCCGCCCCTGGGTCAGCCCCCGTCAGATCTGGGTCCCAGCCCCAGGCAGCCGGGATGCACCTGCTTGATCTTCTCAGGGATGTTGGACACGGTGAAGCCGTAGAGCCGCGTCACGCCTGGGAACACGTAGGCCAGGATGCGCCGGTCCAGCTGGAAGGCGATCTCTCCAACAATGCGGCCGTCCTTCTCAGCACCCGCGAAGCTCTGGATCTCTGCGTGAGGAGAGGCAGGCGCGGCTCCCGGTCAGAACCACCCAGGGGGCCTGGCCCCCACTGCTCGGCAAGAGCAGAGACCTCGAGTGGAAGGGAGCCCTCCCTCTGGTCTGCCCTCAGAGGTTCTTTGGGGGCCAGGCACTGTGGCCCCCTCCTCTGCCAGAGGTGTGTGGGCCGCTTCAGAAGCTGAGCCAGCCCAGCCTGCTACCTAGGGCAGTGCCCAGGGTTGGTCTCCCTGCCCAGTGCAGGGCTGCCCTGCTGACCTGGATGCCACCCTGCCACCAGGCACCGAGGAGAGGGCTAGGTGTGTGCCCTGGCCTGAGGACAGTGAGGGGCAGTGGCCCCACAGCCGAGGGAAGGGTGAGACTCTGGGGTACACGGCCAGTCCTGGGCCGCTCAGGCCGGCTCTTCTCCGACTGTGCAGGGAATGCGGGCTGGCAGGAGACCCTGTTCATTATTCCCTGTCACCACCTGGAACACTTCCTCCCACACACATAAACGGCTCCCGAATGCCCCTCAGGCAGCCTCTGACGCCCCTGGAGGCACTGGCCACCTGATGCAATGCAGGTCAAGACCCTTCAAGACTGTGGGCTCTTGGAGGACGAGTCACAGCGAGGCCCTGGCTGGAGATCGCTTTGGCCGTTGCCCCACCCTCCTCTCTGCCCATCCCTGAAGTGCAAGAGCAAGCGTGCCCACAGCTGCTCCCCTGCCGGTGCCCTCGGAGGCCCCTCCCCCCATGGAGACGCACACAGGCACACCCACATCCACAGCCTCCTGAAGGCCCTGAGACCTCCTCCTCAGAGCCTCTCAGAGCTGCCAGCTGGGCGAGGGCAGGTGCAGGTGCAGGTCCTGTGCCCCCATGACACAGTTCAGCACCACACTCAGGACCCCAGTGCCGTGGAGGCAGTGCTGACCCTGCCCTGTGCAGCTAGTGCCCATGGCCTTGGAGTGTCTGGGGCGCTCCAACCCAGCCCCAGAGACCCAGGACCTCCTGGTCACCATGGAGTGTGAGGGGCCAAGGCCGGGACCATTCTGCCCGCTGCTCACCCTGGACAGACATATGCCCACCAGATGTCAAGTCCTGTACCAGGGGCCAGATACACAGTGATGGACGATTGTGTCTGCGGATGAGCCCGGGCAGCTGAGGCTGTGGACTCGGCTGCTGTGGAGGTGCATGGGACCAGGCCAGAGGAAGCTTCTGCCGGGGCAGGGTCCTTCCCGGGCATGCACACAAGGACCAGGCACACAGAGGCTGGGCCAGTGCTGTCCAGGACACTGTGTCAACTGCCGTGTCCCCTACAGGACCAGCCCCTCCCAAGGCATCTACACTGTTTCCCAAAGTGTGCTCCATGGAACGTGGGCCTGCCGGGCAGATGCAGAAAGGCTGCGCGCTGCCAGAGCTGGGATGATGCGCTGCTCCCTGCACAGGCTGCTGGAAGCTAAGCTGGCACTGCCACAGCCTGTCTCCCCAGCCAGACACGGCAGGGGCGCGCCCTTGGGCATCCTGTCACTGCAGCGCCTTCTGGCCCAGGAGGAAGAGGCCTCTGTGTGGGCGGCTGAGACAGGCCAGGAGCCAGGCTGGGGCAGGAGGATGCAGGCTGCTTTGCATGGTCCCTCCCTTGGCACACTTCCCAGACTTTATGGAATGTGGTTCCCCTGCACAAAGATCCTTCGGGGGAGCCGAGACAGCTGTGGGAACTGGGTCTGGGGCACCTGCTACAACATTTGCATCACCTCAAAATAAATCCTGTCCCTGATAACAACTACTCCCCCAGCCCCTGATGACCAGCAGTCTGTTTTCCGTCTCTGTGTGTTCATCTGTTCGGGACGTTCCACAGAATGTGTGGCCTTTCGTGTCTGGCTTCGTGGCACTCAGCATGGTGTTCCGAGGCCCATCCACATGGAAGTGAGTCCCAGTGCTTCATTCCTGTTTATGGCTGAGTAATATTCCATCATGGAGTTAGATCATAAAGTTTTATCTGCACTGGCCAGCTCATGGGCATCTGGCTGTTTCTACTCTGGCTAATCTGAGCATGGCTGTGTAAACATGCAAGTACAGGCTTTGCCTTCCAGTCTCTGGGTGCACACCCAGGAATGGGGTTGTGTCACGTGGGATCACTGTGTTCAGCCTGTGAGGACTGCCAGGCTGTTTTCCAAGGGGCCCCTCCCACTGGCGTTCCCACCACTGTGCGCTCAAGGCTCCACTTCCTGCCCGGGCCGTTTGCTGTGAAAGGCAGCTCACGTGGGTCTCTGCATCACCCTGATGCACAACCCTGTGACCACTTCACCTGCGTGCGGTCATCTGCACGTCTTCTTGAGGGTTGTCCAGCCACACCCTTGCCATTTTAACTAGATCATCGTAAGAGCTCTTCTGAGCCACGATTTGCCAGTACTTCCTCCATTCTCTGGGTGGATACTTCACTGTTTTGAAACTGTTCTTTGAAGCACCAAGTGTCCACTCTGGCGCAGTCGAGTTGACTGGTCTTCTCCGGTTGCTGCCGGTGTCAAGGTGACGCAGACCTCACCTGGGCTTCCTCTGAGAGTGATGGCTCAGGCTCCTTGAGCTCTCTGGGGCACTAGATGGCCTGAGGTGGGTTCTGTGCATGGCGCAAGGTGGGGTCCGACGGCTTCCTTTGCAGGAGCATGTCCCCAGCACCGTTTGTCGAAGGTGGTCCTTCCTTCTTTGGATTGCCTGGCACCCTGGTGGGACAACCAACCATGAATGTCCGGGTTATTTCTTGGCTCTCGATCCTTTTCCACTGGTCACTGTCTGTCCTTATGACGGTACCACACAGCCTTGATTTCTGTAGTCTGACAGGAAGTCTTGGGGTTGAAAAGGGTGAGTCTCCTGAGTTTGTTCTTTTTTAAAAAATTGTTTTGCTTATTCTAGGTCCCTTGTATTTCCATGTGAATGTAAGTTTCAGCTTATCAAATTTTTGTAAAGAAACCAGCTGGAACTTTGATAAGGATTGCATTAAGTCTACAGATCAATGCAAGTTATTGACTATTAAACAATATGAAGCATTCTAATCCATGAGCCCAAGACTCACCCTCTACTGAGGTCTTTAATCACTCAATGCTGTGTTGTGGTTTGGTGTCCGTCTTTACCAGAGGCTGCAGAAGGCAGACTGTGCAGCACAGCACCGGGCCCGGTGGGGCATGAGAGGGAGGTGTACTCCTCCATCCCTCGCTTCTCTCCTGTGCCTCTGCCCCCACCTCCCCTGAATCTTTAATGGGCAGATGAGACTGCTACACATGAGATGTCCTAGAACTCCTCTAGTCCAAATTGTGCTCTCCGCCATCCAGCCAAAAGCTATTCTTCAAAAAAGAAGGTCAATACAACCAATATACCGCCAGCCCCACACAGAAACCACCACACGGGGAGTGGGAGGTGACACAAGCCAAGGACATCTGCAGGTAATGAGAAATGTCAGGAAGCACTTCAGACCAAGAGCCCTGACAGCCTCGAGAAAAGGGACCAAGTCCTGAGAAGACATAAACTGCTGCCTGAGCCTGGTGGTCACGCCGTGGTCCCAGCAACTCAGGAGGATGAGGCCGGGGGGTCACAAGTTCAAGGGCAGCCTGGGCAACTTGACCAGGCCCCTCTCTCAATGAAAAGGGCTGGGATGTGGTTCAGTGGCAGAGCACCTGGGTTGAGTCCACTGGTTCGAAAAGACAAACCAGCGAAGCTCACTCAAGAAGAGAGAGACAATCGGGATAGCCATAGATCAATAAAATGGAATGTATGGGGGAAAACATTCTTACAGGGAAAATCCAAGGCTCAAGCAGCTCCATTGGTGAATTCTACCAGACAGTTAAGAAATAAACAGTACAAACTTGACACACACTCTTCCAAGATAATTAAAGAGGAGGAAATATCCCAACTGGGTTCAGGTCAGCCATATAATACCAAGTCAGAAAATGGCATTAAAAGAGGACTACAGCACAAGATTCCTCATTAGCAAAGGTTCTTAACCAGATCTTAGTAAATTGAATCTAACAATACAAAAAAATGTGACACATTGTGATCAAATGGGCTTTGCCTCGGGTATCCTCGATCTGTTCACGTAGGAGCACGCAACCTGTGTGACTGTTTGGTGCACAGCCACAAGAATGGGACGTTAACTCCATGTGTGATGAGATGTCAAATTACATTCTACTGCCATGTATGACTAAAAAGGACAGATCAAAGATTTTAAAAAGGAACAAATGCATGGTTGGCTTCACACTCAAGGATCAACGTGGTTCACCTTATGCCGTGGCCTGTGGGGGGGTTGGTCTCTGGGGGTGAGCTTTAAGAGGGAAGCCTCAGCTCTTTGGACATGCCCTCCCAGTGCAGGTGGGACCCCCTCTCTGACTTGCTGCTTCCTGGCTCTGAGAAGTGCTCCTGCCATGGTGGGCAACCTCACCAGAGGCCCAAACTAGTGGTGGACATAACCTCCAGAACCATGAGCCAAAATAAACCTCTCTTTACTTCCTAAATAGCCTGTGCCAGGTGTTTCATTATAGTGAAGCAAAGCTACTTGATACACAATGTTCACCAACCACAAAGGAAAACCAAATGCTCATCTCGATAGATGCGGGAAAGCATCTGACAAAATCCAACATCCACTCATGACAAACAAGCAAACTAGATCTCAAAAGGAACTTCTTCAAGACCATGAAAGGCATCTACAAAAACCTCAGCTAACACCAGGCTCACTGGTGACAGACTGAACGCTCCACACCAGGGGAAGGCACCCGCTGCTCAGCACTGCTCTGGAGGTCTGGCCAGCACAGTAAAGCTGGAGGAAGAGGTATAGCACCTTCTCAGCCTGTGCAGCTCCATCCTCAGCACTGAAAGGAAGAGGAAAAAAGGAAAAGGCATATCATTAGAAATGTTTAAAAAGTTTAAACATTTGTCTTCATTCACAGCACAACCATCTCTGTACTTTAGGATGCTAAGGAGGAGACTCCCAGGAGAGATGGCAGAATGGAAGGGTCCTCTGCATGACTGCAAGTAGAAGACAACACTCCAGGAGAGGAGGAGGGGCACTCCAGGCAGGGAAAGCTCGGACGCCAGGGAATCCCACAAGAAGCTACTAGGACAAGTTAATGTATTGCAGAAGGTAAAGACCAAGCCAGAACGACGACATGGACTTGTTAGTAGTTTCTCCAGAGAAAGAGAACAAACAGGGCATGTGCCCACAGAGACTAATGGCCAAAGACTGGCAAGCTGGACACCCGTGAGGCCTGATGGTGTGGGTGTGGCTCCTGCTCAAAGGTCAGCAGGCTGGAGACCCAGGAAGAGTGACGTGCAGGGTCAGGATCAGAGGTAGCCAGGTGGGAGTTCTCTCTGACTCAGAGGAAAGTCTGTCCAGGCCTCAACTCATCGGATGAGGCCCAACCTCAGTGAAACCTCAACCTCATACAAAGATACCTGCACAGACACAACCAGAATAAAGTTAGGCCAACTATCTGGATTCCCATGGCCTAGTCAAGGTGACTCATGAAATCAACTATTGTGGGGTCAATATACAAAAATCAATTCTGCTACTGTTTTCTAGAAATAGACACCAGAAATTGATATGATACAGCAATACTACTTACTATAGCATCAAGAATATTAAATACTCAGGAGTAAACGTGACTAAAGTGTGCAAGACGGGGAAGGAGGAAGGGAAGAGACAGGAAGGTACTGGGAGGAAACTGTCAGCTGTGCAGTGCACGTGCGAGCAGGGCACGAGGCCTCCCACTATCGTCCTCAGTCATGGTGCCCAGTGACGAACAGCTGCCGGCTGTGCAGTGCACGTGTGAGCAGGGCACGAGGCCTCCCACTATCGTGCTCAGTCATGGTGCCCAGTGACGAACAGCTGCCGGCTGTGCAGTGCACGTGTGAGCAGGGCACGAGGCCTCCCATATCGTCCTCAGTCATGGTGCCCAGTGATGAACAGCTGCCAGCTGTGCAGTGCACCTGCGAGCAGGACACGAGGCCTCCCACTATCGTCCTCAGTCATGGTGCCCAGTGATGAACAGCTGCCGGCTGTGCAGTGCACGTGCGAGCAGGGCACGAGGCCTCCCACTATCGTCCTCAGTCATGGTGCCCCAGTGATGAACAGCTGCCAGCTGTGCAGTGCACGTGTGAGCAGGGCACGAGGCCTCCCATATCGTGCTCAGTCATGGTGCCCAGTGACGAACAGCTGCCGGCTGTGCAGTGCACCTGCGAGCAGGGCCCGAGGCCTCCCACTATCGTCCTCAGTCATGGTGCCCAGTGACGAACAGCTGCCAGCTGTGCAGTGCACGTGCGAGCAGGACACGAGGCCTCCCATATCGTGCTCAGTCATGGTGCCCCAGTGAGGAACAGCTGCCAGCTGTGCAGTGCACCTGCGAGCAGGGCACGAGGCCTCCCACTATCGTGCTCAGTCATGGTGCCCAGTGACGAACAGCTGCCGGCTGTACAGTGCACGTGTGAGCAGGGCACGAGGCCTCCCACTATCGTCCTCAGTCATGGTGCCCAGTGACGAACAGCTGTCGGCTGTGCAGTGCACGTGCGAGCAGGGCACGAGGCCTCCCATATCGTGCTCAGTCATGGTGCCCAGTGACGAACAGCTGCCGGCTGTGCAGTGCACCTGCGAGCAGGGCCCGAGGCTTCCCACTATCGTGCTCAGTCATGGTGCCCAGTGACGAACAGCTGCCGGCTGTACAGTGCACGTGTGAGCAGGGCACGAGGCCTCCCATATCGTGCTCAGTCATGGTGCCCAGTGACGAACAGCTGCCGGCTGTGCAGTGCACGTGTGAGCAGGGCCCGAGGCTTCCCACTATCGTGCTCAGTCATGGTGCCCAGTGACGAACAGCTGCCGGCTGTGCAGTGCACGTGCGAGCAGGGCACGAGGCCTCCCATATCGTGCTCAGTCATGGTGCCCCAGTGAGGAACAGCTGCCAGCTGTGCAGTGCACCTGCGAGCAGGGCACGAGGCCTCCCACTATCGTGCTCAGTCATGGTGCCCAGTGACGAACAGCTGCCAGCTGTGCAGTGCACGTGTGAGCAGGGCACGAGCCCTCCCATATCGTCCTCAGTCATGGTGCCCCAGTGATGAACAGCTGCCGGCTGTACAGTGCACGTGTGAGCAGGGCCCGAGGCTTCCCACTATCGTGCTCAGTCATGGTGCCCAGTGACGAACAGCTGCCGGCTGTGCAGTGCACGTGCGAGCAGGGCACGAGGCCTCCCACTATCGTGCTCAGTCATGGTGCCCAGTGATGAACAGCTGCCAGCTGTGCAGTGCACGTGTGAGCAGGGCCCGAGGCCTCCCACTATCGTCCTCAGTCATGGTGCCCCAGTGACGAACAGCTGCCAGCTGTGCAGTGCACGTGCGAGCAGGACACGAGGCCTCCCATATCGTGCTCAGTCATGGTGCCCAGTGACGAACAGCTGCCGGCTGTGCAGTGCACGTGTGAGCAGGGCACGAGGCCTCCCACTATCGTGCTCAGTCATGGTGCCCAGTGACGAACAGCTGCCGGCTGTGCAGTGCACCTGCGAGCAGGGCACGAGGCCTCCCATATCGTCCTCAGTCATGGTGCCCAGTGACGAACAGCTGCCGGCTGTACAGTGCACGTGCGAGCAGGGCACGAGGCCTCCCACTATCGTGCTCAGTCATGGTGCCCAGTGACGAACAGCTGCCAGCTGTGCAGTGCACGTGTGAGCAGGGCCCGAGGCCTCCCACTATCGTCCTCAGTCATGGTGCCCAGTGACGAACAGCTGCCGGCTGTGCAGTGCACGTGCGAGCAGAGCACGAGGCCTCCCACTATCGTGCTCAGTCATGGTGCCCCAGTGACGAACAGCTGCCGGCTATGCAGTGCACGTGCGAGCAGGGCACGAGGCCTCCCATATCGTCCTCAGTCATGGTGCCCCAGTGACGAACAGCTGCTGGCTGTGCAGTGCACGTGCGAGCAGGGCACGAGGCCTCCCACTATCGTCCTCAGTCATGGTGCCCCAGTGATGAACAAAAACTGGAAAGGAAACTATGAAAGTGTTCAAGACCTGCATGTGCAGAACTACAGAACGTTGCTGAGCACTGGTACAGACTGTGGGCCGACACAGAGTCCACAGAGGATCCGCGCTGCGGAGGCTCCCTTCCTCTGAAACTTGAGCTTGTTGACTTGTGGACTCGAATGATCCCAAAGTCATAGCAGGCTTCTTTGTAGAAATGGACAAGCTGATTCCAAGTGCATATGGATCCAGGAGAGCCAGAACAACTTCAAGAGAACAAAGCTGAAGAGCCTATATGTCTTGCTTGATTCACAGTCTTGCTGTAAAGCCACAGGACTCTAATCCAAGTGGACACAGACAGGTGGACAGGATGCACGGAGGACGTAGAAATAGCCTCACGGGTGTTCGGACAGCTTATGTTCAGCAAGTAACTAGACAGTTCAACCATGGGGACTGTCCCTGAGCACTGGGGCTGGTGGAGCAGATGTCTATATGGAAACCCAAACCCAAGACAGAAATGACGCGGACTAATAAGAGGTCCAAATGTAAACTCTACAGCTATAGAACTTCTGGAACACAGAGGAAAGAACCTGGGTTTGGCAAAGACTTTCCAAAAGTACCAACTACAAGAGAATATCGGAATATTGGACTTCATCAAATTCAACAGTTTTGCTTCCCCAAAACATCATGGAAATGGAAGAGTCACAGACTGGGAGGCTGGGTCTAAACACCATGCCCAAAAAGGACTTGTATCTAGAATATTCAACGAACTCTCACAACCAGAAAGGCAAGCAACTCAGCTTTCCTAGAAGGTGCCCAAAGCCCTGGCCCCTGCCCCAGACCAGCAACCCGCGTGCTCTGGGTGGCTGGAGAACCTGCGAGCCAGGTTGCTGCCCAGCCACCTGCACACGCCTCACCATTGAGGTAGTAGCTCCGCCTGGTCCTGTCCCCGGTGGGCAGGTTGCTCTCTGAGAAGCACACCTTCTTGGGCCGCACCATCTCCCTGGGCTCGAGCAGGGTCTTGTCCACCAGCGGGTCCTGCAGGGGGCTCAGGAGTGGAGACAGCTTCCTGTCGGTGCCCCGTGCGTGCAGCTCCGGGGCGCCGATGAAGGCCTTGAAGGTCACCTGGGAGGAGGTGGCACAGCCCGGGGAGGCTTCGTCCTCGCTGGAGAGGGGGGCGTGCGAGCACAGCAGGTCCTCCAGGGAGGACGTCGGCATCTGGGAGGGTGGGTCGGGGACACTGCCGAACCTTCCAAAGTCTGGACCTGGGTGGAGAGGAAGGAGACGGGAGGTCAGGCGGAGATGGACACCCTCGGTGTGAGAGCACCCTGGGGAGCCCCTAGGGAGCACCGGCACCCAACCACCGCTCTGGCCCCAGCTGGCACCTCCCTGGTGACAGGTGGCACTGGTTCATGGGCTCGAGCAAAGCAGGGTGCAGGCCTCTCACTCGGGCCACTCCACAGTGACTTCCGCACGCCTCTCTAACGTGTCGTGCGGGGAGGGGAGGAGGGACCTGGACCACCTGGACGCGGGCTCTCAGGACCCACAGGGGCCACTCGCAGCTGCTTCCGTTCTTCACAGTAAAAGCTGGGAGGACTGTCCCCTGCGCCCAGCTGTGCCCATGCCCAGGCAGCTGGGGCTGTCGGACACTGCCCACAGGCGGCCAGGACTGTGCACCAGCAGCTCTTCTCTGGCCCCAGGGAAGAAGCCCCACGAAAACCAGAGCCAGCCAGCATCTGAGCAGTGAGGACAGACGCAGAAACAAGAAATCACTTAACATGGCCACTTGTGCATCACAGGACTGTGGAAGGGGAAACTGGGGACCCGGATGAGAGCGAACAGAGGAGCGCCGGAGACAGCCGCCACACGGGCTGCCTGTGGCTCCACAGGCCACGGAAGTCGCCATGCTGCCGAGGACCTCTGGCTGCTGTGCCTCCGACTGCCACACGGTGTCTGCAGACCCAAGAGCCAGGGGGCCCTGCAGTGTGTGAGGTCAACGGGGTGTTCAGAAGACACAGGAAGACCGTAAATTTACTTCTGCCTTCCAAACTGTGACCCTGCTTGTAGAAATGGACACTAAGGAAATAACCCTGATTTTTAAAGGAACACCTTTTTGCAATGTTACCTCAGGGGAAAAAAGAATTTTAATTTCAGAAGGAAGAGAGTTCAACTGTGGCTCATCTGGCGCTACGGCCTGCACAGCCTGCTTAAAACACAGGTGCAGAGCAGGGACGATCGTGTCTGATGCCAAACAGGGGCTGCAACTCACAGCCCCCCGAGCTCAGCGACGCTCGACCAGCCAGGTGCTGGCAGCACCGTCCTCCAGTGCTCTGCTCTGACGAGCCCCAGAGGCATAGTGGAGCAGGGAACCAGGAGGACCCCAGAAAGCAGAGGGGGGCCTGCGGGAACTGGCTCTCAGGCCCGGGAGAGACCACGCCAAGACCCTGCTTCCAGGCCCCCAGGCAGACAGACATCTGTGAGGAGGCCAGGCCGCAGGACACCCTCCCCTCCCCTGGGAGCACTTGGCAGTGTCTGTTTCGAGACAGGGTTAGGGAGATCCCTGGCACAAGGTCAGAGGGCTGGCTGCTCACAGCTGCACGGTCTGTGGTCCCAGGGAACTGGGAATGTGCTGCCCTGTCACAGGGCCCAACCTCAAAGTGTGCTGTGCAGACACAGGAGGACCAATGGAGGGCGAGGGTAGGATGGATGGTAAGGGGTCAAATTGCGAACATGATCTTGGATAGGTAAACTAAAAGAGCAGACGGAGTCACTCCTGCTTGTCCATCGGGAGTGCCAGAGGAAGCTCATGAGTGTGGGCAGTGCCCGTGGGGGTGAACCAAGAAGCAGGGACATCCTCTGTGGCTTCTTTTTTTTTTTTTTTTGCGGTACTGGGGATTGAACTCAGGGCCTTGTGTTTGCGAGGCAAGCACTCTACCAGCTGAGCTATCTCCCCAGCCCCTTCCTCTGTGGCTTCTATGCTGCTGGCACTATCGAACGTGCATCCTGGTTCCAAAGCAGACATCAGGGGACTCCTGGAGACGTGCAGCCACAGCTGCACCTTTGCTGAGCTGTGCTCCTTCCCGTCTGTAAACTTCCATTCCACCAAGCACTTGGCACTGGCTTCCCAAACTCCAGTCCCCAAGCCATGATTGTGCCCCTGCTGGACGACCCAGGGGTCTCAAGGGTTAGGGTTAGGGTTAGGTGGGGCCAGGCCTGAATGAGCCCCAGGAACCTGACTCAGCCCAGACACGCCCAGATGTGGGGAGGTAGGAGGCTGGCCTGCCCTTGCACATCAAGCTGCCTGGCAGACCTGACTGAAGCCCACAGCAACCTGAGCCACAAGACCCTCAGCAGGTGCCCTGTGGCTGGGTTCCCCAACTTTGTGGGAGATTTGGGGGCCTCAGGCTGTGACTCCCCTGAGCCTGGAGTCCAACAAGAGCCAGGCCTGCTGGGACTGCTGAAGGACAGGGCCCCTGGCAGCTCAGAGCCGCTGACAGTAGTCAGCATTCAGGCCTGAGCTCAGCACCGTCCAGCCTCCCACCGTTCCAGGGTCTCCGGTGTCTGTGGACTTGATTCTGGCACTCCAGGGTGCCACAGGGGCCCAGCAAATGTCCTGTGGCCTCTCAGCCACTCCCCAGAGGTGCTGTCCCCATCCTCCATCCAACTCCCTGTGGGGAGCCCCTGACCACCTGAGCTCCCTCTCTCATGGGTTCCCCGGGACTAGCGGTGCCAGGGGACCCGTGATAGATCTTTCCATCCCACTCTACATCAGGGCAGTGGCCTTGCCCGCAGCTGGACCATGCAGGATGCCCTTTCCAGTGATAAGCACAAGCAGAGGAGAGTGGGAGACACCCCAGGGGGACTCCAGGAAGTGACCACAGCAAATGCAGGCTGCAGGGGGCCCCTTGTGGCCAGCACTGGCACCCAGGGCATCCCACGAAGCTGGCCACAGTCAGCCAGATGCTCCACCTCACAGGCAGCAGAGCCTGCAGGACCCCCAGGCTGCTGCTCCGTTTCAGAGGCCTAGAAGACTGGACGGTGTCCCCGGTCTGCTGGCTGGGCCACGGTGCTCAGGCACACGGTTCTCAAGCCTGCCTGGGGCTCTGCCCACTGTCCACCATCATGACCCAAGGCCAAGGCCACAATGTACCAACTGCACCCAAAGTCAGCCTACCACTATGGAAAGGGAACTTCTCGGGTTGGGCTGTGGCTCAGTGGAAAGAGCTTGCCTGGCATGCGTGAGGCACTGGGTTCGATCCTCAGCACCACGCATAAATAAAAAGGTCCACGGACACTAAAATACACATATATACACTAAAAAAGACAGAAAAGGGAACTTCTTTCTCAAAAACATTCGAAACAGAACCAGAAAGCAATTGGCCTTTGTCTGTCTTCTCCGTAAGAAGTCACAGGAGGCTGGAGCAGCGCCTCGTGGCAGGCCATGGAGCCACGGCCTCCCACCCACTTGCCCCACAGGCTCCGTGGGGCCACTCTGGGCACCAGGCAGTCCCGAGACCCCGCTGGCTGATGGCGTGTGGTGACCCTGACAGAGCAGAGGCACGGTGCTCGTGAGGGCCCATGCTCTGTGAGGAGCAGGCCGGGCCAGCACCGTCCTACGGGAAGAGACGCCCTCGTGGCTCAGGAGCACCGGTCCGCTCCAACCACAGAGGTGCTTCTGACGTGGCTGACGAAGGCAGCCCTGGACCCCGCAGGTGGCCAGCCATGGCCGTGCTCCAGGCTGGACCCGAGGCCCCAGAGCTCAGGAGGACCCGAGGGCGGGGAGGTGCCCGCCTGAGTGGGAGACCCCGCCCGGCCGCACCTCACCTGCACACCCCGGGGAGCAGGCCTCAGGGTAGGCAGGGCCCCGGGGGAAGAGGGGCTCTCGGCCCCCGCGGCTGCAGCTCTCTTGGCAGCTCTCGCTGAGCAGCCGCTTCAGCATCTGGTTCTCCTTCAGCAGGCGCACCTGCTTCTTCAGGTCCGCGTTCTCGCTCATGAGCCTGTTCATCAGCTCGCTGCCCTCAGCCATGGCCGCCTCCGCGCTCACGTGCAGGCCTGCGCCCCCATGGAGATGGAAGTCCAGAGCTCACAGAGCCCACAGGAACCGCCTCAGACCCTGGAGTTCCACGGCTGCCGCCTTCCACAGCCTTGTGATGTCGCCCCCTTAAAGAGGCAGCACCACCATCATCGGGGCCCAGACTGGGTGGCGCCGGGCACACAGATGTCCACTGGGGCTGGCCTGGCGTCCACACCTGAGGAAGGAAGGGCAGTGGGGGCCGACAGGGGAGCCCCGCCAGGGACACCCACACAATTCACTGAACTGTCACAAACTGAAGACTCCGAGGCAGAGGACCACGCACAGGAATGCTGGGGTACAGCGGGTCCCACCAGGGAGGCTCAGGCCTCTGTTAGTGACCACCTGGAAACCCGCGCTGCACTGCTTCTCCAGCTGCCGTTTCTGGCTGGGAAGGTGCCAAGGGCGTCTCCCGCTGCTCCTAGGGTGAAGCCCCCTGCGCCTTCCCTTCCCTCGGCTCAGCTCTCGGGTGCAGGCAGTGGAGGGGACCCGACAGAACGAAGCTGGTGTGGCGCTGCCTCGAGGAGAGCAGCAGGTTTGGGGATAGAGGGGCCTCTGAACGCCAGCTCCATCGCCGTCCCAGCACCAACCTGGGCCTGCAGGACAAGGGCCTCGGGAACTCAGAGCCCCCCAGGGGAGCTGCCAGGGGCTTCCGGGACAGGAGCAGAGCCAGGACCCAGGTCGGCCTGAGCCCCAGCCTCCACACCCAGCCCCACCACACAGCAGCTTGGAGCGGCTGGGGCCACAGGCCTACACTGTCCCTCAGCATGCTGGCCAGGACCCACTGCCCTGAGCCACTGGCTCAGCCTGTTACTGCTTGTGTTCCCGAGGGAACCGACAGGAATCTCCTCGCGCCTTTGCCTGGTTTATAACAGAGTCCCATAGGATGAGGGCCACTCTGCTCGGGTTATGTTAGGTGATTTCTTTCTTAAAAGTCTGATAGACGCTACCAGAGATGGCATCTAGGCCCAGATTTCTCCTGGAATCTTAAAATTTCTAGCCCAGTTTCTTAGACAGATGTGAGGTGACAGTTGCTGTTTCTTCTTGGGTCCACTGTGACAATAGCTTTCTCAAGGAACTTGCCCTTGCTGTCCATCTGAGTCACCCTGAAGGACGGGCAGATCCACCAGGGAGGGCACCAGGAAGGACTGGGGAAGCAGGAGACCCACAGCCTGCGAGGGAGCCCGGACCCACAGGCGGGCGGGCGGCGCAGGGGCGGGCCGGGCGGCCCTCATTCCGGGCAGCAGGCTGTTTCCTGTCCCACCTGGTCGACTGGGCTCGGGCTCTGTCCTCACTGCAGTGGCTGCTCTCCTGCTCCCTTGCGCAGGCGCCCTGGCCAGGCGCTGCGGACCCTGGTTTGATCTGTCCCTGTTGGCGGCAGCTGCGTCACAGGTCCACCCCCGTGCTGCTCAGCCCGGAGCAGTTCTGCTCCTCCTGTGCTCACTTCATTCGTTCATTTATTTATTTTTGGTCCTGGGGTGCTGGACCACTGAGCCACCCCCCCAGCCCTTTTTTTAATATTTTTTAAAGACAGGGTTTCACTGAGTTGCTTAGGGCCTCGCTAAGTTGTCCAGGCTGGCCTTGAACTTGGATCCTCCTGCCTCAGTCTCCGCAGCTGCTGGGATCTCAGGTGTGGGCCACCACGCCTGGCCTCTTTTACGAAGCGGTCAAATTAGGAGGCAGGCACAGAGACACCCTACGCCCTTCCTGCTCCACACACAGTTCCCACCGGCACCCCACCAAGGGCCCACCTGTTCCCACTGCAGTCCTAAACCGACAGGCCCTCACCCATCCAGGGTTTACCTGGGGGCTGTGCATGGGGTTGGACAGTGTGCAGTGACATGCACGCAGCACTACCGTGTCAGGAGTTTCACTGCCCTAAAACCCTAGCTCTGCCTCCTCGTCCACTCCTGCCCCCAGTGCAGGTGACCAATAACCTCCAGTCACATGGTTTTGCATTTCCCAAAAGACACAGGGCTGGCACGCAGGGTCTGTGGCTCCCAACCTGCCTTCTCTCACTGAGCAACCTGCAGTCGACTTCCAAGTCTTTGTGTTCCACAGCTTGTTTATTCCTTGCACTGAACACTACCCATCACCTGGGTGGACTGGTTTATCTGTCCATCACCTGCTGAAGGACATCTTGGGTGCTTCCCAGTCTTGGCAATTCTGAGTCAAGCTGTGTGAACACCTGTGTGCAGGTTCTCTGAACTCCTCTGAGCAATGCCAGGGAGCATGCTGGCTGGATGGCGTGGCGAACCTACAAGGAGATTTGTGGAAGCCGCCATGTGTCTTCCAGAGAGGCTGCAGCACTCTGCACCCCGCGGTCAAGCGCCTGTTTTCTCTTTTGGTCCTGGGGATTGAACCAGGGGTGCTTAATCACTGAGCCATATCCCCAGCCCTTTTTTTAATTTTAGAGACAGGGTCTCACTGAGTTGCTGAGGCTGGCTTTGAACTCACCATCCTCCTGCCTCAGCCTCAGCCTTAGCCTCCGGACCCTAGGGTTACAGGTGTGCACAACCACGCCCAGCTCTTCACTTTAACGAGCTCCGGCTGACCATTTTCTTCTTCATGGAGGATGCGTTTGGTGTACCTAGGAGGTCACTGGCACACGCAGAGGTGGGTTCTCTGTAGGGGTTTTGCAGTCTGCACATTCAGGTCTGAGATGCACTTACTCTGTGAAGGGTTCACGGTGTATGTCTAGATTCACTTTCTGCTGAAGACTCCTTCTCCACAGGATGCTCTCGTGGTGTTATTTGACTTCCAAATATTTGAGATTTTCTGGATCTTTCTGGCTTTGAGCTCATTTAATCCCATTGTGCTCAGAACTCTGCAAGGTTCCAATCCTTTTCAGTTGTGAGACTCAACTCAAGACCCGGCTGATGTCCTGTCTAGGTGGACGGTCCATGAGCACTGGGGTGTGTCTCCAAAGCCAGGCCGAGTGTGCCCTAGCACCTGTGAGCACACGTTGGCTGGGGATGTCCAGGTCTGTCCTCCCGAACCTTGTGTTCTCCAGTAGCTGAGGCAGGTGCTAAAGTCTCCCACGACAGCATTAGTCTAGTTCCCTGCCTGAGGCGCTTGCTCATGTATGTTAAGTGGTTATTAAGTGTTCTTTTTTGAGACAGGGTCTTGCTATTTTGCCCAGGCTGGCCTTGAACTTGTGATCCTCCTGCCTCAGCCTTCACAGCTGCTGGGATTACAGGCGTGCACCACCACACCCAGCCTAAACATTTACTTTCAGCCTGTCTCTATACTTAAAAGTCTATTACAGACAACACAGACAGGCTGTGCTTTCCCATCCATGTGGCCATCTCTTTCCTAGTGGGGGCACTTGGATCTTTTCAATTGATAAAACTTCTAGGATTTGTCTGTCTCCATCTCGTTAGGAGCCACGTGTCCCATCTGGCCTCTGCTCTACCGACCTCCCTTCCTGAGCCATGCCTCTTTACTGTGAGGGGCTGCGGCATGTTCACCTTGGTCCCGTGACTCACTGCAGCCCACCTCTCAGTGGTAAGCTACCTTGTGACCTACCTCTTCTCCTGAGTGAGGGTCCAGTCCATGTGCTCCCACCCTCCCTGGACAGCCTCTGTTCCTGTTGCCATGGCTCCTTGTTAAAAGTCCCACTGTCTGCTTTTAAATGTCAGTGGCACTCTATTTTTATTAAAGAGAGTGTTTTAAGCAAAGAGGGAAACCCTCTGTACGGGCTGCCTACCATCTGGGTGGGCTTCCTTCCTCGACCAAGGGCACGACTTCCCTTTGGCTTTAACACCTTGACGTTTCCGTGGGGTACCTGGTGGGGAGTCTTTCCAGCATGGTCAATCGGGAAAACGTCTCACTGGCCTTCATGTCAAGTTGGCCAGTGTCCCCAGAACTGCACAGTTGGCCTGCACTGTGGCCTCCTCGTTGTTCTTGACCTGCTGGTTGCTGTTGTGATATGCCAGGGAGCTGCTGTCTGCTGAGCTGTGTGGATCTGTGGGCTTACATGTTTTCCAAGCAGAAAAACCTGCCAGCCAGGATCACGTCAGTGGTCCTGAGCCTTTGTCTCCCAACAGGTCACTGTGCTTGTCAGTCTTCTGGCCACCTGGGTGCTTGAGCGCACTGCTTTCCCTGGGAGATCTGAAGGCAGACTTGTCAAGGGAGCACAGACCCTGGCCTTGCCCTGTAGAAGCCTGTGTCTGGGGCTTTCCTGGGACTCAGAGACACCCTCGGGGCCTCACTGCCTGGAGTACAGGACGTCATCATAGAAACCCGGAAGACTGTCCCATAGAAACAGTCAATTCTGGTCATCCACTCTACCCTGTCCTGCTGCATGAGGAAGACTTGAGCCAGCACCCGTCATCTCAGAGAAGAGAGCGGAGAGAACACTGCGTGTCACCAAGAGGGGCAGGGCAGGAACTGCCACCCAGAGGTCCTGGTGAGTTCACCCAGCTCTCCAGAGTCACAACCCTGGACTCCTCTGGCCTCCCTTCGAGGTCTGGCTTGACCACGATGCCCTTGTGGAAAGGTGCTGTGAGGAATAGCCCAGGGAAACCTGGGGTCCCCACCCCCCCTCTCTGGGTGCCCCCAACCAGAGGGCTGCACATCTCCTAAGCCACAGGGGCCTCCTGGAGACTGAGCACATCTGTAGCTCTGGGAGTGAGTCAGTCAGACACTGGCGCGCACGGCAGGTGCTAACCTCCCTCCTGACCCATTGGAATGTCCTGCCTGTTTTCCTGTCTCAATTTTCTTCTTCTTTATCTTCTTTTTTTTTTTTTTAATATTTTTTGTTGTAGGTGGACACGATATCTTTATTTTATTTATTTTTATACAGTGCTAAGGATCAAACCCAGTGGTAGGCAAGTGCTCTACCACTGAGACCCAGCTCCTCTGTCTCAATTTTCTAACCTTAATTCCTTTCTGAATTGTAAAGTAACTTATGTTGCAGATAGAGAAATGAAAATAAATCAATCTAACTGATCAATTACATGACCGTATCGTCCTATTTGCTGAAGTTAGACAGAAACAGCTGCTAGGAAAATCTGCACAGCAGGATCTTGCAAGGCAAACCCCTTCTCAGAGACGAGGTTCATCAAGTTAGGCCTTTCCCACTAGAAACTCCCTCCACCAAGCCAACCAATGTCCACATCAGAACACACACAGGAGACCCAGGGCATCTCCTTCAGAACCTGCTCCTGACCACCCAACCCAACAAGCTGAGCCCAGGACAGAGCCTGCTTTCACTCACGCCCAGCTAAGTGTTCCCCTCCACAACAGGGACACTGGTCTCCAAGCAGCTCTCTGGTCACTGAACTGAGGCCGAGACCCAATCACCCCACACAGGGACAAGGGAGCAGTCTCGGAAAACCCCAGACCAGCTCCCCAGACCAAGCAAAACCAGACGATCGCTTCTCCCTAAGGGTTTAAGCATCACTTTATTAAGGGAGCTGGTCATGTAGGTGACTTTCAGTGACATATTCAGTGTATAAGTGAGTTTGCAGCTGCCTTCTGGAAAACCCATGTCTTCTACAGTGATCTGGTCATAGCTGGATTCCTGAGCAAACCAGCTGCTGCTAGGGCAGGTCAGGCAGAGGGGGACTGGTCAGCACAGGCAGCAGTGCAGGCTGGGACCTGAGGCAGGAGAGCTGGGGAATCACGCTGCACAGGGAACAACAGGGCTGGGCAGGAGGCAGAGCTGTAGACCTGTGCTTGAGAGGGGGCAGCCCTGGAGGGTCCTGGGCAGGAGTAGGGGATCAGAGGGGCAAGCTTCCAAGGGAGAACAGGAGGGGCAGAGGTAAGAGCAGAGGCCTGGGGAGGCACTGCGGGGCCCACTCGCCATGGCTGGGAAGGACAGCTGCCACCAGGGGCCCTGAGTGCCTGCGTGCTCCTCCATGTGCGCAAGGTAAAGCCAGGGCCCGCTGTCCTTCCCTGAGCCCTGGCTATGCAGGCCAGGCCCGACAGGGCTGGGGTTGCAGGAATTCAGAGCTCAGTCAGGTACTGCTCTGGCAACACAGCCCTCACCTCCACTCACAGCACACACTTGGCATGGAAGGTTGGCAGTGGCCTGGGGGCACTGTGAGCATTGTCCTGGGCCCCGGGTGGGTGGCGGCTGGGGGTGCTCAGCTGCCTGTGGCACACAGCAGTGCCCCACAGTAGAACCACCATGACTACACCCGTCCTCCCTGGCCTGCAAAGTCTGGAGGTCAGGACGCTAGCACCCTCAGAAGAATGTAGGGCAGACAGGTGAGCTCACAAGCCAGGGGCAGGCCAGGTGCCACGCTGGGCTCCCACCACAGCCTCAGATGTGCACTGAGTCCCAGGGCATCACGGTGAACAAGAGCCAGCCCACTTCCCACTGACCAGTCTCTCTTACACCACTGTTGTGGGGCAGTGTCCCTCCCTTGCCAGCACACAGGAGATGGGAGGAGCTCAGCCCAGGGCCACAGACCATCAGCACCAGGCAGGGTGCCCAGGCCCAGCGGCTCCCTTCCTGAGGACAGTCTCTCCAGCCTGCCTCCCTCAGGCAAGGCCGCGCCGGGGTGTGCGGTGTGAGATGCTGCAGCTCCTCAGGTGGCAGTCAGGCTTGCTCCCTTCCTCCCTGAGCCACTCTCAGAACCTCACCTGCACTGACAGGGTCTGAAGCCACCGACCAGTCCCTGTCCTGCCTCAGGCCTGATCCCGACACACAAGCCGAGGTGGAGCAGGGGGCTGCAGCCCAAGGCAGGGGACTGGCTCCCACCAGCTGATCCCTGGCGAGACAGCTCATCTCGCAGGAACTGGGGTGAAGACACTCGCCACCCGCAGCGGCCAGGACGGTGGGCACACTCTCAAGGGCGGCCAGCGAGGGCTCTCTCGGGGTACAGGTTGGCGAAGCGGCCCAGGACCCAGATGGGGAAGATGTTCTTGTAGTTCGTGTAGCTGATGGCACAGGACTTGTTGAAGACCCCGGAGATGTTCTCCTGGAAGGGCAGAGAAAGGGGCACCAGGCCCTGAGGGCCCTGTCCTGGAGCCCAGCCCTGGCCTGTTGGGCTGGTGTGGGCCGCTGAGCAGCAGGGGCAAGGGAAACAGACGGGCAGTCGTCCACCTGGCCTCAGCCCAGCCAGGGGCTGTCCCCTGAGCAAACCCTCCCGGTCTTCAGTGCCCCCTGCCACGCGGCTTCGCGGGCTTTGGCAGCACTCCTGCAGGAGGGGGCTGACTCAAACCCCCTCGGGACGGAGAGACCGCACTGGCACCTCCTGAGGGTGAGGGGCCACGTGTGGCACCACACGGTGGAGCAGTCGAGGGTTGTGCTGTGGGGGTATCTCCCACCCAGCTACCCACCAGAACTTGATTCGCAGATAGCAAGGCCTGCTGGGAACCGGCAACCTGGTCTGAAACTCCGCCACACAGGCCTCTGGCTGGCACAGTGTCTGCACCCAAGCCCCAAAGCACCCAGTGAGGGACACCAGGGAGGACCTGAGAACCGCATGCAAGCTAACGGCCAACGCTGGGTCTCACGCACCTGGGGCCAATCACCATTGGGAAGTTGCTTCTCCAGCAGACACTGGACCCCTCTCTCCTGGGCTGCAACATCAGGATGCCTGAGGAGAGGAGACGTGTGCTTGGCGGTGTGCAAAACACACGTGTGCGGGAACCTGTGCTCACCATCACACACTGAGCTCACAGAACACCCTGCAACACTGTATGGTAGAGGACCTCAGCCTGCTGTGGCAAAGGGGAGCAGGGCAGGCGGGATGTGCCTCCTGCAGACCCGTGCCCAGAACCCAGCTGACCAAGGAGCCTGGCGCCAAGTATTGTTCAGTTCCTGAGGAAAGAAGGCTGAGCTGCACGCCCACCCAGCATGCTGGAGGCCGGGCACCTGTGTGCACCAAAGCACTCAGTGATGAAGTCAGAGCCTCGTCAGAGGGACTGCGGTTTGGCAGGGCTGAGGTCAGCTTTGGGGGTGACCAGGAACAGGCTCCTGACAGTTCTGCCCTGGACACCCCTGCCTGTCATACCTGCTCACACCAGCTGAGGGATTCAGGTTCTTACACCAATGAGGAATGCAGGCTCAGACTTGGCAAATCAGCAGACTGGACACTGCTTGCACAAGTGTGCACCTGCTTGTGCATGTGCACAGCTGCCTGTGTGTGTCCACTTGTGCGTGCACACCTGTGTCTGCATGTCTGCGTGTGCATCTGTATGTGTGGCTCAGTGCCAGTTGTGAACACGAGAAGGCCAGCTGCAGGGACGGAGGCTCTGACTAGTGGGGCAAGGCAGCCACTGCAGCCGCCCACGAGAAGCAGTGCCCCACAAAGCCCGCCTCACCCCAGCTCCCTCAGGGCCCTGCTTTCCTTGCTCTGCCAACCACTGCTGCCATCAATGCTGTCAACCAGGGCAGTCCACTTTCAAGAGGCAAGCCTCTCTGCAGGGTCCCACACAGCCTGACGGGCTGCTACCAACCCAGGAACGGAGCACTTGACCCCTGGAGGAACCTGTGTCCTGAGTGACAGCTGAGCAGCAGCATGGCCCTATGACCCCTTGACTCTTTCCACATCTGCACTTGGCCCAGGCTGCCTGCTTACAGTCAAGTGTCCCTCTGTCCTGTCACGCTTACCTGACAGCCATCAGTCCCATCAGGGCCCAGCACGTGTTGTGGATCTGGGACTCGGCACTCTGCACATAGCACCGCTGCTCACAGGACTCAAAGTCCTCCCCCCAGCCTCCATCCACCATCTGCAGGGACAGCAGGAAGCTGCAGGCCCGGGACACCTCCTCACAGGCAACCCTGCAGAGACCAGGAGACTTGAGACACCCTCACGGGGGAAGGTCAGGGCCCACCAGATCCCACCCTGGCAGGAAGCCTTAGGGCCAGGGAGGGCCTCCAGCTGTGAAGTGGGGAAACACACCTGCCTCCTGAGCTACAGACCAAGTTCCTGAGGCAAACCAGTAACTGGGTTGCATCCTATCAAGCACAGGTCACAGCACACCCCACATCTGCAGCTCACCTGATCCGGGAGGGCTGGTGGGATACCAGAGACAGGGCTTGGACCCACAGCCTCACCCTTCCCTCAGCAGGGCCCACGCCCTCTATAGCTGGGAAAGCAGCATGCACTGGGAGGGCCTGGGGTCAGCTCTGGAGAACTCTGAGACGGCCCCTATCCCAAGGCTCACACGCCAGGGGAACACCTTTGTTCAACCTGGGATTCACATTCTCTGGGTTGTTGTTCTTATCCCACTGTTTAAAAATACTAGGAAACCCCAAAATCAAACATCAAACAGGAAAACACACGCAGAGGGTCAATGTTGGCAGCTGCACTCACCCGTCTTGGTAGGTGTGCCCCATGCAGGCGAAAGCTTCCAGGCCAAACCAGGTGCCGTAGGTGAAGCAAACCCCCCAGGAGCTGGAGGGAGAGGGGAGAGGGCCTCAGCCTGGGTTCCCACCCATGAGGAGGAGGCTCTGAGCAGACAAGACAGGGTGGGCTATTGCCAGGAAAAGCATCTGCATGCCCCTCATTTGCACCACCTTGCAGGACCCTGGCACGAGGCTGCAGCCACTGCGCCCAGCGTCCAGGTACAGGACTCCTGTGAAGACTTAAAAGTCCCACACCTGTGACACAGGGACCACCTGGCTCAGCTGCTGCCTCCCAGGCAGACTGGGCCAGCCCAGGTCTGCGGCCAGGGAGAAGGCCTTGCACTCAGGTCACAGAGCCTTCCGCACACACAGCTGTCTGCCCCACAGCAGGCAACATGGGCACACACACGAGAAGCCCAGCACCCAGCGGAGCCAGGACTGCTGGGCCACACCCTGCCTCCCGCACAGGTGGCAGCAGGCAGAGTCCTGGCCCCACCCTCCGCCTCACCCGCTGTCCATGGTGCTTGCTGACTCACCCCTCCCAGGAGCCATCCGCCCTCTGCTTCTGCCGGCAGAACGCCAGGCCCCGCTCCAGTGTTTCCCTGGAACACAGGTGAGCCCCATGAGCACTCCAGCAAAACCAGTAACCCCAATTCCACCCAAACCACTCTCCTAGAGGGAGCACAAAAATGGTCAAAATGACCTCCAGACAGCAGGAAAAGCAGCAGCCACAGGACACAGGAAGGGGGAAGCAGATGGTCAGAGCTTCAGAAAGACAGGCAAGAGGAAGGCCTGTGCTGAGTGCAGTGACTGACAGGATAGCTGCAAGACACTGCTGTCAGTCACACAGGCCCAGGCCTGTCCCAGAGAGTGAACAGGCAGGACTGACCACATGGACATCACTGTCAACCACAGAGGCCCAGGCCTGTCCCAGAGTGAACAGGCAGGACTGACCACATGGACATCACTGTTGGCCACACAGGCCCAGGCCTGTCCCAGAGAGTGAACAGGCAGGACTGACCACATGGACATCACTGTCAGCCACACAGGCCCAGGCCTATCCCAGAGAGTGAACAGCCAGGACTGACCACATGGACATCACTGTCAACCACAAAGGCCCAGGCCTGTCCCAGAGTGAACAGGCAGGACTGACCACATGGACATCACTGTCAACCACAAAGGCCCAGGCCTGTCCCAGAGAGTGAACAGGCAGGACTGACCACATGGACATCACTGTCAACCACAAAGGCCCAGGCCTGTCCCAGAGTGAACAGGCAGGACTGACCACATGGACATCACTGTCAACCACACAGGCCCAGGCCTGTCCCAGAGAGTGAATAGGTAGGACTGACCACATGGACATCACTATCAACCACAAAGGCCCAGGCCTGTCCCAGAGAGTGAACAGGCAGGACTGACCACATGGACATCACTGTCAACCACACAGGCCCAGGCCTGTCCCAGAGAGTGAACAGGCAGGACTGACCACATGGACATCACTGTCAACCACAAAGGCCCAGGCCTGTCCCAGAGAGTGAACAGGCAGGACTGACCACATGGACATCACTGTCAGCCACACAGGCCCAGGCCTGTCCCAGAGAGTGAACGGGCAGGACTGACCACATGGACATCACTGTCAACCACACAGGCCCAGACCTGTCCAAGAGAGTGAACAGGCAGGACTGGTCATGGACAATGCCGTCGGCCACATCACAGGCCTCAGCATATCATAGGAGAAAAGAAAAGAAAATGTGGTTATAGAGGAATGATCAAGGCTGCAAAGGTGCACTCTACACCTGGCTGTCCATCTGAACTATATGAGCTCTCTCCAAAGGCTGACCCTCCTCCAGGACCCATGCCCAGGTCATCCTACAGGGCCTGCCTTGCTTCTAAAGAACAGCTGCAGCAGAGCTGACGATGTCCCTGTGGTGACCTTCCTGGGAAAGACAAGCAGACTCCCTCTCTATGGGTTCTCTCCCTTGCCAGTTTCACGAAGCCACCAGGGGCCCACACAGCAGAAGAGATGGCAGCTTCCAGCCTGGGACACACAGGAGGAGTGGGACCCTGCCCACAAGCACACACTGAGAGGCAGACCCCCAGCTGGTGCTTGGATGAGGCCCAGTCGACACCTCTGAAGCCTGAAGCAGGGGACCCCCTCGGCTGTGCCTGGCAGACCCACAGAGACTGAACTGTACGTGTGTGCTGTCCACGTGCTAAAATGCTGCTGCAAAGCATGTGGCCACACTGCTGCCCAGCACCTGAGCGAACGTGCACCCAGGCAGAGGAGCAATTCCAGGCGTGGAGTGATGGGAGTCTAGTGGGAAATTCCAGGGATGCAACATCAAAACTGCCTCAAGGCAGAGTGCCTAGAATCCTAAAACTACTAAAAACAGGAGTCAAAAATGCAAACTGTTCCAGAAAGAAAACTCCAGGTCCAGCAGCTTTCTCAGTAAACCCTGCTCAGTCATGAACGCCCACCCTCCCGTCACAGGGACTCGCCCTAGCACACAGGGGAGGAAGGCTCTTTGCCCACCCAGATGTGGGCCTCTAACTTCCACATGGGCAACCCCACAGCAGAGGGAACCAGCTCTGTCGGGGCTGCCTCAGCAATGCCAAGGTCTGCACGGCAGCCCTCTGCAGCACCAACGGCACAGGGCAGAGAGAACCCCTAGTCAAGGCCGAAACTCAACACCCGTTGGCGTTGGAGAGAAGCCCCACCTCGCAGCAGGAGCAGCACTTCCTCAACTGAAGATGGCCGATGCTGGGAGCCCCCAGGAGTCCCACTCTTGCAGAGACACAGCAGCTCTGCCCCTAGAATCAGGAAACCTGGAAAGATGCCTCTGTTTCCACTTCTGAGAGCGCTGGAAGGCTCAGCCAAGGCAGCAGGAGGAAGACAGCAGTGCTGAGGACCGACAGGAAGGAAGCATCTCTAAGTGCTTCATACTACCTCACTAACGTGGTTTTGTGGACTATAGATCCAGTTTTAAAACCAAAAAAAGGGAAAGAATGAAGTCACTTGCCAGTGACATAATCATCCACAAAGAAAGCTCAAAAAGTCATCGGGGTAAGGATTTGTCCCAGTGGTTCAAACAGCGAATTCCACCAAACTCAAGGAAGAAACTACGCCAAGTCTCCAGAGGACAGTCCCTCACAGTCTGCGGGGCCAGCACATGCCACACCAAGGCAGACCAGGCCAGCTCACAAAATGAAAGCGAGGCAAGAATCCTCCGGAGCAGACAGAAAAGCCCTCCACAGAACTCACATCATACCTGACAACGAATAAGAGAACTGTAGGCCAGCACCCAGGGATCTAACTCCAGGGCAGCAAGGCTGGCTCGGCCTCTGCTGATCAGTCAAGGCATCCATTATGCAAACAGGCCGAAGAAGAAAGGCCACGACGGCACAGATGCAGCTCAGTGGCAGGGCTGTCGCCTAGGTTCCAGCCCAGCACCACAAAAAAAAAAAAAAGAAAGAAAGAAAATCACAATCAATTGATGCAGAAAGAGCATTTGGCAAAATTCAACATGCCCTCGTGATGAAACGCTCAGTAAACAAGAGACAAATGGCTGAATCAAGAACATCTACAGAAGCCCACAGCTAGCACGGCACTCAACGGTGAGAAAGAAACCAGGAGCTTCTGGCTGAGCCCGGGCAAGGTCAGGAGCCCACGCGCCCCAGTGGACACTGTGCCACACATCCCAGCCACTGCAACAGACAAGGGGGAAATCACACAGTCACAGAAAGGAAGCAGACCCGCGAAGGGCTGTCTATACAGAAAATCCCCAAGAAGCCACAGCAACAGCACTGCAGCTCCTTGGCAGTCACAGGCTGCAGGACGCCATCGGCCCCTGCTGCAGTGGCGGTTGGGTCTCACGTTTACAACCTGGTGCCACATACATGAGCACCGCAACTTGGAATGATCCACTGCAAGCCTAGCAAAAACACGCACTGGATCCAAACGACACCATGAACTCTGACCAAAGAAGTCAAAGATCCTCCTGCCTTGACTGAAATTCCAGCAGGTTATTTTGATTCCAAAATTTATTAGAAAAGCAAAAATGCAGAACAGCCAACACCATGGAAGGGAAATAAAATGAGAGGACTGAATCCGCCCCATCCCAAAACTCACTATGAAACTACAGTAACCCAGCCAGTGTGGCACTGGAAAAAGAACCAGCAGATCAGCACGACACAACAGAGCCCAAGGGCAGACAATCAAGCCAGCCAGGGATCTCCAGCAAAGTAGCAGCGCAACACGGGAGAGAAGGCCTTCCAACCAGTGGAGCTGAACTCCTGACACCATGCTCAGGAAATGACCTGGAAGCAGACCCCAGACTTTCTTCACAAGAATGTCGTCAAAATGGATCACAGGCTAAGTGCGAAACATGAAACTTGATCATTTCTAATGCACGATACAGAAAAACCTAGGTAACTAGGGCTTGGCAAGCTTTTTTTTTTTTTTTTTTTTTTTTTAAGTTGCCAGTGAGCCTTTATTTAACTTATTTATTTTTGTGTGGTGCTGAGGATGGAACCCAGGGCTTCACACATGCCAGGCAAGTGCTCCACCACCCAGCTACAGCCCCAGCCCAGCAAGTGCTCTTTATTTCCCCACAGCTTTGTTTTGTTTTTGGTACTGGGATTGAACCCTGGGGTGCTCTACCACTGAGCTACAACCACAGCCCTTTTTATTTTTTATTTTGAGATAGGTCCTCACTAATTGGCTTAAAGTCTCAGTAAGTTTCTGAGGCTGGCCTTGAACTTGCAATCCTCCTGCCACACCTACCCAAGTAGCTGGGATTACAGGTATGCGCCACCACACCCTGCTTTGCAATTACTTTTTAAATACAACACCGGCCAGGAGTGGTGGTGTACACCTGTAATCCCAGCAATTCAGGAGGTTAAGGCAGGGGGACTGCAAATTCAGGGCCAGCCTCAGGAACTCAGAAAGGCCCTTAAGCAACTCAGTGAGACCCTGTCTCCAAATTGAATATAAAAAAGGGCTGTGGGGTTGCTCAGTGGTTAAGTACCCCAAGTTCAATCCCCAATACCAAAAAAAATAAAAACAAATTCAACACCAAAAAGCATGCTCCATGAGTGAAAACAATGGATATCACCAAAACAAAAAACTTCAGCTCTGCAAAAGGTATCGCCAATAGCTGAGCACAATGGTACATGCCTTGTAATCCCAGCAACTCAGGAAACTGACGCAGGAGGAGCACAAGCTCAAAGCCAGCCTAGGCAACTTAGTGGGTCAAAATAAAAATAAAAAGGGCAGGGATGTGGTTCAGTGGTGAGGTGCTTGCCTAGCGTGCGTGAGATCCTGAGTTGATCCCCGGTATCAGAAGAGACAAGACAAACAGGTACCAGCTCTTCCCTCCAGTGCCCCTGCTGAATCGGCAAAGATGGAGCTCAGACCCGTGTCGGGGGCATTTCAAGGCCCTGCCACAGTCACAGGAAGATTGTGCAGTCCCCTTCCAAAGAGCCGAAACGGAAGCAGTGTTCAACCTGTGCCCTTCTGAGGGGATGAGGAAGTTGCTCGAGGACACGACAAGGGACAGCAAACTGGCAGAGCTGTCAGGCTTGTAGCAAGAAAAGCATCGCAGGCTGGGCAGGCGCAGGGAGAAGAGGCTGACGGCACAGGCGGTCGTCACCAGGCCGAAGCTAGACAGAGAAGACGCAGGACAGCAGCCTCACAGAGAACTCACAGCGGAAGGAGGCCCAGACGGGGGAAGCACCATCAGGGCACTGCAAGCAAACCCACACCAGCCCACAGCCCAGACCCTGGCAGCTCCAAGGCTGGAGAGGGTGCGCAGCGGGACTGTGGCTCTCGGCTGGCAGGAGCCAAAGACTCGCACAGTCCTGCAGCTCCTTACAGAGGAACGCAGCTCAGCCTCGCCGCCACACTGCCTGGCATCGGCCTCCAGAGCAGCTTTACGTGTAACTGCCAACACAGAAAATAGACACCGCACGCTTCTGAGGACGACTGCACACCAGAAGAGGGAACGTGGTCCAGCACTGGAAAGCAGCTCAGTGGTGGACTGCCCGGGACGTGGCTCCCAGCATGGCAGAAGAGAAAAGGCAGGGCAGAAATGAAGTGAGGTACCACGCCATGAAAAGGCGTGCAGGCCCTAACTGCACACTGTGAAGTGACAGAGGCCGGGCTGGATAGTGCATCCCGCAGGCAAGACCGCTGAGGCAGGGGAAGCACCCAGCTGCCAGAGGCCAGGGTGGGGTACCCAGGACAGCACAGGAGCTTTCGGAGCAGCTCTAGACCTGATGTGCACATGTGTCACTCACTGTGCTTTGTAAACATCCTCAGGATGCCACACAAAGAGGGAGCCCAAATGTAAACTACCCACAGTGGGCAGCAGGGACTGACGATGTCGGTTCATGGGCTGCAACAATGTGCACGTCAACGTGCAAGGTGGATACTGGGGAAACCACGGGGAGGAGGCGGTGGCGGACTCTCTTCCCCTTGATTTACTGTAAATCTAAAACTTTGCTAAATAAAGCATATCGGTTTTTCTAAGTCTAGCAGATTATCTAGCTGTGCAATCATATCAAAATCAAAGGCCACAGCGATAATAAACAGATGGATGAGGGAGAGGCTGTTAGTACAACGTCCACCAACATGAAGGGACAGCAACGGTCCCGAGGCCACACATGTACTGGAAGAGGAGGAGCGCCACAGGTCCACACTTCGGGGATCCCTGGAGAAGCAGCCTGCACAGGCGCCCTCCAGGGGAGGGTCGGGGCTGTGACACACGGCAAGCGCCTCTCGGCGTGCGCCTTCACAGTCCAGCACAGAAGCACCTGCCAAATGCACCCCACAACATCACCTCCCTTCAAGCCCAAGACCAAAGACCTGCCCCGACGGGGAGGCCAGACCAGACAGCCCAGTCAGAGCTGGGGGAGGACTGCACTGTAAGGACCTAGTGAGACAGCCACCGCCAACGGGGCAGAGGTTAAATGACATCAGTGACTCCCAGGAACCCACAGTCTGCCAGCCGGGTGCCAACACGGCACAGCATAGCTCACTGCCGTGCTCAGGAGACAGGTGGGCTGCAGCAGGAAACGTGGGGAGCCAACACAAGATGCAGACAACCAAGGGAACAGACGAGAAGCAGGACTGCCTCCTGCTGTTCCGTGACCTTCCTGTCACTTTGAAATCAAGGGAGAAGTCTGACTTGGGGTAGTAATGGAATATTCCAGGTAGTGTCGAGCAACTGCCAACCTCAAACTGCATCTAAGACACTCTTGAAATAAATTAAAGATTGTGATATAAACAAATTAGACTAATATATTTGACCATTTAAAAATCAAAGAGTATGGCCAGGCATGGTGGCACACACCTGCAATCCCAGTGACTCAGGAAGCTGAACAGGACTATAAGTTCAAAGTCAGCCTCAGCAACTTAGCAGGACACTGTCTCAAAATACAAATTGAAAAGGGTGGAGTTGTGGCTCAGTGGTAGAGCACCCTAGATCCAATCCCTAGTACCAAAAAGCGCCCAAAATCAAAGACTAACATTCAGATGCCTGAAAAGACAAAAAGAACAAAGAGACTAGGGAAACACCTATGACTTAAGACAAAGAAGTGTCTACGATACTTCCAACACGTCCCCAAGAAGAGAAGCCATCTGTGCGAAACCACTGGGAAGGACGTGATTAGACGTGGCACAGACAAGCACAAACCTGCACTGGGCACGTGGAGACAGAAGCTCCAGCATGGTGGCCACCAGTCAGTGAAGTCCTCGGGACAACAGGCAGCGGGAGCAGGGCACACGCCGGCCCAATGCTGGGGTAAGGACGTCACAGACAGCGCCTGACAGGAGAATCTAGAGACGGGACGGGAAGGCTGGACAGCAGCAGTGCAGACCAGGAGCACAGGCTCACGAGCCACAGAGCCATGCCCTTCCAGGACTAGAGAGAGCGGCCAGCTCTTCTCCCAGCAGCTGGGGACAGCTTCCTTTCTTCTTTGTTTGTTCCACATCTTCTTTAAAGAACATGGTTCACTTTAATCACAGGAATTCTTAAAAGACGATGAGTTAAAAAGAAGGGCCCATCCAGTGAGTGCAGCTGAAGACGACTAGAGCCCAGAGGTAAGGGCCATGTCACATAGTGCAGCATCGCAAGGTCGGGGGCTGCATCAGCCTGGGTGCTCGGCTCAGGTGACCAGAACAGGGCCACGCACCCCGCACAGCTGCACCTGCCTGCCAGGACAGAAGCCGCCTTGGCGCTCAGGGCCTGCAACCACAGCTGGAAAATCCTCAGCAACATGCTCCCAAATAATTCAGGGACCAGAGAAGAACTCAGACTAGAACAGAAACACTTAACCTCGTAATAGCTCAAAACTTATGCACAGTACCAGGTGCATATTCCAACAGAAGAAACCTGAAAGGCACTTATCTAAGTATTCAAGTTAGAAAAAGAAATAATCAAGAGCAGAAACAGATGAGAAATAAACAGGCATCCTGGGCAGAACTCCGACCATCAATGGCTTCTTCCAAAGAGCAGCAAGTGTCAGGAAGTTGACCAGTTGCTCAACAACAGGAGGCTAACTGGGCCGTGGCCCACGCCAGCTGGGGCAGAAACCCCACACTGACAAGAAGGGTACAAAATCCTCACAGTCCTCTACCAGAGAAGGCCAACTATGATCATAAACCTCTCAGAGACAACACTGGGCCCAGGTAGATTCACAGGGAATTGAGAAATAGGGGAGAAATAGCATAAATATTGCATAAATTCTTAAAAAAGGATTCTCACTGAATTTATGAGTCCAACATTATCTTAACAGAAGTTGATAAGGACATTAAAAGAAATGACAATTACAGAGTTTCTCCCATAACCACAGCTACAAAAATTCTAGACTAAACATTCTTTAAATTCAATTCTTCAATATAAAAGGACAATACTCCTTGGTGAAGCTGATCTATACCAGATCTAACATTCAAAAACGAAACAATCAAAAGGAGTGAAGAACCTACAGAACTGCACGCCCTCTAACAGCAACGCACTCCTAGGTCCACACCCATGAGAAGTGGCACCTACGTGCCCCCAAAGACAAGCAGAGAGGAGCCACAGGAGGACGTTTCATAAAAGCAGATGTTGAAGCAGTGGTGTGCACCTCTAGTCCAGTCATGGAGGCCAAGGCCAGCCTGGGCAACACAGCAAGGCCTCAGCTTGGAAAAATGGCCAAGAGCAAGCATTGGTGACAGGCCAGGGGTATGTGGCATCTGCGCTCGCCAACAGCTGCCACTGGCCCCAACTCACATGTGCCAGGGATGTGAGTGTGCACCTGCAGGATGCCACAGGCGGCAGCTCGAAGCAACAACAGGAAGTTGGAGGGGGCAGGAGGTGGCTCCTTCCAGGCGGGCAAGGGTGGGCCAGGGCTCATCAGAGGCAGCTGTGAGGCTGCTTGGGGGCATCCCCTGGGGCAATCCTGAACTCCTCTCTGGGCACTGGCTGCCTCTCAGAGTGAAGACTGCTTGGCTGCCCTTTAATTGGACACAGATGGAGACTTAGGTGTGCACTGCCAAGAAGAGGACAATCACAACTCTTCTGAATTATGGCTGGGGTCCTCAGTCCCACAAATGCACGGCTGGATGCAGGGGCCACAGACATCCCTGTGCTCAGACAGGCCGCTCTGCACAGCTGCCCGGCTCAGGTGGCCAGGCCTCGTGCGTGTCTCTGGCCTTGGCCCTCCTCACCTGATCTCCACTGCTCTGTGGCCCGGGCAGTGCTTGTGGAACAGCCTCAGTGCCTGCATCACTGCCGAGGTGCACTCCACGTACGTGTAGTCGATCATGATGTCCCCTGCAGGGAGGCGGGGGAGGGGAGGCCTGACTCACCACACTGCCCAGGGCCTGCTGCCCAGGCTGAGGCACTGTAAGCAGGGCAGCACAGCACGCAGAGCCCAGGCCTAGGCAGGACTCCCTCATGGCTTGGCCACATGGCACAGGGGCCAAGCAAGGCTTGCTCAGCTGTGAGGTGTGCAAGGTAGGGCAAAGAGGGGCAATGCCCAGGAAAAGGGGGACACACACAGCAAGCAGTTGTACCCCTCCCCCAAAGTCCTATTTGACAGGTTGAGGAGTAAGACGACCGGAAGCCACCAAGGAGGTGCTCGAAGGCTACTCAGGAGCAATAGCAGCATGCAGACATGGTCCAGCACCCCACAGCACACTATCCCCGGGCTCCCACAGCACCACAGGTGCTGTGAGCACCGCGAGGCCTCTCAAGATGCATAGCAGCTCCACGCAAGCAAGCTCAATCAATCAAGAGCTGACCAGGCTGAGCCAAGGAGCTCAGGAGAATCCCACCCAAATCTCCCAGTGGCCCCCCAGACAGAACCACAGCCCTTTCATCCAAAACCCAGGAACCCACCACTCCAATTAGGGAGAGCTCCACAGGCTGCTGGGGCCCAGATCTGTGCACTGCACTGCTGGTCCAGCACTCACCAAAGATCTCAGAAGGGTTCAGCAGCTCCAGCAAGTGTCCCCCACGCTTGGTCTCATAGGTGGCGAACCCTCCATCAGGATTCCTCATGCTCAGCAGCTGAAACCAAGAGGACATCCTGAGTAACAGGCATGCTCACCATACACAGGTCAAGGTGGAGCTCTCTAGATGCACCCCAGAGCTGAAAACCTGGAGGGGAAAGGGGACAGGGAGTAGGTGTGCATGCTGGGCAAGCCCGTGTGCCCGGTGCAGTCCCTGCAGCCACAGCAGTCACAGCCTCACACAGCTGCCCAGAGACAGGTTCTCATCAACTTTGAAGTCACTGCCAATCCTGGGATGGTGCAGAGTTCCATGAAGATGTGCCCAAGAACCAAGCTGCTCAGAGGACTACACAAAACCAGACACCAGAAGGAATCACCAGCTTTCCCAAAGAAGGCTCACATGGACACACAGCAGGTCCTGGCCACAGAGCCACCCCTGGCCTGTGGCCAGGCAGGCACCAGCTCCTTCAGCACAGGACTCTGGGCAAACAGCCAGGGTTCCAATGTCACCTGAGCACCTGCTCCCGCAGCTGAGCCCTGGGGGTGGAGAGAGCTCAGGGTCTGGGTGGGGCCTCACCACAGCCACAGCATCAAAGAGCCGCTCTCGGGGGATGTGCTGGGTGATGGAGGGACACTTCTCCTGCAGGAGCATCACAGACTTCAGGGCCTCAGCCGTGCAGTCAGCAACGATCCAGTTGCAGTCCAGAGTGCTGAAGCAGAAGCCACCCTGCAAGGCACAAGCGTGAGCTCCCCTGCCTCGGCCCAGTCAGGACAGAGCCCATGTGGACAGACCTGCCACTCTAGCACAGGGAGCCCCAAGGCTGCAGCCTCATGCTGGGCCTTCTCAGATCTCAACGCAGGGGTTCAACACCATGAAAAGGCAGTGCTGCCCACAACACCCAAGAGCCAGGCCACGGGCACCAGCTCTGTAACCCTCTTCCATTTGCCTTCCCCTCAACTCTCTGGCTCACATTCCGCCCTTTACTTAACAGCCGAGTGCTGTGCTGCCAACTGCCCCAAGGCATGGCCGCATGTGTGCACAGACTGCCCCATAGCCTTGGTGACTCAGGCACTGGCCCCCACACCAGTCCTCAGGCATCTACAGAGCAGGAAGCCTGAGGACCCAGGGAGAACCCTCCTCAGAGGGAAGGACCAGCTGAGCTGGGGTGTGTGCCGGTTAGCCAGGCATACCTTGTTCATCTGGCGGTAGTACTTCTCGTAGTCAGGAGGGTTGTCAGGGACCTGGGCAGAACGGAGAGCACATGTGGAAAGCGCACAAGCCCATGGTCACAGGCCCACGCTGCTGTCTGGGAACCAGAGCTGCAGTGCAGTAAGGCACATAATGCTATGCGGCCCACAGCCCATGGCTGCCACTGCTGGGCAAGGGGCTCAACAGGAAAGTTGGATACCCACTCTGCAGTCCCAGGCACACAGACCCTCCGCTCCTGAGCCAAAGGCTCAGCTTGGTCTGTGTGTGTGTGACGGGCTACAGTTTGCTCAGTGCATGTCTGGGCAGCAGCCAGAAGCAGGCCCTGCTATGGAAAGGTGCAAACAGCTCCACCAGCCTAGATAGACACAGACTTTGGCCTCATGCAGGCCCTTGAAGCAGCCTCTAGTGAGATCTGAGGAGAGTAGGCAGGGCACAAAGGGTACGCACTCTGGGTAGGGGTCGCCAGCTGAACCAAGGCTGGAGGCAGCCACTGTGGGAGGTACGCTGGGGCTGGATATGGGGGGCCAGTACCAGACAGCAGGACACGTGATGGGGCTACAGACTGGGATGGCAGGCAAGAGCAAGAGACACTGAAAATGTCCAAGTGGGGACTCAGGGAAGTATGACTGATTTGGCAGGACAGATGGCAGCATGGTCTTGAGGAAGAAGGCCACTGGCTAGTGTCCTCCACTGGCAGGGGGCGCCTCAAATGTGCTGGGGCATGAACAGGCTGGATGGCTAAGGGAGGCAGCTCCTGACTGCACATGGGTCAGCCCAGCCTCAGCACACGGCCACACCAGCATGAAGGCAGAAATCATCACTGGTGACGGGCTGCTGCAGGCCAAGCCAAGAACTGCCCTGGGGTGACTGGGGTGGGCAGAGGAAGCCTAGGGGCTGGAAAGGGCAGGCTGGGGGTGACTGAGAGGCAGCCTGGGGAGGCAGGGCAGAGGAGAGAAAAGCCACAGGCCTCACCTGTGACAGTCGCAGGAACTCATGTGCCTTCTGCAGGCAGGACAAGAACTCTGGCCTGTGGTGAGCGCCTGCCTGGAAGACAACAACAGGACAGACGATGAGCAGGGCTCAGCCCCTTGGTGACAGCCGACCCCCAGGGTGAGAGTCCCCTGACAGTCTCCAGAAGTCTAGGCTTCCTGCTGTACTAACCTCTAAATGGCCAGTGAGTCGTGACAAAGGCAGCAGAGGTCAGAAGGGATGCCCCCAACCCCTGGCCCAGCCCTTGGGATTCCACCAGCCTCCTTCCCACCCGCACAGAAGCACCTCGTTCTTCTCCAACACATGCCTGGAAACTTGTACAAGCCCCTTAGGTTCTAGGAGCCCAAAACCACCTGGCTCAGGGATGCCTGCCTGGCTCCCTCTGGCAGGACTCCCTAGGCTCACCTCCCAAAGTCCCAGCAGGCAGAGCAGCTGGGCAGGGCCAGCAACTCTCTGGAGCCAGGCTATGGGACTCTCAAGGGGAGTGTGTGGGTAGTCAGCCGGACTACACCCCTTAGGTGAACGCGTGGCCCACACGCACAGGTCAGGTGGAGGGGGCAGAGGAGACAGTTACATACCTCAAGCAGAGCTTGTATGGCAAATGCGGTGTCCCAGATCTGTGAGCCATTGGTGCCCTATGTGCAAAGGAAGGGCCATGGCAGCAGCCACCAACAGCACCCACCCCACCCTCCACCTCCCAGGATCTGAGGGGTCAGGGGCTCCTGCCCTGCTGACACCCACACCAGCTTCTGAGACCTGGGACCCTCATAGCCAACGAGAGCACAGAGAGCACAAGGTCCTGCATGCAGGAGTGGGTACTGAAGACCCACCTGCCTTGATGGTCCCCGACCAGGACAGTCACTCATGGACTCCTAGGACCCCACAATCCCTCAGGGCTCCTCCATCCCCATGATAGCGGTGCACCCCAGTCACGGGACTATCAGACACACTCCCCCATTTCCTAGTACAGCTGGGGTAGGGAACCCAGTAGACACCAGCTGGAGCAAGGAAGGCCCACTTCAAATCTGGTTTCCAGACAATACTCCAGTCTCAGTACAGGAGGCAGATGGCCAAGCCCCAGTGAGTCTGCTCAGGGACCTCTAAAATACCTGACAGAAGCAGTCATAGGCCCTCCGCTTTCCCAGGACTCATCAGGGGCCAAGAATCCAAATCAGCCCCCTCTGCCCAGAAAGGAACACATCTGCTGTTCACCTATCAACCAGAGTCCCAGAAAGGATCTGGAAAGACACTGTCCACATGCCATGCGCAACGTCCAGAGAATACTTCTCCTTGCCCTGGGTGGCCACACCCGTCCCAACCCACACTCTTTGGGTTCCGCAGAGAGGAAGCCCTGTGGTACTCCCACACCCCACTGAACCTACCCATGACTGCTGAGAAAGACCCCCCAGAATGACCCAGGAGCCAAGAGTTGAAGAAACAGAGCCCCCAAAGACCTGCCAGAGGAACCTCCAAATGACCACTTGGATAAGAGTCCCACACCAACCAGAGTCACCCTCTTGTCACAGTAACAGGATGAGAACTGCAGGGTCTGAGTCACCTTGTTGGAGCAGTTAAGCCGCCCTGACCAACAGAGCCAACAGCAAACACTGATGCTGCAGAAGGGTGTGCAGGGACACGTGGTGACCAGAACAGGCTCCCAGGAGCTCCCAGACCCTGCAGGGCAGTCTAGAGGAGCACTGAGTCTCGGTGAACCCAAAAGGATGAAAAACAAAGGGCAAGACTGTTGCAAGGACACCAGCAGCCACAGCCCCATAGCCCTTACCTGCATTTTCAAGCCGTCCAGGCCCATCCTATGAATTTGAGAGAAGCCTGAGTCAGGGCAAGGAGGAAGCGGAAGGGCAGCAGGCAGTGAGCCCCGGAGCACCCCTGTCCGTCCCTGAGACCTGCACTGGCCTCAGTGCTGCCCAGCTGGGCGCAGGGGCGCAGGGGCACACACGACAGAAAAGAAGTCGCGTTTCCCCAGCAGGGAGCAGCAGGAGGACCTGATACCTGGTCACCCCTGCGGTCCCCACCCAGCACAGCATGAGGGAGGATGGCCTCATGAGCACAGGGCTTCCTACCCAGGTCCCGACTGTCCCACCTCAGGTAACAGTCCAGGCGGACAAGCCCGCAGGTCCACAGGCTTCCTCACACCAACCAAACCTGACCCCAACCCGCCACAGGCTTCCTGGCTCCGCCTTCCAGGTCATCCCAAGCTCCTGCTAGGTGGCAGATCTTCCCAAAGACAAGATCACCAGAGCTCCTGGGTCCTGGAGTTGCTTCCAGAATCCTGGCACCCAGCACCCAGCACTGTCACGGCCCAGCTGCACTCACCAGAGGAAATCTGGGATCCTGGAGATGTGTTCCTGGAAAGCAGAGGAGGCCGGCCCGTCCACAGACCAGCGCACAAGCATGTTGATGTTCTTTGAGATCTATGGGAGATGTGGCCATCAGGGTCTGCCCAAACTCACTCCAGGGCCCAGTTGGACCCTTCTATGTTAATAGAAGCTGGGGTCAGCTGAAGTCACCGGTTCATGAAGGAAGGACTGGCTGCCAGCAAGGAGCTTACTCAGACCCCATGGGGCTGGCCCATCATAGCCCACCTCACTACCCCTACTGTCTGCCAGCTGTGAGCCTGCCTTCATGCTGAGTCCCCACCAGTCCCACCTTCACTGGCCAGTATGCCCTGACCATGGGGCACACACCACTGGCTTGTGCTCCTTGAAGTCCCTAATATGCACACAACCAGCATCCACCAGACCCCAACCCCAGGAGGCAAAGTAGGCTCCAAAGGCAAGGCATCCCCAGCCAGGAGAGCAAACAGGAGGAGAACACAAGGGCCCTGCTACTGCTTCCCCAGGCACTCCCAAGCCCTGCAACCACAGGGCAGGTGTGGGCTACCTGGGCACGCACCAGGACGGAGACAGGAGAGGAGAAGCACCTCCCAGCTGGCCTAAAAGCACAGGTAGCCTCAAGAAGCAGGTATCTACATGCAGGTAGGAGGGTGGGCTGTGCCTGGCTGGGCAGCTTCACCAAGCCCAGAGCACAGGGGCAAGGGCAGGAGTCCTCCACACCCCTGAGACCAGGCCTCGTCCCAAGTGGAGGTGTGCCAGGCTCCAGGGAGAGCCCCTGCTCCCAGCTCCAAGGACAGGGAGGGGCAGGTCACTAACCGGGCCAATGCTGAGGCACTTGGTGAAGCGATCATCTGCAGCGATGTGCTCGTACAGCAGCTGGACAGCCCGCCGCCGCAGGCTGGAGCTATGGTAGCGCTCATACAGGTTGAGGACAGCTGTGGGCAGCAAAAGGCAATGCCCGGCCTAGCCCACAGCCCTGGAGGGCACAGCCACACCTCCTGCTGCCCTGCCCCACCGAGGGGGCATTTAGGGGCCCCCAGCCCTGAGCATGTGGACCAGGGCAGGGCTGCGAGGAGGTGGCTCAGTGCCAGTGAATGAATGAATGAGGCGTCACAGGCAACACTCTGCCGTGCTCCACCCAGGACCGGCCGGCCCCTTGGGAGGCACCCACCGTACGTGACGCGCAGGAGCCAACTGTGTGGTGTGTACTGCTCTTCTTGGGCCACATTGTTCCTCTGTGCTGGCCAGTCGATACTGGCATAGTCCTCCACATAGAGCTCCTGGGGACAGGGGAGCCACTGGAGGTGAGAGGACGTAGACCCGCATCCCAGAAACAGAGGCCACCTGACTCCAACCAGTGTGGCCTCCATCTGCCAGCCTTCAGGGCCCTGGGTGCACCTGCACCCTGAGGTGGGGGCACACCCAACAAAAGACCTTACAGGGTGTGAAAGCCAGGCCATGTCAGCCTTGTCAGGGCCACTGAGGAGCTACCCCAATAATGAGGCCCTGGCCCACCCTCTCCTCCTTCTACAGGGCACAGTCCAGTACACGTCCTGCAGTCCAATCCCATCTCAGGGCACTTCCCAAGCACAAAGCTGCAAGTTGGGTGAGGATTCACGTGGTTAAATCCCAGGGGGACCCTAGCCCTGGAGGCTGGCAAGGTCCCTTGGAATCAGAGGGCTCACCTGGCGGAGGCTCTGGACCAGTGGGTCCTCTGAGGCGCTCAGCCGGGTGGCATAGCAGTAGCTCATGGGGAGGTAGACCTGCCGACAGTGGCACCAGAGTGTGGAGGGGTGCGCGGGCATCCAGTCAGGAAACAGCCTGGGGGACAGCCTGCGTCAGTGGGAGACCCAGCACACAAGGCAGTCCCCTCCCAGCCTGAAGGCCAGGGCTCTTCCCAGCAGGACAGCAGGTGGATGGCTGGGAGGCCACACCTGGGCGTGCTGGCACTCACAGCTATGCCGCGGGGTGCAGTGGGCCGGTGTACCCACCCTCCCAGGGAGCTGACGTCCCCTGCCTCTCAGACACACAGTAACACAAGACAAAGGAAATGAAGTGGGGGTCACAGAAACCTGGGCTATGTGCAACTTTTCTAAAAACAGAAAACTACTCCCAAATTAAGGTTACTTTAGAAAGTGTATTTTCAAAACTTTAGGCTCAGGGTCTTTCCCTCTCTGACACTGGCATGGCTATACCAGCTGCTCAGGCAGCATGCACCTGGCTGTCCAACTCTCTCCTTTGGACCCTTATCCTTACACGCTGGAAGCTACGCAGGCTGAGTGCCCGCGCCCGCTCCCCACCTGGAGCACCAGGCCTCGCCGCCTCTACCCTCCCAGGGCTTGCTCATTCACTCCAGAGCACGTCTCACAATCTGGGTAGCATTTAAAGCTTTTCTGCAATAGGAGTGGCTCAGGGTCTTTGGCCCTCCATTCCACCCCACCCTTTGCCCTCTAACCCACCCACAAACCAACTCCAGTGAGGATCAGTAACAAGGTAGTGACTGTAGACCCCAGAACTGACCAACAGAGTCCTGCAGCGTGGGAACACAAGCCAGTCACCCGCTTCTGCCCAGGAGCTGCACTGACCACCCCACCCAGGGCCTTCCTCTGCCTTCTCCTCACACAGGTGATTCAGTGCTCAACCTGGCCAGATGTCCATAGTGGATAACCGGACACCAGCCTGCCTCAGGACACCTCAGGTGCCCCAGCACAGGCAGCTGTGTCCGACCCCCGTCACTTAGTGTCTGCCCTCCCTCCCACTTGTCACCACTTCATCTGGGTGATGTTAAACCCGTAGGCCTTGCTTCAGGACCCTGTGGCCCACTCCCGCAGCTCTCCAGGGAAGATAGCAGGGGCTCCTCCTGGGGGACCTCACCCATAAAATGCATAACACCAGGAGCACATGCCAAGAACGTTTTCCAGGGAGAGGGTCACAGCTTTCAAGATGCCACAAAACATTAAAAGATGCCTTAAGGAATCAGCATTAACTTTGCTGGGCAAATGCTAGGTGGTTCTGTCAAAACAAACTTAAGGACTGGGCACGCAACGCAGTAGAGAGTGCTTGCCTAGCATGCACAAGATCCTGGGCATGGAACTAGCACTTCTAAACTGTCAAGTGGGAATGCATGGCTGGGCAGCTTAGGCTTGGTCAAGAGAGGGAGAATAGGGAGCCCAGCTTCTCACCACCGCTCCAGGTGCACACAGATATGTGCCACCGTATGCATCTGGGCCCATCCCTCACCTGACAGTCTCTAAACTTTCTAAACATTCGCCACAAACAAGGCAAGGGGAAGGAGAGGAGCAGTGACCACCAGACCTCCGAGCCTGGGTGAAGGGCACCTCTTTCCTCTGTTCCTGCATGATTACCAGAGGTGATCTCGTCTACAACACAACACCCTCACTTCCTACTGTGCCACGATTCTATAGTCAGCCCACAACACACCCCACACACCTGCCATATGTGTGGCCTGTGGACTGAGCCGGCACCCCCTTCCTGCTCAGCAGGGAACCCTTCCATCCATCTATGGGGCTCAGCATAGGAAAGGCCTCTGTGGGGAGCATGATTCCCCCCACACCCCATCACTCCATCCACCAGAGTAGGAAGTGTCACCAGCAGAGGGCAGGCCTACCACATCTCAGGGAACAGGGTGTTCAGGCCTTCCCAGCTGTAGACGTTCAGGACCGCCAGCCAGAACTTGCCCCAGGAGGGGATAGCCACAGCACCACCTGGGAAGAGAACAGGCCCACATACCTGTCCTGTCAGCAGAGCCCACCCTACCTATGAAGACTGGCCCTCAGCACTTACACGTGCCCCTTCTTATATGAACTGAGGGAAACCTGCCACAGATCCCACAACCCCCTAGGAGAAGCAGGGTCCAGAGCTGCCCAGGACATCACAGCTAATGGGAGGAACCGATGGCTTTCCCAGGAGCGTGTCTAGCTCCAGGAGAGCTATTTGAAGTCCCTGCCCTCAAGAGGGAGCACATGAAGGCAGCTACGTAGGAAGATATGGGGACACTTCATTGTTCGGGCAAAGGATAAGCCCAGATGCACATGGTGGCCCACCTGGAGAAGGTGGTCAGAATGTGAGAAACTGGGCTCCCTTCTCTCTCTCCAGACCACACCTAAGTTGCCCCAGCCATGTACTCCCACTTGACACTGAGTCTGGCACAGGTGAAGACAGGACTGGCCCTGGAGCAGATCCAACACTTATGGCCCCATGTTACAGCACATGGCAACATTGACTTGCACAAGTTTTATGAGGAGGCTCCACCCCAAACCCAGGTGTGTGAAATTCACAAAGACCCAGGAAGCTACTAGGCAAAGTGTGACCCAAACTCATTCCTCCACCAGACAGAGGTGCACCTTGGGGCCAAGACAGCAACTCTGTGGACTTGGCATCAATACCTCTAAAGGCTGACAAACATCTGAAGGGAGAGTGCAGAGCCTCATAAGAATGTGTACAGGACACTTCACCCAGCTGGGAGATCAGAAAGAAATACAGAAAGGACACTGAGAGGCTAGGTGAAGAGTGAGGCAGCAGGGTGGGCAGGAGGTGGAATGGAAGGATGCAGAATGTGAGAGCCCGAGGAGGGAAAAAAAGCAGGATGGAAAGGACAGGCTGCAGAAGGTCCGTGAGGGGCAGGGCCACACCAGGCTCTGCACTGCAGCAATGTGGGCTACACTTTGTTCTCAGAGCAGCTGGAACCAAGGAGCCTGCTTCAGTGGACTTCAAAGCCCAAAGGAAAGGGCAGAGGCACATGGGTGGGCAAGTGAGAAGGGTGTGAGCAGAGTGCCACGGGGCCTGAGGCAAGCCTGCCACAGATCCTGCAGCCCCGCTAGAAGCAGGGTCCAGAGCTACCTATGGCTGGGCTGCCTGTAGAAGGTATGTCCTCAAGTACCACATTAGCATGTTGCTTTTAACATTTTGCCAATTCATGACACAAACAGAATTATCAGGTCTTCTTAATTTGAAGAGCTGACCATTTCCGCCTGTTTCTGCTTTGACACATCCTTGTCCACATAACTCTGTCCAATGTTTCAGTTAGAGCTACATCTTCTGATTCTCACCTGCAAGAACCTCTCATACCAATGCCACATAAACCCATGACCCACACATGCTGTGTAGCCTGTACCTTTCTGGTGAAGAATGTTCCGGGCTCGTACCAGGTCAGGATCATCAGGGTCAACACCTAGGATTCTGAGAGCCACATAGTTGAGTGCAGTCCCAAACACTGTGGACTTGTCCTCAATGTGCCTACAGGAGCAAGAAACAGGTAGAAAAAGATGTCTGCCATCATCTCCAAGGAAAAAAGTTATGCTGGTAGTGAAGTTTGCCTCGAAAAGGAAGAATGTGAAAATATTTTCCCGACATGACGTCACAACTCAGGCAACACCAGTCATCCTCAGGAGCTTCAACTTCCATGACAACAGATCTGCACCCAAATCCCCTATGAGAACCCACCCTTCTGCTCACTTCCCATACAAGTGGCTGTGTCTGTCCAAGCACAGTCCACTGTGTCAGGGGCACCACACCCAGGAGGACCAGGCTGTCCTCCCAAAGTGTGTACCAACAAGGAAAGTGGATTGGGATGAGGACTGCTGCGACCACTTACATCTGCTACCACCCCAGAAGAGAAGGCAACTTTCTTCTACGATGAAACACAGATGGCTTTCACGGGCATGTAGGTCTCTGAAGTCCCCACCAGCCATGAAACCCAGCCACAGCACAGCTGTGAAATGAAGCCCAGCACCAGCCCACTCCCCTCCACCCAGGTCCACAGCTGCAATCATCTCACCTCTCAACAGCAGCCTGGAAACCCAAGCATCAGCTTCACAAAGTCACAAGCACGCACACACATACATGTGTATAGCCAGGTATACTCACAGGCCCCAGCCACCATCAGGGAGCTGTACTGATCTCAGGTACCGTACCATCTCCTCTCTGTACCCAGCCGGCAGAGGGATGTGAGCTGTGTGGCACGTGATCAGGAGTCCTGCATGGCAAGAAGGATGTTCCTCACTGGGAGCCGGTGCTCAGGGCTGCTAACATTGGACCCCTTTCCTCCTGAGGACCCACCCTGATAGGAAGCTGCCCCCATGGATCTCCTTTCTATGGAAACAAGCCCAGGAAGGTCATTCTTCTTGGGTCCCTCTGAGACAGGACTCAAGGGAGCAGAAGCACAGGTGGCGCTCCCACCCAGGACCTGCAGAAGCCACCAGGCTATCCCTGAGTCACAGAAATAACAAACACTGCACCAAGTCTTGAAGAGGCCACCCAAAAGTGCCCTGAAGGCCTGACAAGGAGCCCTCATCCAAGATCAGGGGCCGACAAGGGGAGGCCAGTCTTGCTTCAACACCTGCTAGGAAATAAACACATGATGGGTGATGTTGGCTGCTTACTGTGTTGTTCTATTTTGAAAACTTTTTATAAGCATGTGTCACTCTGCAAAGGTGGTGGGGAAAACACTATCAACGAGATCCTTTTTTCTCAGCCTGGTCTTTCTGGTACGGTGTTCCTAGGCCACCCTCTACCCCCATGCCCTAGCACAAAAAAGGTCTCAGGGCAGTTACTAAACATACCTGTACTTGCACAAGAATTCAGGCCACTGAAACAGTAGGATTGCAAGGCACTGGGGAAGAGGGTCCCAGTGCATGGGAAGATCTCCCACACTACAACACTGAGTGCTTCTGAAGAAAGCACTCCCACATACTAGACAGTCTTGTCCAACCAGACCAGACAGTACCCAGAAGTCATACTCCTTGCAAGCCCAGGCCGGAGGTTTCCCTGCCACAGCTCCCTCACACACCCTTTCGAGGGGAGCCCACAGTGAACATCACAACACTCACATGGACATCAGCTCCCCACACACCACTCTGCCCACCTACAACAGCTTAGCATAGGTTGGGCCCTCTACACAGTCCCCTCTCACCCAGCACTGGGACCTAAAGAACACCCTGCGTCCCGTATCAGAATGCCTCCGCTCCTGTCCCAGCACCAGAAGCAGGGTGACTGGGACTCCGGGCAACCCCTCCCACCTCCTTCGCTCATGAGCTCCTGTATATTCACCTGCTTCAACAAAAGCCTAGACCAAAAAACAGAATCCCAAGGATGATCCAGGGCAGTCTGGCCCTCAGGCTGGGGCAGTAAGCTCCTACCTGGCAAGAGGAAGAGAGGGCCACCGTAATCACCTGCCCAGTGCCCATCCTCAGCCTGCAGTCCTACATAAAATGTTACTCCGTTCAGAGCTCCTTCACGAGCCGTGTGAGCTTTGGGCAAGTCCTTAAAGTAACTGCTCTGCAAAGGGACAAAAGAAATGAGAGCTGAAGGAGACTGCTGCCCAGTCAGAGTCCTCCTCACCCACAACCCAAGTCAAAAAATCGGGTCTAGATTACTTTAAAAGTTTCAGCTGTTTTAATCAAGTCTGAAAGTCTGAGACAGTTCAATACCTGAGTAAAGTACAGTTCCACATTTTCAGTTTTGCTATTCAGTCTCCTATCTGCAAATTTCTTCATAACTCCCCTAAGATGTGTTGTTGTTGTTTTTTTCCCCTCTTGGTACTAAGGATTAAACCCAGGGGCACTTAACCAGAGCCACATCTCCAGCCCTTTTTATTTTAAATTTTGAGACAGGGTCTTTCCAAGTTGCTTAGGGCCTCACTACTTTGCTGAGGCTGGCTTTGAACTTTCCTTCCTCCTGCCTCAGCCTTCTGAGCCACTGGGATTATAGGCGTGCAACCACCATGCCAGGCTGTAAGATGTCTTAAATAAACAAAGCACCTGGAGTGTGAACAGGGCACTGACACCCACTTGGGCCTGAAATTCCTTCCTTTCTCAGAAAGGACCCAAAGGACTGCAGGCACAGCAGCGCCCCAGAAAGGGGTCTGGGGTGGCTGGAGGTCAGGACTTGGCAGGAAGCCCTTGTATGTACACTGCCACTCTGTGACTAGATGACTTTCTGTATATGGATGACCATAACCAGAAGTCAGATCAAGAACTTCTGTGAATAAATACAAAAATCACAACCATCTTTAGCAATTCTTCTTATATCTAAAATTATTTCAAAATAAAGTGCTCAAAACACAATTCCGGCAACCTTGCAGGTGTAGGGGATGAAGGGGCTGAAGCAAAGAGGACCCTTCTGAAACAGCAATCTCCTCCTGCTGAGAGTAAAGCGCTGACAGGCTGCAACCCCGTCCTGAGGGCCCGCGCAGCGGCTCGAGGGGCGGGCGCGACACGCGAGCGGCCACTTACGGTGTCCAGCCCCACCGAGTGCGCCTCCAGACCAGTCTGCGGGCGGCCAGCGTCGTCGTCCCCGCCGCAGTACGTCCACGTCTGCCGCCCCAGCTCGTTGCGGAGCCGCCAGCGGCTGAGGTCGGAGGCCGGCTCGGTTTTGCGGGGTCCGCCTCGGCGCCGCAGACACCTGGCGGACCAGCGCGGTGAGTGCCCGCCCCGCCGCCCCGCGCCCCGCTCACCCGCCCGGCGCGCTCCCGGCCCCTGTGCGCGCACCCGCCGCCCGGCCCGGGACTCACGTGCCCTCCATCATGACAGCTCCGCGCTCGGCCGCAGCACCGCGACCCGCCGCCTAGACCCGCCGGCACACCCAGCACCCCGCACCGCGCAGACGCGCGCCTCGGCTGACCGCCTGCCGGTGGCCCGATGCCGCGCAGCCAATCAGAGCGCCGCGAGCGGGACGCCGTGCGCCGGGCGGCCGCGGTGGCGGAGCGCGCCACACACCACGCGGCCAGGGCGGAGCCTTCGGGGCGGGGCGGGGCGGAGCCTTTGGGGCGGGGCGGGGCAGGGGACGGTCCTTGTGGGCGGGTCCTGCGCCGCGGGCGGTCCGGAGAGGCGGGGCCGGCGTCTGGTGGGCGTGGCGAAGGCGGTGGGGCTGTGGGCCCGCTCTTCGGGTGCCTCAGTCGGGGCATCTGCTCTGGGCGCGAAGTGGCGCGCGGCGTCCTGAGGCGGGCGCGCGGAGGCGGGGCGACCCGGAGGCTTGTGAAGAGGGTCTGCGGAGGCTGTGAGGCAAAGAGTTTGGGGAAGCTCTCAGGCTCAGAGACCGGCGAGTGTGGCGGCCGGAGCCGTGAGGAATCCCTGTGGCCTGAGGTGAGTGAGGGGACGCGGGGCGGGAGCCCGGGGTCGCGGTGGGGGTGGAGCCCGGGAGTCGAGAGGGTGGGAGCTCGGGGTGGGGGTGGAGTCCTGGAGGTCGGGGTGGGGGGTGGAGCCCGGAGGCCGACCGGGCGGGAGCTCGGGGTGGGGGTGGAGCCTGGGGGTCAGGGGTGGGGGTGGAGCCTGGGGGTCGGGGGTAGGGGTGGAGCCTGGGGGTCGGGGTGGGGGTGGAGCCGGGAGATGGGAGGGCGGGAGCCCGGAGATGGGCTGGGGATGTGGCTCAATCATTAAGTGCCCCTAGGTTCAATCCCTGATTAAAAAAAAAGACAAAATTATAATAAAGCAAAAGCAAACGAAGGAATGATTTCCAGTCCATAATGCTATTCCCATTCAAATGATAAATCTAAGGATATAAATAAAGACATCTTAGATATGCAAGCTCAAGCTATTAAAGCTAAGCTTCATCAAAATGAGAAAGCAGACCAAGGAAGAGAAAGATATGACTTAGAATCCAGGAAATGTCCAAGCTGTGGCAGGAAGACAGGAGGTCCTGGAGGGTGATCTTCCACAGAAAGTGGAGCTAGCACTTTTCTGATGCATATGGTCCTAAGAAGCTTTATTTACTCTTGGGTAGAGCATTTTGGGTGTAGTAATAGGAACAGAGAAAAACAGGCAAATGAAAAAATAAGGCAATTATCAAACGTTGTACCTCAAGAAAACAAACTAAAACAGTTCAACAGCCATAGTAAACATATGGGCAACTGAACTCAGAATGCAGATTTCAGCCAGCATATTACACTTCAGGGAGACTAATAGGAAAGGAAATATAGGTATGTGTGAATGGCATACATTGCAGGGAAGAAGTATGAGAGCTAACTCCTCTCCCATTATAGGAAGTTAACAATATCTAAAATCAAAAATTAAGAAAGAACATTAACTCTTTGTTGATAAATACGAAGTGAATCACTGAAGAAATCCCTGAAAGAGTAGTGTTGGTGAACATAGGGAGTGGCTGGTGGATTTGGTGAGGTGAGGTGGTACTTCTGTTTCCTTAGTGAAATAAGTAAGGTCATTATCTAACCATATTGGAGGTTTGAAGAGAACCAGAAGACATGAAATAGTCTTCTGGGATTATAATTGGGAGATAGAGAATCAATTTAAGATTGGTGGTCATAATGTCACCAAGTCTATTAATAACCTTTCTCAAATTCACCCTTTTGCTCCATACTAACTGCTAGAACTCAGTCTTACAAACACTGCCTGTTCAACCTGGACAGCTGCAACACTCAATTCTCAAGATTCTTGACTCATCATCCCTCCTCCGCGTAGTATTTTTAAGAGAAAATGGGACCAGGTCACTTCCCTCCCTCATGTCCTCCAACAACTGGTTCCCATGCTTCAGAATATGGTCTGACCTTGCTGGTCTATTCCTTTCACGTGGCCACCCAACCAAACTGGTGCCTCTGTGCTTCCTTCATGTCCTCCCAAGTAAATTCTCCCATCTTTCCCAGCTTCCAGTCCTGGAATACCTGTCCGTGCACACTATTGGGAATCCTATGTATATACACATACATCTGTTAGTTCTCATGTGAGTTGGGTGCTCCTGGCAGGCAGGGGTCCTATGCCTTATTCATCCCTACATAGGTGATGGCTGGCACGTCAGGGACTGCGACTTTGCTGAGAGAATTCTTTCTTGTTATACATGGAAATGTAAGCCGCAAACAATCTCAGCATTTATGGGTGGGGGACAGTCTGAGATTATGAAACAGATAAGAACATTAAAGATGTCACACAAGGGAAAATAACTTTTCTTCTGCAAACTGGGTAGGATCTTATTAGAGATTCAAATAGTTTATTTGCATGATTAATCACATTTTTCAACAGTACATCAAGCATCTGCGAATAACATAATTTTGGGTAAAAGCAGAAACTCTTCTAGATATAAATCCTCTCCAGTTAGGCTCCTCAAATGTCCACCATGTCCAGCAGTGCAGAGAGATGGAGTTCAGAGGCAACTTCCTCTTCCCTTGAACTCTGGATCAGTCTTTCCAGATGCTTCAACCGTTCTGTCAGAGATGTGCCTCTCACCTCTGAAAACTGCAATTGCTCCTCTGTCCTTACATTCTAGTGGAATAAAAAATAAACCAAAAATAGTTTCAGGATATCAATAAACCAAGACTTATCTGTGAAGACACTAGATTTAGCTCAGGTTAACCTAATCTGGGGCCCACTGGGCTCAAGAGACCACCCCCCACCTTGGCATCCATCATACATGCTTCCAGCCTCTTCCAGTATGTACATGGAGCCAGTATCGTCTTGAAACACCTTTTCTCTTTGTATCCTACATAAATAATTTACAGTGCCACTCATTTTGTGTGTGTGTGTGGGGGGTGCTCACTGGGGATTGAACTCAGGGGCATTCGACCACTGAGCCACATCCCCAACCCTATTTTGTAATTTATTTAGAGACAAGGTCCCACTGAGTTGCTTAGCACTTCACTTTTACCAAGGCTGGCTTTGAACTCCTGATCTTCCTGCCTCAGCCTCCTGAACTGCTGAGATTACAGGTATGTGCCACTGTGCCTGGCATTACTCATTTTTAATAAGATATCCTCAAGGGCTGTGACAGTATATTCACCATATGAAGGTACTGTAACTTGTTTAACCAAACTCCCATCTTTGAACAGTTTGTCTCCACTTCTATGTAGCATAGTCAATACTACAGTGAACACTTTATACATTAATTCTTGAGAAGGCAGTGTTTTTAGAGCAGAATTAGTAAGCCAAAATGTATGAATTTTTTTTAAAGTATTTGCCAGTCTGATAAGTGGAAACAATATGTCATTTCCACCGCTATTGAGAGGTTTCCAAAAGCCACTTCAGGAACACAGTCTTCACCACTAGCGGCACAAATCTGTGGCTAAACTCTGTTTCTGTTTCTTTAACCAATGAGGAAAGGATGGTGAGATAGAACCACCCTGGGTTTTGAAGCCAGTAGGATCTGGCTTTGAAAAGCAACTCCACCCTTAACCAGATGAACACTCTGGGATGGCTTCTGTGAGCATACTCTTTTCATTCACTAATTTCCCCAAGGAGAATTCATCCTAGAAGCAAGTCTGGGTAATGCCAAGGTTCAGACAGCCTATGATCCAAATATAGAAGCTTCTGTTGTGACCTTTTTATTTCCATCAGTGCCCTTACTACACAAGGGTTACAGGTTTTATTCAGTTCTTAAGCATGTTTCATTTCCATTCATTCACTTCACAAGGAGATATTCAATTGGTTGAGTCTCTATAACACTGACATAGAAAGTTTTTAAAAAGCCTAAGCTAATAATTTATTGGCTCTCATGATATCACATGATGGATCAAGACACTACTTTGTTTTCCAGCACCACTCTGTCTCTAATTCTAGTGTAAATGTCAAATGCACTCTCTTCTCACCTGTGAACTGGTTGTTGTAGATGTTTTTGCCACAGGTTTGATAGTCTGAGGAACAGACACTAGTGTCTGAGGAAGGTAGAGGGGAAGAGAAGTTGAATCTGTCACTGTTCTTGAGTCTTGAGACAACCACTGCTGAAGTTGATCTTCAAACCTGAAACAATATGTGATCATGAATCAGAAACACCTGAGCACTAAGAAGCACAAAGTTAACTATCATTTTCCTTCCATGTATACCTCACATTTTTAAAATCCTACCACTGAGCTACATCCCTGGCCCTTTTTACTTTTTATTTTGAGGGTCTCCCAAAGTTGCCTTGAACTTGTGAGTGCCCTGCTTCAGTCTTCCAAGCTGATGGATTACTGGAGTGCATCACCATGCCCAGATCTCATTTCTTGATGGATTATCCAAAAGTATAAGTTGCTGTTTATAATTTAAAACTAACTCAAAATAATATCCCAGTACCACCTAACACACTCACATTCCACTGCTGTCTATCTCCATACACTGTTCTTTTTAAGAATAATGGTATGAAGCTGGGCATGGTGGCAGCACTTGTCCCAGCTACTTAGAAGGGCAAGGCTAGAAGATCACTTGAGCTCAGAATTTGATGTCACACTGGGCAACACAGTGAGACTCTGTCTCAAAACACATACACATGGTCTGGAGCTGTAACTCAGTGGTAGAGCATGCTTAAATCATACACACCTAGGTAAACTCACTTTTAGAAATACCTTCACTCTTTCCAACACACTTATCAAAGCACCCACCAAATGCAAAGCACCTTTCTAAGTACTAGGAAGACAGCAATGAAATAAAACAGCTAAGGCCCCACCCCAAACCTGTCTTTAGTGAAGGGAGACAGGCAAGGAACATATAGCAAAGCAAACAGTCAGAAGATAAGAAAGAGCCAAGGAAACAGGGAGGGCAGGGATAAGAAAGGGAAGCCCACATAAAAGCAGATGCTTGAGCACAGACCTAAAGGATGAGGGCAGAGTGGCTGGGAAATGAGGCAAGAGAAGCAGCACACCCAGAAGTCAGAGAGAGAATGGGCACAAGCCACACAAAGCCTGGGGCTCCCTCGTAAGGAGTCTCAGGTTTGAGGCCAGCCTGGGCACCTTGACAGGACGCTGCCTCAAAAAATAAATAAATAAGTTAGGGCTAGAGAGGTAGCTCACTGGTAGAACATACCAGGGTTTAATCCCCAGAACAACAAAAACAAAAAGCAGAGGACTTAGGGTTTTAGAGATAAATTTGGAGTTGTTTGAATACTAGTGTTATCTAAAAATTCATGAAACTGGATAAAATCACAGATGAGTGGGTACAGATGATGCAGAGTCAGGTCTGGAGTTGGGCCTGGGAGTCAGTTGGGAGCTGAGAACTAGCCAGCAGGGAAGTCCTTGGGAGGGGAGTAGGGGCATCCTAGCAGCAAGGAACAAAGGTGAGGACAGATGACAGGACTAGGGGTTTATGGCCACATTCAACCTATGCTGGCCAAGGAGATTAGAAAGAGGGATGGAGAGGTGAGAATCACAGAGTTTCTAAGTTTTAAAGACGTTCTACTGTTAAGGGAGCAGAAACGTGGGGTGGTAATTGGGGAAATGGGGCCAAGGAGATATCTTCATGTTTGCACACTGATTGGTACATTCTAGCAGAGGGAAGGGAAGGACAGCGACACAAGAAAGGGGCACCCACTGGTTGAGTGCCTGTAAGTGGGTGGAAGATGAGATCCCAGCTAAGGGCAGGGCTGACTTCAGCTACCAGCTGAATGATTCCGCCCCATCAAGGAGGAGACATGGGATGCGCTGGTCACAGAGAGGCTGCTGGATATGGTTGGGCAAGACAGTGGAGGCAGGCACATGACCTATATAAAGTCCCTTCCAACTAGTTTTCTCAGTAAAACTAAACAAGGCCACCAAGTGAGGGTGCAAGGGGAAGTTGGAGGCAGTGAGTGATGGAGAGAGTCAGCACCAGCTCCACCCATTCGCAGTGGGACAAGCCACAGAAGACTCACCAAGGGCAGAGAGCCACTGTTCAGCACTCACCATCTTTTGGGTAGACTCAGACACATGTATTTCTCACTAAAAATCTAAAGCTAACTTTCAGTAACAATTAGTGAAATCAATTTCAAATAACTGTTAAAACATAATCACCTAGGGCACTGCTTATCTTCCAAGAGCTTATGCTTTAGAAATGTTTGACTCATTCTCTCTATCAAACAAAATTACATCACTAAACCTGGTCTTCTCTGACCTGGCTATACCAGTCTCTCTCCCCCTACATGAAGCGAAGTGAACAGCACATACGAATTAGAAGGGAAGAGGCCTCACCTCTTGTTCTCCTCCTTCTCCAGCAGCAGACTACTGGACAGACATTGTGCCAGGAGCTCCTGGGCAGAAGCTCCTCGAATCAGGTCTTCCGCACTGAGATTCCGCTCCTCTCGGTCACACTCTGCATTCCTCTTCCCTTTATGGTGCACATGAGGTAACGGAGTAGGAAAATTGCTTGTAGAAGAATGAAAAGACTTTATCCCCAAACTGTAAGTACATGTTTTGAAATGCTTATGGTCAGGAAAGTGGGAGAAAGGATCCCTACAGCACTGTGAAGCATGTGGACGAGCCATACATGTGCACCCCGCCCTGAGCAGCACAAGCCTCAGACCTTCTGTGATGGTTCATGCTTAGGTCAGTCCTGCATCTGCCTCTAGAATTCCCTCAATTCAGAGAACGGGACTCAGAGAGAAGGCAGCAGCCCTGTACTGCAGGGTTATCTTCACACTTAGCAGCATCAAGAGACATTGTTGCTCCCGGAAGCTTCTGCTTTCATGGGGCAGCTGGGCTCTTAAAGAGCTTCTCTACTTTGGGTCTTGCTTCCCATCCCAGGGTTGTATGCAGATTCTCTATTCTGCCCCATTTTGGCCTATATTGCCAGTGTTCTTACACTTTACATTTAGCACTTAGATCCATCTGGAAGAATGTTTGCAGATGGCTGGAGAGGGGTTCTAATGTTTACTTCTGAAGAGATGGCCATGTCTGCCTTTTCACACGAATATGACTGGACACTGGAGTCCTGTCACATACAGTTCTGTCTGGACTTTCCATCCTGGTCTGTTCTACACCAGCATTGCCGTGTGGTTTTTAAGTATTATAGTTTTATCATGTTTTGATATTCGGCCAAGCAGACCTTCTTTCTTAGTCTTATTCAAGATTATCTCAGCTGTTGCTACCTATTTTCTTATACTGATGAATTTTAGAATCAATTTGTCAATACCAATGGGAAACACTATTGGCCTTTGATTAGCAATGCCCTGACTTTATGATTTGCACTGACATCTTTACAGCACTGCATGTACTTATTTGTCAAAGCTGGCCTGCACCTCATTTATTCAGGGTTGCTTTGCACATTCAAGCCCCTGAACACTCCCTTGCTGGGGTTTAAGGACTTGTCTGTCAATTCATGACCATATGTTATAGGTTTGTTGCTGTCGTGAGAATTTTTTATAGGTTGTAGGTCATCTATCCTAACTTTGAACAGTCCTAAGGGCTTGGCTGTGGGTTATCATGGAGTCACAGGTGTACTCTCTGGAAATGACAGTTCTCCTCTGATAATTCATGCCCATCTGAACCCATGTCACTCAGTGGTCAGGATCCAGGACACAGGGCACCAGCAGTGACAACATGAGCAACAAGTGCTGCTTGTTTTGCTGTTTTCTGATTTTTTGTTTTTGTTTTTCTTTTTTGGTAGTTTAATGGAAATTTTTTTTACTGATACTTCACAATAACATCAAGAATGAGTGTAAGTTTTAATAAATGCAGTTCAACAACTAATAAAATGATTACTTATTTTCATATTGTGGCAAAAGACTACATTAATACATTTCTACTGTTGATATTGTTTATCTTGGGAGAAAGCCTACTTGAGAATTTTTTTAGGTGTTATAGGACTGCACGTGTCAACACTTTGCTTGGTGTTTGTGAGACCAGGGACCAATCTTCTTGTCTGCATTCTCTCAGCTGGGTATGACTTCAGAGTCAGGCTCATGTAATAAATGAAATGAGATGCCTCTGACTTCATTCTAGAACAATTTCTATGACAGTGGAATGATCTGTGCCTTAAGGATTATCAAAACTGGCCCACAATGGGCTAGATTCAGTGTGCCAAATGTCAGTTTCCACAGTGTACTTCTGGATGAGAACAATATGATTTAGGGCAGCAACAGAAACACACTAAACATGGACCTTACCGTCCCTGACTCAGCTGTAGCTCCTTCTGCGTCTGCACTCTGGCTTGTTCCCATGACAAAGGAACATCGTAGTTTTTCAAATGGTTTTTAAAAAAATATACACATATCTGACCATCTTCAGTCAGTGCCTCTGAGAAAACAATACAAAAATAGATTAAAAACATTATCAAAAGAGCAACCTGGCATTTGCTCAGACTTACAGATCTAAGGACCGCCTTCTGACTAACACTACTCCCATGCTGTGGTCAGATACACTGAGTGTCCATGAGCCTGTGAAGGTCCAGACAGGCTCCTGTCCAGACTGTGGCAGACCAGTAATGACTCTCAGAGCCACAGAATCTCCTCTAATTAGAGCCAGCCTAGGAGGTCTGTTTCAGGTAGGGGAATCCAGATCTCTTGGAACCTTCTTAGTTCTTCCCAATGTTTAGATGTCACCTAGAAGTCACTGGCCTTAGAGGGAAGTCCTAAGGAAATGGAGGCTGGGGAAGAGAAGTAATTTCAAGTAAATATCATCCTTTACTAAAACAGGACCAGGAAAGTCTCCTAAGGACCTGGCCCTACAGCACTAAGCTCTAACTACCTGAGATGACAGGAAGCCTGGGGGGCATCCAATCCCTCAGCTTGTGGTTGATGCACAAGGCAATGATGTCATCCCAAGGAATCTCCTCGACAGAGGGTCCTGCCCCCTGGCCCAGTGAGGGGCTCTTGTTCTTCCACCTGCAGTATGTTCTGCGGAGCAGGTTCTCCACCTGAGACTGGAGGACGGGCTGTGTCTGGCGTGAGCTGGGGATCTGGGAGGTATACTGGATAACCATGGAGCAAACAGGAAGCCAGGGTGCTGAAGAGAAAGAGCCCCATGAATTACAGGTTTGATCAAAGTACAGGTAAAAATGCACATGAAATGTTAATACTATTTTGTTAGATGAAAGCAACTATGTAGTTGGTAGTCTGCTTTTAAATATGTACACAGCAGAACCATAGCTGTTGAGGGAAAGAACAGCTTGCTCTCAAGGCCCAAGGGCAGGGTGTTGATAACCTGGGCAGTGTCCACAGCAAGGTCCACCTCAGAAACTCTGACAACACAGGTCTGCGGCCACCCAGGAATCATATTTAACAAGCACACAGGAAAGCCTGGTATAGGTGGGCTTGGTTTCCCCTGGGGAACAGCACCTAGCTGAGGGCACAGGTTTCCACTGAGTGGTTCACTTCCCTTCAGGGCCTTGTGCTTTCAAGGCAAGCACTCTACCAACTGAGCTACTCCCCAGCCCCTCCCTTCAGGTATCTTAAATGATGATAATTTGGAGGGTCCCTGAGGCCCAAAGTCAGTGTGTATGCTGAGGCCACACGCTGCCAGGTAAGCAGCAAACAGGCTCATTCCCCAGCACCAGCATTCACATGGCAAGGGGCAACCCCTGCCATGCTAGGCTTGAACCACCCAGGTGACCTGTGGAATCTCTCACAATGGCCCAAAGGTCTGACCAGGAACAGCAGGCACAGACAGGCTTCAAAGGAACACTGGCATAAATCAGAACTGAGTGTCACCACCCCAGCAGCTCAGGGACAGGCTGTGTGGGCTCCCTTACTCTTTGACCCAGCCCATCTGTTCCAGTAATTGGGACCTGTGAGGCAGGCAGAGCAGCCTGTGGCTAGTGCTGGGAAAGGCCAATGGTCCCCGACTCCATAAAATCCCCAGCTCCTTAAATCAGGGAACTCAAAAGACAGGTGCAGGTAGAAGCAGACCTCAGATTGAGCCCACTACATGCCAGCCTGAAGCATCAAGGAAACAGGAGGCTCTGCCACAGCCAGCCCTCCACTGTCTCCTCAGCATAAGCACATACCCGCTGGGGGTGGAAGGTCCATCTGCGGGAGCTGAAACCCAAGCACAGCCTGCTTCAGCCAAGCCAGGTGCTCTGGGGAGTTCCAGTGCAGGTGCGGAAGCAGTTGGCTACCCCCCGCCTCAGCAAATTCAGTGACAGGCCATGACAGGTCGCACAGCTGCTCAGAGGACACCACAGAGGCCAGGAACTGCAGCACACTGTTAAAGAGCTCAATGATGGCGCTGGGCTCCTGTGAGGCCAGGCCACCCAGACGTCTCTCTCTTCTGTCATGGAAAAAACGTCCACTAAACTCATGGCCAATCCCATCCTCAATGTACTGAATAAGAGTCTGGCAGCAAAGGTCCAGGGCATGAGGACAGCGAGACACCAGCCACTGCACCGCCTGAGAAACCTGAGAAGCAGAGACAATTGGGAGAAATATGGTAAATGATTCACAATGGTTTTAATAAAAAGCGGTCTTCTGAAAGGGCTTGGCACTTTTCTCATGGCTGACTGAGGTGGATGTCGCCAGAGCAACAGACTTCAACCGCAGGCAGTAGGGAGGGGCATATAAGCTTCCTCTGTGATTGAGTGGCTTTCTAGGGCCCTGAGACACAGCCACCAGAGTCACCAGAGTGTGTCCCCACCAGTCCCATCCAGCCAAGGAGTGGCACCTGTACGAACGAAACCCCTGGAGAGGCACAGGCCTCAAGAAATCATCCCTGCACATCCTCTTCACCACACACAAAAATGGAAGCCATATCTCTTGTCCAAAGGACTGACAGCTTCGTTATACACTAGGATGGAAGTAATTTTTTTTTTTTTTTTTTAATTCCTAGCACCTCTTTCTCCAGGTGCAATTGATACAACTGTCAGCTCATATTTCAAGGACAACCACTCTAGAAAAATAACTTCTGCATCGGATGTTGCCATACAAGGCATGAATGGTATATTTTACATTCATAAAAGCAAGACTAAGCTACTTAAAAGACTGAGGCATTAGGACCACAAGTTTGAGGCCAGCCTCAGCAACTTAGCAAGATCTGGACTCATAGTAAAAAATAAAAAGAACTGTGATAAAGGGCCCCTAAGTTCAGTCCTAACACGGAGATTGTTAGGGGTTGGGGGAAAATTCACATGAACAATTCAATTTGTCACAGACAGCAGAACAACTATGGGCGAATTTTATCATTTATTTTGATTCCTGCTTATATCTTTAGAAAATTATGTGCATAAAACAAAATTAAAATATATATTGATATAAACAAAACTTTAAGTAGATCAGAAAGGAAAAAAAAACAAAATTATCTTGATGGACCTTTAAAAATGATGAAACCTAGCTGGACTCAGTGGTGCAAACCTGTGATCCCAACAACTTGGGAGGCTGAGGCAGGAGGATTGCAAACTCAAGACCAGACTCAGCAACTTAGGGAGGAGGCCCTTAAGCAACCTAGTGAGACCCTGTCTCAGATAAAAAATAAACAGACTGGGGATATGGACAGTGGTAGAATGTCCCTGGGTTCCATCTCTAATGGAAGGGAGAGAGGATGAGAGGGAGGGAGGAAGTGAGGGAAAGAGGGAGGGAGGGAGGGAGGGAGGGAGGGAGGGAGGAAGGAAGGAAGGAAGGAAGGAAGGAAGGAAGGAAGGAAACCTTACCTTCATGGTGCCCTGCAAATCATTAATAGAATTAGGAATCTCAGTGACAGTGTAATCTGAAATCAGCTTAGCTGAAACCAAGTCCTGCAGCATCAGACCTTCAAGATAAAGAGATGACAGTCGCATATGTCGCACCTGCTTGCACACCTGACGCCTCACAGTGCTGACCCCACCCTACCCAGCAGTGGGGCCCCAGTCCCAGGGGTTCCCATCACCACTGCTCACACCCAGGGCTCCACCCGTTTACTAAGCAATGCTAGTTCACAGAGAGACTTCCTTCACAAACCATCCTCCACTTCCTTCCTGACATCATCCCTTCCGGAGCTGGGCACAAGGACCACCAGTGGAAGTGCAGGCTGAAAGGGTTTGGCCTGCAGGAGCTGCTTGAGCTGTAACAAGGCCGACAGCCAATACACATCCTCCTCTGCCACGTCGTCGCTCTTCACTTTGGGGGCAAGCAGCAACATGAGCCCGCTGGCTCCCAGGAGGTCCTTGTGGGTCTCCACAGCATCGAGGGCACCATCACTGAGGGTCCCACAGGCCACCTGCAAGAGTACCCAGACCATCACGATGGATGCTCCAGGGAACAAGTTAGTGGTGCACAGTCTGCAGATCCCCAAGTACCAGACGCTCACTGTGCTCTGGACAGGACAGGTCAGCCTTTCATCGATGAGACCATGGATGAAGTGTGAGACAGCCAGGTCAACAGATCTAACCTCTAGTAAAAGCTGTTTTACCACGTTTCTATGACCTTGATGAACCGTAAACAGACATAAAAGAGTTAAGTTCATGAGGACAGAAAATTGAGAAAAGCAAACCAGCAGCGGACAAGGGGTTCTGATGCGTTTCTAGAGAGCAGTAATAAGATGAGTTACAGAAGCAAAGGAAGCTGCACAAAAGGCTGCCGGGGGCATTGGCCACCCCCAGCCCCACCCCTGAGAGCACCAGGAGTTACCCAGGGAAGAGTGGAATAAGTCTTTTCCAGAGAAACTTAATAGCCCACAGAACAGGTATTCAGATCCAGACATTTGGGAGTCCCCCCAAAAACGTTGGCTTACTAAACTTCTTGCCAACCTTTATGGGCCTCACTCAGATACAGCTCGACAGCCTCAGCTAAGATGTTACAAGAGTCTCCAGAACAAAGGAAACCAATGGTGCACAGAACACATGCAAATATAGACCTAAAAAACCCTGACTTCCTCAGAGATAAGACAATGCATCCCAAAACAGATGTGAGATACTGTAAGGAAATCTTCCAGAACACAGCATACAAAAATAAGAAAGGATAAGAAGCACACATGATCAATTGATGAAGTCCAGTATCTGCCAAAAGGGGCTTCAGAGTGAACAGAAAAGAAAGAAGGAAATAGGTATCAGGGACACAACTGTCCCAGGAGTGAAACAAGTCTCCAGCCTTGGGTGTGCTAGTGCATGCCTGTAATCCCAGCAACTTGGGGGGCTGAGGCAGGAGGATCACTGGTTTGAAGCTAGCCTTGGCAACTCAGTGACACTATGTCTCAAAATAAACAATTTTTTTTATTGTAAACAAATGGGATGCATGTTGTTTGTTTGTACGTGGAGTAACAACATACCATTTGCCTAATCTTACATTTACATAGGGTAATGATGTTTGATTCATTCTGTTATTTTTCCCTTCCCCCCATCCCTCCCACCCCTCTTTTCCCTATATACAGTCCCTCCTTACTCCATTCTTGCCTCCCTCCCACCCCCCATTATGTGTCATCATCCGCTTATCAGTGAGATCATTCGTCCTTTTGGTTTTTTGAGATTGGCTTATCTCACTTAGCATGATATTCTTCAGTTTCATCCATTTGCCTGCAAATGCCATAATTTTGTTATTCTTCATAGCCGAGTAATATTCCATTGTGTGTGTGTGTGTGTGTAGGATATATATATATATATATCTCACAGTTTCTTTGTCCATTCATCAATTGAAGGACATCTAGGTTGGTTCCACAGTCTGGCTATTGTGAATTGAGCAGCAATGAACATTGATGTGGCTGTATCTCTGTAGTATGCTGATTTTAAGTCCTTTGGGTATAGGCCGAGGAGTGGGATAGCTGGGTCAAATGGTGGGTCTATTCCAAGTTTTCTAAGGAATCTCCACACTGCTCTCCAGAGTGGCTGCGCTAATTTACAGCCCCACCAGCAATGTATGAGTGTACCTTTTTCCCCACATCCTCTCCAACACCTATTGTTGCTTGTATTCTTGATAATCGCCATTCTAATTGGGGTGAGATGGAATCTTAGTGTAGTTTTTATATGCATTTCTCTTATTACTAAAGATGGTGAACATTTTTTCTTATGTTTGTTGACTGCTTGTAGATCTTCTTCTGTGAAGCGTCTGTTCATATCCTTAGCCCATTTGTTGATTGGGTTATTTGTATTCTTGGTGTAGAGTTTTTTGAGTTCTTTATATATTCTGGAAATTAGTGCTCTAATCTGAAGTATGAGTGGCAAAGATTTTCTCCCACGCTGTAGGTTCTCTCTTCACATTGCTGATAGTTTCTTTTGTTGAGAGAAAGCTTTTTAGTTTTAATCTATCCCAGTTATTGATTCTTGCTTTTATTTCTTGTGCTATGGGAGTCCTGTTAAGGAGGTTTGATCCTAAGCCGACATGTTGAAGATTTGGACCTACTTTTTCTTCTGTAAGATGCAGGGTCTCTGGTCTGATTCCGAGGTCCATGGTCCATTTTGAGTTGAGTTTTGTGCAGGGTGAGAGATAGGGGTTTAGTTTCATTCTGCTGCATATGGATTTCCAGTTTTCCCAGCACCATTTGTTGAAGAGGCTATCTTTTCTCCATTGCATATTTTTGGCACCTTTGTCTAGTATGAGAAAATTGTATTTATTTGGGTTTGTGTCCATGTCCTCTATTCTGTACCATTGATCTACCTGTCTATTTTGGTGCCAATACCATGCCGTTTTTGTTACTATTGCTTTGTAGTGTAGTTGAAGTTCTGTTATTGTGATACCCCTTGTTTCATTCTTCCTGCTAAGGATTGCTTTAGCTATTCTGGGTTTCTTATTCTTCCAGATGAATTTCATGATTGCTTGCTCTATTTCTGTAACGTACATCATTGGGATTTTTATTGGAATTGCATTGAATCTGTATAACACTTTTGGTAATATGGTCATTTTGACAATATTAATTCTGCCTATCCAAGAGCATGGGAGATCTTTCCATCTTCTAAGGTCTTCCTCAATTTCTTTCTTCAATGTTTTGTAGTTTTCATTATAGAGATCTTTTGCCTCTTTGGTTAGATTGACTCCCAGATATTTCATCGCTCACATATAAAAATGCTTTAGATTTATGCGTGTTGATTTTATATCCTGCTATTTTGCTGAATTCATTGATGAGGTCTAGAATTTTTAAAAAGAAAGGGGCTGGGGATATAGCTCAGGGATAGAGTATCCCTGGATTCAATCCCCAGTACGATGAAAAAGGAAAAGAAAGGCAAGGTCGCTGACATATCAAAAGCAATAGTAAATGCTAGGTGACAATGGAGCAAAACTGATAGAAAAATAATTTTCTAGATATAATTCTACAAAGCTTGATAAGCTAGGAAACAAATGTGAGGATAAAACAAACATGTTTTCAGCAAGGAAAGGGCTTAGAAAATCCCCCTTCTATGCATCCTTCCTTTGAAGCACCTGGAAGACATATACCATCAAAAAAGGACTAAACCAAGAAAAACTATTACTGCTGCTGCTAATGAGAATATAAGCAAAGTCCTGGTATCGGTCAGGAAATGTTTTAAGAGCTCTGTAATACAACTCATTTCACCTCAAGGGCTTGATTAGCATCATACCACAGAGTAGGTACATGGCCTACATGGTTTATTTTAACTTCTATGAATAAAGCAGATATAGTAAGTCAGAGTATCCCTACCTAAGTTGCACAGAGATTCTAAGGAATTTCCCAAGGTCACAAAATGGGCAGGTGGAGGAGCAGGGACAGGTGCTCACAAGGTGCCCAAAGGTGCATGCCATTTGTATAGAGGCCCATAACAGTCATACCCTGGAAGAGGCTGTCCGCCCAGGGCAGAACAAGAAGATGGCACGTTCTCAGAGGGAGGGCTCCAAGGAAAGAGGAGACATGGATCTATCAGGCCAAGTGACAGAACATGTGGAAAACTACTGAAATACATACAGTCACCCACTAACAATTAAAAAAATACAGGAACTATGTAAGTAAGGAAAAAAGGCATCTATTTTTTACAGAAGATAAAAAAATGTGGTCACAAAAAGAACACTACTGGTTCTGAGGCAAGCTGCAGTCACCAGAAATCAAAACGGGGCCCTCCTTGCTGAAGCGACAAGAGGGATGGCACAGCTGCTCGGGGAAGATGAGGCCCCTCCTTAGTGTGGCACGCAGCACCAAGCTGGCCCCATATCCCACCTCCCAGTGCCCAGACCTTGCACAGTCCTCTGCCCTGAGCATGGGCCCAGTGACTCCCTTCCAACAGAGAGAATCTAACAAAGCCAACAGACATCACTTCTATACCTAGGTCATGAAGAGGCCTGAACCGCCATCGTGGCCACCCTTCCTTGCTTGCTCACTGCCATGTTGTGAGCTCCCTCATGTGGCAGGGAACTGAGAAAAATCTCTGGCCACAGTCTACAAGGAACTGCAGCTTTCAGATGAGACCATAAAACATGCCAACATCTTGATTTCCATCTTGTGAGAAGCCTGAGTCATGGGACCCAGCCAAACTGTGCTTGGATTCTGGACCCACAGAAACCATAAGATGATGGTATCTGTTACTCTGAACTGCTACATGGTAGGTAATTTGTTTTGTGCCGTTAGACAACTAAAACACCCATTTGAATGGGAGCCCTGAAGGCCACTGAGCCAGTCCTGAGCAAAAGAGAGCAGATGGGACTCTGAGCATTCCTCCAGCACAGCCCAGCTAATCCTCAGGAGGTGCTGGTACTGTGGCTGGGACTGCCACGTTATGGAAGAAGTGAGGTCAAGTACCATGCTCAGGCTCAGAGCTGGCCAGACTGGTGGCCACTGACACCAGGTCTGTTCAACACTGAAGCCTACACTTTCTGCCCTGCACTACTACTTTCCAAGGAAATAAAAAGGACACATCTGGTTCCTTTTCTGAATATGTATGCAGAAACCTCAAACTAATTTATGTAGGTTTGAATCTAATGAAGTTCTTATTAAACCAAACTTCCCAAAGAACCAATCAGGTTCAATACATAAAATGCCTACAAAGAACAAAAATGAAACTTTGTAATAAAAAATGCAGGCCAGCTTAAATGTTCTTAAAGAGGTCTGCAACAGCCAAGCTCATGTTTGCTGAAGTTTGAATCTGCCATGTCCCCCAAAGGCCCATGTGTTAAAAGGCCTAGACCCCAGCTTGGTGCTACTGGAAAGTGGTGGCATTTTTAAGAGGTGGTGGCCTAGTGGAAGGTCTTCAGGTCATTGAAGGCATGCCTTTGAAGAGGACAGAACCCAGCCCCTTCCTCTCTCCCTTTCTTTTGCTTCCCAGCCACTTGCTCCCACAATGATGTACTGTCTCACCACAAGCCCAAAGCAATAGGGCCAACACCATGGACTCAAGTATCTAAAATGTAAACCAAAATAAATAAACCTTTTCTCTTAATAAGCTGATTATCTCAGGTATTGATACAGTAACGGAAAGCTGTTTAATGCATTTGTCTGCTGGAGTCCAGCCTGAAGGCTCTCACCAAGTATGTCCATGAGTTATCATCAAGACACAAGGAAGCCCAAACATGGTGGTGCTCGCCTGCAACCTCAGCTACTCAGGAGGTGGAGGCAGGGGGATCATAAGTTTGAGGCCAGCCTGAGCAATTTAGTGAGACCCTGTTTTGAAATAAAAAGAGCTAGGGATGTAGCTCAGTGGTAGAGTGCCCCTGGTTCCATCCCTAGTACCACCAGAAAAAGACACAAGGAAGGACAGGACAGACACTTGCTTCTGAGCCTCCCAAAGTCTTTCAAAACCACTTTAGAGAAAAAATAGCACTTATATAATAATTCCAATGTCCGAGAGTGAGTGGAGGTAGATTCACAAAGTGGTTATCGCTCACCTTGATACACACGTTGATAGAAACTGTCTGGTCCCCTTTGCTGCTGAGTGCGTTAAACATTGTGAGTGTCTGGATCTCACCAGCATTAGAACACATGTCACCAACCGAGCCGTCATCTCCCAGGAACTTAGCTTTTAGCCAATTTGCTAGAATTCTGTAGATAAAAAAATAACAACACTCGAAGAATCTAATTCTAACATGGAACTATAAAGAGTTTCAAGAAAAGAAAAAATACCATATAGATCTAGGGCCACAGACACCGAATCTTACAGTGAGGCTGACGTGGACTAAACAGGATATCATTTAAAACAGCTGGGACCTACACAGTTATACTTAAGCAAGAAGAGAAGAAACTCATGGAACAGTCTTGTTCCAATGTGACTGAAGATTCTAAAGCATTAAGCAAAGATTCTAAACAGAAAACATCTTTGGTGTTTGAAATACATATTTTACAGAAACAAATTTCTTATGCCTGAAACCTTAAAAGTTTCCTAAGTGGCATACATTTCCTAATGAACTTAGCAAATTAGAAATAGCTATTTTAAGAAATGAATAATCTAAGTATTTTTAAATCACCACGACTCTTCACTGTTCAGTTGTCCTATGAAGTGAAGATCATGATTTCCCTTTCCTAGCCTGCATTTATCCCAGTATACTGATTAAAATGGTGTGCTCAGAGGACTGAGTGCCTCCCACACCGTGGGAGCAGGAAGTGGGGCAGCTACTGTGGGACACAGTATGCAGTCCTCAAGACTCAGGGTCTTCAGTACCCTAGTGATTCCTCTCCTGTGTACAAACAAGCGTCCACACAAATACATAGCTGGATGTTCAAAGCACAGACAATCCAAATATCAACTAACAAACAAAATACACTACAATCATACTTGCTTCGACATGGATGAGCCTGGAAAACAGGCTTAGGGAAAGATGCTCATCACAAAAACATCGCATATTGTTCTATTTGTAAAAGATATCCAGATTAGGCAAATGCATAGAAAAAGGAAAAAAAAAAAAAAAACAGTAGTTGCCAGGAGCTGGGGGTAGGAGAGGATGTAGACTGCTAATGAACACTTGGCTTTTGTTTAGGTGAAAAAAATATTCTAGAATAAAATCATGTTGACAGTTGTAAAATATAACTAAAAAAAAAAAAAAAAATCACTGAAAACTTAAAACACACCAACACTTAAAATGGGCAAAGTTTATGCTATGATAATTAATTACATTCCAGTAAACAAAAAAGAATAGCATGTTCTGTACATGCAATAAAAGTGAGATTTCTGGAAGCTATTTGGTTATAGGAAATAATGTCATGTCATTTTTTTAGGTTTCTTTTTTTTTTACCATTTTTGTTTTAGTTGTAGCCGGACACAATACCTTTATTTTATTTTTATGTGGTGCTGAGGATCAAACCCAGGGTCTCATGCATGCTAGGCAAGTGCTCTATCACTGAGCCACAACCCCAGCCCAGGTTTCTTTTTTAAAATGCCAAAAGTATTTTTCCCTAAGGAAAAGAAATGGAACTACAGCAGACAAACCATAAACTTTCTTCCTAGGAGTCTAAAATGAGTGGGCTCTAGTAAATACACCTTAGCATAGCTTTAAATGACAATCCTTAAATGCTTTTGGACCAAGACTACTGCCAAGTGGAATAAAAATTAAGATAATCAAATCTAAAGTATCAATTTCAAATCATGAGCAAAACACACTGCAAGTTTAAGCATTAAAAAATAAGTCTATGCTCCAGGGCTCCCACCCCATGAGGCCCACAGCCCTGCCTGCCTAGTGCCCTCAGGGAAAAGCCACAACCCTGCCAGACCTGCCAGGACTCCCTGGGGACTGCTCTTCTCCATCAGGCAGCACCAGTACCAGCTTCCAGAACACTCGCTCGCGCCTCTCGGGGAGGTGCTCAGTCACAAGGGACAGCAGGTCCAGAGGCGCCCATGCAGCATGGCTGGAAGGGACAGACCACAGGGGTTAATCCCATGTACCCACCCCACAGAGGAACAGCACACACAACAGGGCCAACAGACCTCAGCAGCTGCTGGTGGAAGTGCTGAACCTTCATCTGGTGAGTTGTCTTGTTTCTGAGCTGCCTCAACCTACAAAGGAAGGGAGAATGGCAGCATGCATACACACGGCTGGCTCATGCCACAGAAGGGACTTAAGAGTATTTGCTGGTGTTTCTGAACAAAAACCAATTGGCTAGTGCCTCCTTTTGACAAGTACTAAGAAGACTGAGAAAACATCTTCTGATAAAGAAACAGGTTAGTCAGTGACCCCTTCAATCCGCAAATATCCATTCAGTATCTGCTGTGAGCTGGCCACAGGAAACAGCAGCAAACAGACAAAAGTCCTCTTAGAATACACTCTCATGGGAGAGAATAGCCTTTGTACTGGCTGGCGTAGTTTGCAGGACATGTCAGTGCCATGGGCAACTGTAGCAGGGCAGGCAGGAACCATGGTACAAGCTATCATCTCACTCTGATGGTCAGAAGGAAATGTGAGCAAATAAATACCTGATGGAAAGAGGGCAGCCACCATGACTGTTTCTGACAATACTGAAGAGGAGGGAATGGCCACTCCCTGCCACAGGGCCTGAAGTGTTTGGAGAGTATAGTGGTGGTGCTGGGGTGTCTAGGAGAGGATGTTCAGTCCACTGTGACAAGAGGTGAGGCAACCTGACTGAGATGACAAAGGGCCCTATCCTGGTGGGTGGAGGACTCTGGCTATAGCCATAATCCAGAAAGAAGCACTGGCAGAGATAGACCTGGTTAAGCCCTAAGTATGCTCTGAGGGTGGAGCTCAAGGAGGGTAGGTCTGAGAGAAGAATGCTAGCCCCTGTCTGTGACCTCACACGATGGCCACTTGGGAGCAGTACAGGGGCAAGCTGAGGAAAATCAGATTCAGAGAGCATGCTGGGAACTAGACAAGAGTCTGGAATGCAGGGAAAAGGTCCTGGCTGGAGCTGCACCAAGGGAGCTGTCAGTGTGAAGGGTGGGGCCAGGTCACCAGGGAGAGGGCAGAAGGGACGAATAAAGGGCAGGGGCTGGGTTGAGGGAGCCAGTGAGAGATGTCAGAAAAGGGGGTCAAGGCTGAGAAGGGCAGCTGGGGAGCAGGAGGGGGACAGAGGAAATACAAGAAACTGTGATTCCAAGGCAGACACGGGCAGAGAAAGTGCCCCAACCTCACAGCATGCCTCACAGTAACCAGACCATTTCAAGTCCCCCCGCCACCTGTTTACAATTCAGAGACAACCTACAGGATCTGGGGGACCTGACGACACTCACAGACAAGACATGGGCCTCAATGCAGTGTGACCCCTCCATCATACCTCCAAGGGCCTGCCCACAGAGAGGCAGGGTGGCCCAGACAGCTATTCTCAAGAGGTACTGATGAGAAAGGCTAAGCCCACACATGGCCAAGATTGGACAGTTTGGACCCCAGAACTGAACATGCTCAGGGCAACTAGGGGGTAGCAGCAGGTGGGGATGGAATTGCTAAGGCACTGCTGCAGAAAACAGAGGGTGGTGTGTTAACGAGGCACAGTAGGAAGAAGGGGGCCCATGTGAACCTCTGGCTCCACCAGTAAGGGTGGACATGCATGTACTTAAACTGGGAAGACAGAAAAACAGGTGATTTTGAGTTAGTCAATCACCAAACCTGAGTCTCTCAAGGTTTGAGTCTCTCAAGGTCTCTCGAAGCGGTGTGCAATCAGAGCCCTGCTTCCCAGGAGTAGAGCAAGTCACCTATCCCTAGCTATAGGAATGACACCTTCAAATCGCAACCTCCCGCCTGTCCTACTTCCTGACTCCATCTGTCTTCACTAGCAAATGCACAGGTTAAACCAGCTCCTGGTGAAGTACAGCAGGACAGGAGCCAAGGCATGCCTGGGCACTGACCTGGTACAGGATATGCCCACTTTCCCTGCATGGCCCAGGTCCAAGAGGCCTTTGGCCAGGTTCTCCTCAGCAATGGGACACTCTGCACTGGGTGCCAATGCCCGCAGCCGGTCATTCACATCCACACAGCAGGGTGCTGCAGGAAAGGCACGCATCTGACGCCTTAGTTTCTTCCGGGCTGTAACAGCTTCCCTCCACCTGAAGGACGCACCAACATACCATCATTTGAGGCTGACACCATGGGACAAATGCAAACACAGTTCAGCACTATGACATCAAGAAACATGGTTTGGGGTCTTTTCCAGCAACAGTTCTTAAACTGAGAAATAAATGAGAATTAAAATGTAGGCATGACAGTAAAAAAGAGCACTGAAACTACTAAATTTAAGAGTTAACACTGAAGGATCTCTGAAGGCTCAGTTGGCAATATGGACACAAATCTAGCAAACACCACTGATGGGAATGTATCTTCCCACAGCGTGCACATATGTAGATGTATCAACAGTTGGTGCGAGGTGGGCACTGCAACACTTTGTCACCGCTAGAAAGAGAGGCATGTGGGAGTCTGTCAACAGGGAACCAAGGTCATATATGACACACACTTGCAGTGACATGCTGCACAGTCACAGGGAGAGCGCAACATGCTGCACAGCTGGGCCCCGCGCACACCAGGCAGACTCAAGACTTAAAGTACAGTAGAGAGCATGCTCTGCTGACAGCCACAAGAAAAGTACAAGGCTACATAGCAGCTGCTGTGTCTGAGGAATGGACAAAGGTCTGTCTGGAAAGGAGACGCCCTCCTCCCGCGGCTCCCCTCCACATTGCTGCAGTCGTGACGGATGCTAATGCTCAAGTCTATCATGAAATGAATCACTATGCTGCACACATGATACATAAAGGCCAGTCTAAAGATTAACAGTGAACACTCACATACTTCCAACCTGCCAGGAAGCTGAGGCTGTGATAACACCCTTCTCTGCTCCCCACGGTAACCAGTGTGATCAGTTTGTTATTTTCCTTCTTTTCTTTAGGGTTACACTATTATGTATATGTCCAAAACACTCTATTTAGCTTGAATGTACTCTATTTGTATTTATATAACTTCATTAAAAAAATTTTTTTCCCCACAACTGTCTCAGACTTAATGGTCAACTTAGAATTTTCTGACTTATGACAGCATGAAAACAGTATGAGTTCAGTAGAAACCCAACCTCAAATTCTGATCATTTCACCTAGGCTGGTGAAATGCTGTAAATATTATACGGTGAGCTGCAGCTCCCAGTCGGCCACAAAATCACAAAAGTGAACAGCCAGTGTCCTATGTTGCTAACTATGACACTGGTTGAATTAGGCATATCACGTGTATTTTCAACTTCTAACGTTTCTAACTAACAATGAATTATCAGGAGGCTTCTCCATGTGAAGGGAGGCGTGCCTCTGCTTACGTCTTAGAAACCCATCCATGTCCGTGCATGCAGCCGTGATTTGTTTGACGTAGTCACAGTCATTTCCCTGTGTCTAGTGCAGCAGGTAAACAGCAAGCACCTTATAGATATTAGTTGAAGTACAAAACAGCCACCCACTTCAGTCTAATTCCTTACTTATCCTCTTGGTTTACACTATTTAGGAGCATGCTGCATGTGTGTGTGGGTGGTGTAACCAATTGTTTCTGATGTTATAATCCAATTTGAGTCCATTATACAGATTTGTGACTCATAAAATGCTCTGTGATCCTTTTGTCATTGGCTAAAGGAACTGATGGTAACACATGTTGAATTTGGTAAAAGAGTCCCCTGTGTGTGGATTTTATCTGTAGAACACAGGACTCACCGCTGTAGATACTTGCAGAAGCACTGAAGTTCCTGCAGTGTCTCCTTCGCAGTTTGGAAAATTTCCTCAGCAAGAAACAAGTCCACCAGGTGGGCACAGATATCCTCACAACAACGGGCCACACGAACCTTCTGGTCTGTCTCCACCGCATTCCTAAGAAACAGGGCCGTCAGGGTGGAGGCACCGCACCAGGGCCCAGACACTGAGGACTGGCTTTAGAAGTGCATGAGTCTCTGTCCTTCGTGTAGAAATGTAGTTATGTCTCCACTGCAAGAGAAACTTTTAAGAGTTACAATCTTCACTTAGAAGTACAGACATGTGGAAAGGGGAAGAAGAACGAAAGTGGTACAGGGTGCTATAGTACACATCCAAAGGGACCACTGCAACAGTCAAGAGAAGAGCCTTTAAGCTACCAGAGCGGCTCAGGAGACCTGAGGCAGGAGGATTGCAAATTTGAGACTGGCCTAGACAACCGTCTCAAAACTTGGGGGGAAAAAAAGAAAGGTAGGGGATGAGGGGTATAGCTTGGTGTTAAAGGGATCCTGAGTTCACCCCACTACACGGTTTAAAAAAAAGGAAAGAAAAGAAATACACCTTCAGCCCCACTGGACATGATGGCACACACATAACCCAGAACTTAAAGGGCTGAGGCAGGAGACTCGCTTGAGCCCGGAGCTCAAGAACTGCCTGGGCAACATAGCGAGACCCCTTCCCCAAAAAAAGAGAAGAAAACAAAGAAACATTTATCCTAATAAACAGTGGAAATTTTTGACTTTTAAATGGCGTAAGACAACTGCAAAATATCAACATACGGCATTACAATCAGAAGTGTCTCAAATATATGATAGATCACTGGTGACTAGTAAGGACGGGCCTGTGGCCATGCAGTGGTGGCCTCAGATAAAACAGTATCTCAAAATTTTTTAAAATATAATTTTAGTTGTAGATGGACACAATACCTTTATTTTATTTATTTATTTTTATGTGGTGCTGAGGGTCGAACCCAGTGCCTCACACGTGAGGCAAGCACTCAACCAGAGCCACAACACCAGCCCCAGTATCTCAAATTGTAACAAAATTCTATCCAACAAGAGAGCACAGAGGACTACATCATACAGTCACAGAATCAAAGTAGCCTGAACAGTCAGTAGCTCATCCTTTGGGACACTGGAGACAACCTGGGGCTGAGCTGAACTCCAAGCATCCTGGAACTGTGGGACACGGTCTGTGTCACAGTAAGCCCTGGCTCTTACCTCTGTCCTAGCTCTGTTCCTGGGGTTCACATACTGCCATCATTTGTGGAGTCTCCTCCAGAAAAAGGCTCCCAACTATGATGGATGGAAGAAACTAAAGATGCACGACCTGCTGCCAGGTGTGGTGGCACATGCCTGTAATTCCTGCGCCTTAGGAAGTGAGGCAGGAGGATCACAAATTTGAGGTCAGCCTCAGCAACTTAAAAAGATCCTTCTCGGGCTGGGGTTGTGGCTCAGTGGTAGAGCTCTTGCCTAGCAAGTGTGAGGCACTGGGTTCCATCCTCAGTACCACATAAAAATTAAAAAAAAAAAAAAAAAAGACCCTGTCTCAAAATAAAAAATAAAAAAGGGAAGAAAGGGGATGTAGCTCAGTGATAGAGCACTCCTAGGTTCAACCCTCATTACCAAAATAAATAAATGAATAATTAAAATAAAATAAAATAAAATAAAATAAAATAAAAACGATATATTGCCTGCAGGATGAGTTCCCCACCCGCACTAGAAATTAGGATATACAGCAAGGTGGTCCACAGCATTCAGGCTATATCATGGAAGTTTAAACATAAAGTCAGATCTCCTTTCACAGCTGGAATCTTTTTTTTACCTGAAACTTGGCAACAAAATTACTAACATTCTTACATGAATAGCCCAAGGATACCTTTTAATATATAAAACAAGGGAGAGTCTCCTACTTGAAAAACATTGACCACATACCACCTGGTGTGGAGTGGCAGCACACTGGACAACAGTATCAGCATCAGGGGTCAAGGCAGTCCACCCTGTGTCCACTATGCCAGTGAAACTGCTAGCAGACGTGTCCCCATGCCCAATGCAGGACCCACAAAAAGGAGGCTGAAGTGAGGCCTCCCTGCTTCTGCTCCCTGACCACAGAATCAGCATGTTACCATTTGGCTATCCAAAAGATATGCTCCTTTTCAAATTTAGGTACACCCGCTATCCTGAACTGCACCAGCCTTGCCACAGTTCCTTCTAACCTTCTCCCTCCCGCCATGTCCCTGGCACTGCAAGACACCTGTACTTCACTCACTTTAACTCCTGGGAGCAAGTTTCCCACACACACTCTGTCACCATGAGTTCTGTCAGCTCTGCAGCCAAGCTCTGGCTCAAATGAGTTAACACCAGCTCTCTCTCTTGTTTCAGCCTATGGATAAAGAAAAAAAAAGCATAAGAGTAATGCTTAAGAATCAAAGTAAGGGCTGGGGAGATAGCTCAGTTGGTAGAGTGCTTGCCTTGCAAGCACAAGGCCCTGGGTTCAATCCCCAGCACCGCAAAAAAAAAAAAAAAGAAAAAAATTTTTCCAACCTTTGGGGGCTGGGGAGATAGCTCAGCTGGTAGAGTGCTTGCCTTGTACGCACAAGGCCCTGAGTTCGATCCCCAGCACCCAAAAAAAAAAAAAAAAAAAAGAATCAAAGTAAGTGCCAGGCACAGCAACACAGGCCTATAATCCCAGCTATGTGGAAGCCTGAGGCAGGAGGATCACAAGTCTAAGGCAAGCCTGGGTACCTGAGTGAAACCCTGTTTGAAAATAAAAAAATAAAAAAATAAAAAAGCTAGAAGTGTAGTTCAGAGGTACAATGCCACAAAAATTTTTTAAAATTAAAAACTATTTTACTCCTTGATCATGCAGATGGAAATGAGTGGTCCTGCCTGAGTCAGCAGGCCACTCCACTACATCTCCCTTCCCTACTTATCCTGCTGAGGGAAAGGGGCACTGTTTACAAGGCTGGTATGGTCAGGGGATCCCCACCTACTCCCTGGGACAAAGTATACAAGAGTGATGGATGGGTCTGAAGAGGTCTAATGGCAGCACACTGGACAACAGTATCAGCATCAGGGGCCAAGGCAGTCCTCCCTGTGTCCACACACTGACCATGTCCTACTGCAGGGCAAGGCACACTCACCTTTCCTCTTCAGCCCGCCTCTTTTCCTCCTCCCTTCGCTCCCTTTCCTTAGTCACTTCTTCAACTGCGACATGCCTCAAAAGACCTGTGGTTGTAGCTGTTAACAGATCCTCCATGGCAGCATTAGAAACACTAAAAGGAACAAAGTGGATAGAATTCAAAGTCAGGAAAAAGAAAGTCATTATACACTATTATCAAGTAGGATTGTTCCTGGAATGCAAAGATGGTTTAACCTATGAAAACCAATCAATGCAATACAACCACATTAACAGAACAAAGTTAAAATACACACACACCTACAATCACCTCAATTAATGCAGAAAGAGCATCTAGCAAAACTCAAACTAGGAACAAAAGCAACCCTCTCAAGTCATTTATGAAACACCCATAGTGCTCATCACACCGTGGTGAAAGCCTAAAGCTCTTCCTCTGAGACCAGAAAATAATGATGCCCACTTCTTGCACTTCAACACATTACTGAAGTTATAACCTGAGCAATTAGACAAGAAAAAATAAGCAACATCCAAATTGGAAAAGTAATAAAACTATGTCTATTCACACATGACATGATCTTATATAAAAAAAATCCTAGGAATTCTAATAAAGAAGCTCAATAAGTTAGAGGATAAAAATCATTATAGAGTGAACAGAGGACATATCTCAGTAGTATGCTTGCCTGACCTGCACAAGATCCTGGATTTGATACTAGCACTGAAAAAAAAAAAATCAATATGCAAAAATCAGTACTATTTCTATACATAAGCAATGAATAACCTGAAATGGAATTAAGAAAATATTCCATTTATAAGTAGCCTAAAAATAATCAGGAATAAATTCCACCAAGGAGGCAAAAGGCTTGTACACTGCAAACTATTAAAATGCTGCTGAAAAAATTAAGGATAACCTAAAAAAGTAAAAAGAAAGCCCATGTTTATGAATTAGAAAATTTAATATTAAGATGACAATACAACCCAAACTAATCTATAGGTTCAGTGCAATCCTTATCAAAATCCCAACAGCATATTTTGCAGAAATAGAAAAATGCATCCTAATATTAGAATGGCATTGGAGGCTGGGGATACAGCTCAGTTGGTAGAGAGCTTGCCTCACATGTACAAAGCCCTGGGTTCAATCCCCAGCACCACCAAAAAAAAAAAAAAAAAATTAGAATGGTATCTCGAGGAATCCCAAGTAGCAAAACAGCCTTGAGAAAACAAGAACAACAAAATTAAAGGACGGACACTTTCCAGTATCAAAACTTATTACAGAGCTACATTAACCAAAACAAGGTAGTACTGGTGTAAGGACAGACAAAAAGACCAGTGAAGCAGAACATAGAGCCCAGAAAGAAACCCTCATGTGTACGTTCAAATGATTTTCAACAAGGTTGCCAAGACCAGTCAATGGGGAAAGAAGTCTTTTCAACAAATGGTATTAGGAAAACAAGATATCCACTGTCAAAAGAATGAGGTTGGACTCTTATCTTACACCACACACAAAAATGAAATAAAATGAAATCAAAAACCTAAACTTAAGAGATAATACTACAAAACTCTTCCAAGTGTGGTAGTACATGATTATAATCCAGCAATTTGGGAAGCTGAGGCCAAGAGAAGGAGTACAAGTTCAAGACCAGCCTCAGCGATTTAGCAACACCCTATCTCAAAATTAAAAATAGAAAAGGGATAGGGATGTAGCACACTAGTAAGCACCCCTGGATTCAATTCCCAGTACCACAAATAAATAAGCCCATGGAAATAGCTATTTTAGTTTCATCAAATAGCATATGGTGGCACATACCTATAATTGCAGCTACTTGGGAGGCTGAGGCAGAAGGATCAAAAATTCAAGGCCATGGGGCTGGGAGATAGCTCAGTCGGTAGAGTGCTTGCCTTGCAAGCACAAGGCCCTGGGTTCGATCCCCAGCACCCAAAAAAAAAAAAAAAAAAAAAAAAAAAAAAAATTCAAGGCCAGCCTGGGCAATTTAGCAAGACCCTGTCTCAAAAAAAGAATTTAAAAAGGACTGGAGGTGTAGCTCAGTAATAGAATACCCCTGAGTTCAATCCTCAGTAACAACAACAAAGAAAAAAAAAAATTAGGAAGTTTATATCTTAATTCTAGGATAAAAAAAAAATGGAATCAACCAAGCATGACAACATGCACCTACAGTCACAATTACCTGGAAGACTGAGGTAAGAGGATCCCTTAAGCCCAGGAGTTCAAGACCCCACCTCAGAAAAAAAAAAAAAAAAATTAAGAAACATATAGACAGTGTCAATTCTTTTATGTAATTTTTTTTTTTTTTTTTTTTTTTTTTTTGAGATGGAATCTCAATATGTTGCCCAGGCTGGTCTTGAACTTGTAGTTTCAAGTGATCTTCCTGCCTCAGGTAGCTGTATTTTGTTCATTTCCATATGTACTGGGGGAACAGGTGGGGAGGAATACTGGGGATTGAACCCAGAAGTGCTCCAACACTATACCCCAACCTGTTTCATTTTGGTGAAGAAAGGATCTCACTAAGTTTCCCAGGATGGCCTTGAATTTGCAGTCCTCCTGCCTTAGCTCCCAAATCACTGGGATTACAGGTGTGTGCCACCACACCTGGGCCACGTAGCTGTATTTTATACAGACAAAATAATATCTTTTCTTATCATTATGCAACATCATGTACACTTGGATTTTTAAAAGATATGTAGTTCACTTTACAAAAATTGCTTAAGAGCTTAGAAAAACTTTATTACATTCATTGAAACTAGATTGAGAAAAATAGATACTTCTAATTTTTAACAAGGAAAGAACTAATTTTTACTTTATTGGAATTTTGAGATGTTTAAAGAAAAACAGATTTAATTTATAAATTTTAATAAACTGCTCCTCAAAAGGCATGTGTAAATGGATATTACATGCTAATGAGAAACAGCAGGGCAAGAACATAAGAACTAGCACCTGTCTAGAGTAGAAGGTACAGAAGTCCCTGAAACCAGCACTACAAGCCTTGAGGCTGCTTGCCCAGATCCCATGCAAGAAAAGCACAGCTTTGTGAGGAGCAACAAGTGTGCCCCCAGGGAGCAGACAGCTGACGAACAGAAGGCAGCAATTGGGTGTCACTCACCCCAGAGCGACAGCTGCATAAGCTGCCCCAGCCGAGCTCACTTCCTCACAGTCCCTCTGAAGAGCCTCCTGGATGAGCTCGTCCACCACCTGCGCAAGGTCCTATGGAAAGACCAGCACAGGAGCCAAATGGAGCATCCCACCCAGGGCAGAAATCTTGAGTAAGACCATGTCAGTGGACACTGTCCTAAGGCATCTATTAACAAAGCAAATGACCCCTATCATGGGATCACCCACACTGCTTCAGGAGAGGTCTCTGAGGAACAGGAAGGTGCCTTCCAGAGGGAGAAGCCAGGGCAAGCCTGCTGGATGACCACCCTTCAGATGGCCCCAACTGTGCTCCGATTTATCTTCATTTTTCCACATCAAACATCCTCAACTTCTGTGGTGGTTCTTTATGCCCCGCCTCAGGACTCCCTGATTCCCCCCACGTGGTTAGTGCCCAGTGCCTGCCCCTGAACAGCCAGGACAACACATTCAAGTCCCACACCTGTGCAGTGAATAGGCCCTACTAGTTCCCTGGATACCCCTTGTCCTCGGGCACACAGCACTCTTATAATCCCACAGGTGATGGTCAGCCTGGCCATCTCAAATGAGTAGGTGCTGACTTCAGCCAGACCAGAAATGCACAGGCTCAGGTTGACACTGTGGTATGAAGCACTGAAGGACTGCTCTGACTATGAAGATGAAGATGGGGGCTCTAAAGTTAGCCTGGAGGTGTCAGGCTCAGCTCTGCCACATGAAGCCATGACCATGGGCTACCATCCTCCACTCTACTTGGCTCCTCTCTTATAAGACCAGGCAACACAGCACCCTGACACAGGGCAGTGGAGGCCAAAGACATTTGTGCATACTGGGCTTCTCAGAGCCCCGACCTAGAAGATTCCCTACCGCATCAGAGTACACAGGAGCAGGCTTTGGAGGCAACAGCTCGGACTGCACGGAGGACTGGAAGAGACTGGGTGCCACAGATGGGGCTGGTGGTGGGACATGAGGCAGAGATACAGGTGAAGGTGTGGGGGCTGGAAGAGGTTGCGGAAGGAGACCCTGTGGTGGCACATCCAGGTCTGCCCCACATTCTTCTCCTCTCCCATCACCTAAAAGAAAGGACACAGGAAAACATTCTGCTGCAGATGCACAGTAACAGCACCAGGTACACAGTCATCTCTATGCAGGGACAGCCAAACGGAACCCAAGGCCTGGCCTGCTCTCCCTGAAAATACCCATGGGACCCCTGACGGTATACAGCTTCATGTATAAAACAGTACTGTGGTGTCAGGGTGCCCAGAGGAGGGCTTCAGAACTCCTGTGTCCAGATGAAGAGAAATATACCTGAGTACCAAGCCAAGGGCCACTCCTCCAGGCCCCAAAGTAACAAAGATGCTTCTAGGCATGGAGAGGCTTCCTAGAGGAAAATGCAGTGCAGCTTCACTCACCCAGTGAATCCACGCTGGGTCTCTGAGTGCTGACAGGCAGCTCTGCGGCCAGACTTTCCCCGACGTACTTGTTCTGGGAGTTGAAGCTGCACACGGGTGTGTGACGAGGAACTGGGGGCAACGGCCCTCCATTCACAACTTCCCCAACAGACACCGTCAGCTTCCTGGTAATAAACACTGACTTCCTGGCCTTGGATAATCCCTCTGGTTCCAGGAATGCAGACCTGTTCAGCTCGACACAGCTACCCAGACCACAAAGAGCCCACAGAAAGGTGTCACTCAAGGAAGATGGCAGCTTCATCTTCCCAAGTCTAGTTGCAGTGCCAGAAACCCAAACCTTATTCTGTGTCTTCAAGGCCAGAAGCAGATGAGAGGAAGGCACAGATCACAGTAACCACTGCTACCAGCCTCCATAACCACCCAGTCTAGCATGTTAACAACCACACATGGGACAACACGTGCTCCTGTCTCAAGAATGGAAGGTGCTTGCCTCCTGGAGAACAGGCCTGGAGAAAAGAGCTGCAGGAGGAAGGGGCTGGGGAAACCCCCAACGCAGGATGTTGAGTATAATGATACCGACTGCTGGGAGAGGGTTTGTGAATTTCATCGTGGTCTCAAAATGCTAACTGGAAGATAGAGGAGAACACGCTGGCCTGGCCTATTGCTATCTCCATCTCAACCATCAGAAGCAGGCAGTGGTCACTCAAGGGTGAGCCCCTATCTTGAAAGAAACAGAATAGGAAGGTTCCTAAATTTTATCTTTAGATTCTCTGGTAATTTATGAAGAGCACTGATTTTTGAGTTACAAAGAACTTGATCTAAACCCCAGTGTGCCAACCAACATCATGTGACTTTGAGAATACTTCCCAGCTATACATCAGGAAAGCAGCAAGTAGAACATGCCTTCTCTGGGATCTGGCAAGCAACTGACACTTTTACAGTCCTTTATTGGAATTTAAAAAGAAAAATGGAATGGGAACAAAGCCCACAGTTCCAGTTTCAGTCCTTACCCATCGGAAACAGTGAGACCATGATAGTTGAGGAAGTCTGTTGCCTCTTCACAATCTCTGAACAGCAGCATACGCACCACACCATCCAGGGGAAAGACAGTAGATCGCTGTGTGCTCACCGTGTATGCAATGTTGAGAGCCCGGAGAGCATCCTTGCGGATCTTGAAAGGAGAAGCCAGTTAAACAAAGGCAACAGTCAACCCCACTTAACCGGCCTCACCCCCAACATTTGGATTAAAAATGCTGAGAATTTCAAAATTAGGATTTTGTGCATGTGGTATGGGATCTCTGCTTTTTGGTTTCTGTCTGCATGAAAGATGACAGTGCTGAACCTGGCTGCCATGCTCAAGATCTCTCTTTTCTGAGCCACAGTAAGCATTTACACTGCACACTTCCCTTGGCAGTAATCAATGGTGCCAATCCCAAGCCACCACAAGTCCCTCACAGACTGCAGCAGGTTCCAGGAGAGGTAGCTAGAGCCTGCTTGGAAGAGTTCCAGAGCAGAGAGATGCTTCAGCACCACATGTACAACCTCTTCCTTCCAGTGCTACAAGCAGTTGTTCTACTTACCTGATTGAAATAACAGTGTAACAGACACGCATTCAGATAGGAAGCTGACTGGACCAGTTTGAAAAATCTCACAAAATTATTACTGTTCAATGCAGCAAAAGCCTGGACAGCAAAATCCACCTCAGGGGAGTTTCTAACGTCAGGGTGAAACTGCTGCACTTCTCTGTTAGAGAGACAAAATGTTCAGAGTGTTGCTTTTAATTAAACAACATTTCTAGAAAGATAGATCTGATAAATAACTAGATTTCAACAATACTGAGAAAGAGGGTCTCATGGTGATATGTGCCACTGAATTCTGTTTCCTGACTTCAGAGCATACCTCTCTGGGGCTGGATCAATAAGGTTTTCTTTAAAAGGATAAAGTACACTGATTCAAGCAACAATTTAGGAATCATCAAAAGTTATCTTAAAGTAATGCTTACTGACTGCCAGGAGTATAACAACAAAGTCGTTATTTTCAAAAATAAATCAATTTGACCAAACTATTCAAGATAGAAAAAATGATTATCATATATGAAAACACAGCACAGTCATTTTCCATTGCCAGCTTGTCTGCAAGGCTTAATTTTAAAACATAACTACTCACATATCTAGATGTTCTACAAGGTTCTTGGACAAAATACTATGTTAAGAAAGAATCTCACCATAAATTAGGGAATCTTGAAACTAGAAGACAATAGCCACCACTGAGTTCAGTTTACCCACTCAACACTTGGCCCAGAGAACTCTGGCATATTTATCAGATAAAGGTCTACTTATATATCAAACTGGGGTTTAAAATTCCTTCTTTTTTTTTTTTTTTTGTGGTACTGGGGATCGAACTCAGGGCCTTATGCTTGCAAGGCAGGCACTCTACCAGCCGAGCTATCATTTTTAACACTATACTTACCATTTTGTTTCACAATGTTTTCCTCCCTCTTAGACCTTTGACTGAACTATCTGGAAAAAACAAATAGCTAACAACTCTAACAGGACATGTGGGCTTCCCTGTCCTGGTTCACTACCTGTATAATCAGGAGGCCCTCACCCTTATTTTTTCTCACTGAAGAGGAGAAAAGTTCTCTGCGTGAGATATGCTGGTACAGGGCATGCCCCTGTTGCTCTGCTTCCAGCTCAGCTCAGCAGTGACAGCCCAGACCAGGGTGTCCTACTGTCACCTAGTGTTCCCTAGCAGACAGAGCTCGGCACTGTCAGCGACTGCAATCTTAAAGGCTCTTTTCCAAGTTAAATCTTGTCTTTTCACACATCATAGGCTAGCTTGTCAATCAGAAAACTCACCTCAGGATGTCCCCCTTGTTGAGATTGAGCAGAACATTGTACCCCTGGAACTCAGCCTCACTGGCACAGAAGATGCCCTTGTTCCTCAGGTCTTGGTACATCTCTTTTAGACTCTGTAGGCACTTGGTCATATTCTCATTGTTGATCTTGGCATCAAAGGAGGACATGGGTTCCTCACACATGAAGTGGGCACAGTGGATGTGAAATCGGGTGCACTTCTCTATCAGGGACACCGTCAGGGGATCACAGAGGTGCTGCTGTGTGATGTCCTAGCCACAGGGGAGGGGAGGATTACACACACACACACATGCATTGCTCACACTTTCACATGCTCCTCACACACACTTCCCCTGCAAAGAACCAACTATGAGAAAATCCATGCTTATCACCACTGAATTACTCACTTTTCAACTTAAACCAAGTCCATGAAGCACATTTTAAGAGGATTTCACAACAGCTTAAATAAAAGTTTGTTTTAGATTAAGATATCTGAGTAAGCCTGTAATCCCAGTGGCTTGGGAGACTAAGGCAGGATTGTGAGTTCAAAGCCAGCCTCAGCAATTTAGCGAGGCACTAAGCAACTCAGAGACCCTGTCTCAAAATACAAAATGAAAAAGGCTGGGGATGTGGTTCAGTGGTTAAGCACCCCTGGGTTCAATCCCAGGTACCACAAACAAACAAACAAACAAAAAAATGCTGAGTGAAATGAAAGTGCCCCAGTTTGCCTGGAACACACACGCATTTCCTGGTCTCCAGACCAGAGGCAGCTGATACCTTCCGTATGCCCCGTGTGCGGTTCCACACGAAGTCGTACCAGTCCCGCAGGCTGCCTTCCTTCTGGTCCATGATCTGAGTCACCAAGTAGTCCATGGTCCTGCTGAGCACTGCAGAAGGCCGTAGCTCATGTGGCAGGGGCTCCTCCTGATCAGCTGAGGACCGGCTATACTCCTTCACAGCTGCTGCATGGTCCACCTGGGAACACAAAGCAGGGACAAGTCACCTCCCAGCACAGTTGTTCCTTAAATCAAGGGGGAAATCATGCATGGACTCACACAAGATCAATGACTAAATACACTTTTTAAATGAACCCCTGGTTTCAACCCCATATCCAAAATATAAAGATGAACTGAGGTTCAAAATGGTTGCCGAGGCCACACAGCTCGAGAGTTTCAGGGTCAAGATTTGTGTGTGTGTGTGTGTTATTAGAGATTTAACCCAGATGTACCTCTGAGCTATATGCCCCGCCTTTTAAAAATTTTTTTAAATTAAAAATAAAAACCTGAAGAGCCAAAGGATCTAGACTCGTGCAGATTTCTGGGGAACGTGTGCTAACACAAGTTCAGGAAAGGCCAGACCCTCTGGTGCAGTGATTTAATGCTTAGGATCTAAGCTGAAGAAAATAATCAAAATACCATAGACGCATTGCACACCAGATGCCAAACAACATTATTAATGGAACAGAAAACAGAAACAGTCTATGTACTGACTGCAAAAATGGGCAATTTTGACAGAGTTACACAATGACACATATGCTTCATTTAGAAATGCTTATGAAGAGATCCTCCTAACAGGAAAGTACTTGTGAAAAGATACAAATTGAATCTAGATCGACATCTCCAGGTAGAACATAAATACAAAAAAGGACAGGAATAAAACTGTAAAAAGGGAAAAAATAAAATTTTAATCCAGTTTGAAAAACCTACACCTAGGTAGAACTCTTCTCCAGATGACCCATTCTCTTCCTTGGGAGTATCTCCCCTCCTCTTTTCTTCCTTCTAATAAACTTTGTTACCTTTCTTTTTTAAAAAAATAAACCTACATCTATACTTTATAGCATTAAGTATGATGTGGTTTAGCTGTAATACACAAAAACTACTTAGTTAACACATCTATACAAAACAGCTTAATATAACTATTAATAGCACAAAGGCCCACACCATCCAAAAAAAGCAAACACTCAAATCAAGTATCCACATGTACAGAAATCACAAAAGAACAAGCCTTCCCCATCCCTGCCCTACACACCCCCACCTCCATCCCCTGCTGAGCAGGGGAGACCTAGAGTCCCACCTGGTCAGTGCCTGGGACCACTTCAAAAACACTAAGCTGACTCCGGGTCTCCCGCATGTACCGCTCCTTCTCAGGACACATGTCAGGGCACGTCCCAACAAAAGTCCTCGCTTTGTCCAGATCGGTCCTCTTCACCCGAGCTAAGTGATGTCAAGTAAAAGGTAAGGATACACCACATAGTTACTGAAAACTCAGAGAATTGTATTTTTATAATAACAAAAGGAAAGACAAAAATGTTTAAAACACAAATTACAAAGGAAATATTTTTAAAATCCATCAGAAAAAGGGACTTACATGGCCTATCCTGATAGACAGTGGGCATCAAGGATCAGAAAGACCCCCCTCTGGGGCCAGGCCTCTCCAACAGTCAACAGAACTTTACTGCAGACTAAAAGATGGGCACCCCCTCACTCAAAGCTAGATGTACCACTAGTGTTCTGTAATTCTTTTTTTTTCCTTTAAAAAGTTTATTTGCTTTTATTATTCTTTTTGTTGTTGTTGTTGTAAATGAACACAATATCTTTATTTTGTTTATTTTTTATGTGGTTCTGAGGACTGCACCCAGTACTAGGCAAGCACTCTATCACTGAGCTACAATCCCAGCTAAGTGTTCTCTAATTCTTATGGTGACTTCAGTGTGATAAACAATCACGGTGTAGGATGTTTGCTAAAATGAAAATTTGTTAAATGCAACTATTCAAAATATACAGGTATTCTAGAATTCTGTCTCATTATTCATAACGGAAGTTTAATGGGGTCCTGACCTGAGTAAGCACATGATTATTATCCACAGAATAAAAGGTTACAAATGTTATCTTTTCTGTTTGTTTGTTTATTAGTATTGGGGATTGAACCCCGGGGTACTTTATGACTGAGCTACATTCCATCCTTTTTTTAATTTTACTTTATTTATTTTGAGACAGTGTCTCACAAAGTTGCTTAGGGCCTAAGTTGCTGAGGCTGGTCTTGAACTTGCCATCCTCCTGTCTCAACTCCCGAGTCACAGGATTACAGGCATGCACCACCGTGTCCAGACTAAATGTATCTTTTAAATGAAATAGAGTGCAATAACTTCATGACTCAAAATGTAATCTTATTTTTATTTTGAAAAAAATCTAATACCTAGTAATAATTTCATTTGACATAAAAATCACCATGTCAAGGATATATGACAGCAGCTTTTATTACTGAGTTAAGGAAATACTGTGTTATTCCAATTCACAGCTTTTAAGAAAGAAAACTCCAAGGCTAGGGATGTGGCTCAGTGGTTAAATGCCCATGGAGTTCAATTCCAGGTACCAAAAATAAAAAGAAAGAAAAGAAAAGAAATCTCTTTAAAAAAAAGAAAAGAAAACTCTTAAATAGGCTTGGTGGGCACATGCCTGTAATCCCAGCTACTCAGGAGCTGAGGTAGGAGGATCACAAATTCAAAGCCAGCCTCAGTAACTTAATAGAGCCCTCAGGACTTAGGAAGATCCTGTCTCAGAATAAAAAATAAAAAGGGGTAGGGATGTGGCTCAATGGTTAAACACCCTGGGTTCAATTCCCCAGAACCAAAATAAGAAATAAAATAAAATAATATAAAATTGAGGAAAAAGAAAAAAGAAACTCCTAAAGCTGAAAGTTAAGAAAAAAATTGCATATTCATGTTCATATTTACATGTTTGGTCACTATCTCTTTCACATTAACGAATACTTTGAAGGCAACACATTTACATGGCTCGACATTCCATAGGGGGAACTGTGCTTGGGACACAATTTCCTCTCTGCTAACCAGCAGTGCAAGCAGCTCCTCTGCATCCTCCCACCACCATTTCATGCATATGTCTGCAAACACATTTATCTACCAGGTACACACACAGTACTCAACCCAGGAAGACTGATAGATAGTAAAAAACAGATGTGGCACATCAGAGACCCGGAAACTCAAGGCCAGTGAAGCCCACAGAAAGGGACGCTTCCCTTCTGGGAAGCCACCTCACTACAACCCTGCCGTGGACTCTGGAACCTCACAATGCACCATACCTTGCCGCATGATTCGGTCTCTCTGGTCAAGCAGGCGATACTTCTCCTCAGATGTCTCAGCCACAGTGCCTATCAGGGTACTGAGGGATGACACAGATGGTCCAAGGCCCTCAGAGCCCTCAGACCCAGAATCAAATGGGTCTCCCTCAAACTGGTGAGCTTTTAGAAGACTTGGCTTCTTCACTGGAGAGCTATAAAAAATAAAATAAAATAAAATAAAATAAATAAAAACACATTAAGGGCCCTTGTATCATTTCCATTTCCAAACCCGTCAAGATTTTGGGGTCCTCTAAAGCTGAGAAAGCACTAAAATGAGATGAGCCTTGATAAAACTGGTGATGAGAAGAGGAAAAGTTTTCTTTTGTTTAATGAAAAAGAAGCAAGGCCAGGTACAGTAGCACATGTCTGTAATATCAGCAACTCAGCAAGACCCTTTCTAAAAATAAAAAATAAAAAGGGCTGGCAATATAGCTCCATGCTATAGTCCCCTGGGTTCAATCCCCAATACCAGAAAAAGAGAAAAAAGAAGCAAGTGAGGCAGACATGATGGCACACACCAGTAGTCCCAGCTATTTGGAAGAGAGGCTGGAGGATCACTAGAGCCCAGAGGTTTGAGACCAGCCTGAGCAACATAGCAAGAGCTCATCTCAAGAGGGAAAAAAGTTGATTATGAACACAAAAGTAATATAATAATTATTTACTGGTTTTTAAATAATTTTTGAAATATTTCATGTTTTTAAAGATGAAATGAACTAATTTAAACAGTTAAAATAAATATTTCTCTCTCGAACAAATGTAATTCATTCTGGAGAAAAACAAAGCTCTAATGCCATAAGGAACTACTCTGCCTACATACTGTAAGACCTGACTATTTCTGTAGAAGGACACAGTAAGCAGCAGGGTCCTCACTCTCAGCTTCCCTATTTTCTAGTTGGATTTCAATATTTTCTAAACTTAAATGCCAAAGACAGTGTAAGACTGGTTGAGCAAGAAAGACAAAATCAAAATCAAGTCAGCAATTAAACTGCTAATCATGAAATGGAAAGTGAACCTGGCACAGTGTGTGGCCACACCCATAATCCCAGCTACTTAGGAGGCACAGGCAGGAGGATCACAAGTTTGAGGCCAGTCTAGACAATTTAATGAGACCCTTTCTCAAAAAAAAAAAGAAGAAAGACAGTTGGAGACAGTGATAGAGCGCTTGCTCAGCATGAATGAGGCCCTGAGTTAAATCCCCAGTACTGCAAAATGAATAAATACAATACAATAAGGACAATGCATTAGCCAAAAGAAAAGAAAGATTAAGGCAGAGACCTGTTGAAGCAGGCCCAGTTGTAAATAGGACAGGAGTCAGTCAGCTCTCTCAGACCACAAGCCCAGAGGAACAGCCCCTGGAAAAGTTCCCCATACAGACAGGGCAGGCACATGATGGAGAAGGAACCATGCTCAGGCCAACATATGGCTGCCCAAGGAGAGAGCAGTCCCTTCACTGCAGTAACTGAAACCTGTAAGAAGTCCTACAGAAGCTGTACGAATCCTTCTTAAGAATGCAGTTATTACAGCCAGTTAGATGTCTTAATGGGAAAAGTTAAGATATGCAGTAGTATTTCAGGGGGACTACAGGTAACCTCATGGGACATGAAGGAGCAAGACAAGCACAGATGGTGACCGGCACAAGGGCACTACACTCCATGAGCCCCACAGGGCAGGCACCCTTTTGTGCAGACAGAAGTTCTGCCACCCTAAGTGAGGAGCCTCCTGACCAGGAAATAACCCCCAGGACTTCCACAGCTGGGGCTGAAAAACCAGACCAGGCTAGACTACAGCAGTTTTGTGATGAGATTCTCCCAGAGAACACACCGGGATTCTCCCAGAGAAGCCCACCCCAAATGAGGGCTTCTCAGTTCCCGGTCTGTGAGAACAGGGTGAGACAGAATTCTCAGCCCTGCAGCTGGGAAGTTCCCAATGTAGAAAACTCACTCTCCAGTCCCAGTTGGGACCCAGTCCTGCAAAAACCTGCCATCCCAGAGTCTCCTCACTGCTCATCCAGGTTGGGGGGCTCTTCAGAAGGACCCCTGCCCTCCAGTTCCAGAAGTCGCTGGCAACTAGTTCTTGTTTCCTCCCGTCCTTCTGGTCCCTTGGCCACTACTCAGATGTCATTAGACGGCCATATCCCCCATGTATCCTTGAATGTGGTCAGCAGAAGAGACCAGTCCCACCTTTTATTCAGGCCTCCAACTGCAGGCCTCACCGTGGGTTTGCCAAGAGGGGAGTGCTGAAAGGATGCATCCTCTGTTCCCTGGCTGGCTTCACCATCACCAGGTTTCTTCTCCTTCAGCGAAAAGGGTTTCTTATTGGGACCTGAGGACACAGAAGTCAGAACAGAGTTTACACCATCACAGATCTCCTGACGTTGGACTTCTCAGCTTCTTTTTGAGAAAGCATTATTTTTATAATTGTCACAAGAAGTTAAGAAAGAGGAAACAACTATGGGACACAAGGATCCACTTGGAGCCAGCCTTCCCACTGGTGTTAAGGAAAGGACTCACATTCACAGGTCAAAGAACTTGCACAGAGCATCAGACCTTGAAAAGAATAACTGAAAACTCACTTATTTTCTTCTTGTGCCAAAAGATAGCCACATCCTTATGTAAGCTTTTCCCCTTCTTCCTTGCCAGGGCTGCAGATGCCTGAAAAACAGTCCAGTACCACAAGTATAAGGACAGCAGGGGACAAGAGAACATTAGGCTTAAGACTTCAGGACAGCAGGAACAGATCACTTAAAGATGAAAAGGAGCCAACAATGCTTCCTCCCACCAATGTTCTGCCTCATTTCTATCTCCGATTGTGGCTGCCATAGTCTTCATGTCCCTTCCTATCACACAAGCATGTATCTGAACTTCTTGTTTTTGAAATAACATATGAACTTGGCCTCTGGCATTTGGTGAAATGAATCTCATCAGCTGGTTTTATACAGAGAGACAGAAAGATTGCCAAGTCACACTCAAGCACGAAAGGAGAATCAACTACAAGATGATACACATGAGATACTACTTGTCACAAAACACACACAAGCCTGGCATGGTGGCACACGCCTGTAATGCCAGTGGTTCAGGAGGCTGAGACAGGAGGATTAAGAGTTCAAAGCCAGTCAGCAACTTAGCAAGGTCCCAAGCAACTTAGCGAGACCCTCTCTCTAAATAAAATAGAAAAAGAGCTGGGGATGTGGCACAGTGGTGAAGCACCCCTGGGTTTAATCCCTGGTACCAAAAACACACACACACACACACACACACACACACACACACACAAAACCCTACGTGTACATATTGTATACACATAGAAATACAATGTCTAGAAAAATATGCACCATACTGGGTAACAGGTCACTCCTGGGTGACAGGAGACATGGATGAATCAGCTTCATCCATATCAATAAATTATTACAATGGCAATGTATTTATTTGTCCATTATGTAATTAAAACATCTAAGGTTCACCTAAGAAGCTCATTACATAGGTAAAACAAAACTTTTTTAAAATGAGAATCACCATGTGACCCAACAATTCTACTCCCAAGAGTATACCCCCAAAAATGAAAGCAGAAAGGGACTCAAACATATAATTACATACCAATGATCAGAGCAGTATTATCCACAAAAGCCAAAGTTGGAAGCAACCCAATGTCCATCAACACAGTGTTTTATTAACAAAGTGTTGTCCATGCATACAATAGAATACTACTCACCCATAAAAGGAATAATGTTCTGATACATGCTACTATGAATGCTAACTGACATAAGCCACACAAAAAGACAAATTCTGTATGACTCAACATACATGAAATATCTAGAATAGATGAATTCTTAGTGATAGAAAGTAGACTGGAGGTTACCAGGGAATAGACCAGGTTACAATGAGCAGAATGGACTTACTGCTTAATGGTTAGAGTTTCTGTTTACAATAAGAAAAAATTCTGGAAATAATTGTGTGGTTGCACTTTATTGTGAACATAATTAATGATACTAAATTATTTTAATAATAAATAAATAGCAAAATTCCTAAAACTAAATGTTTTGACTGAAAATTACTCTCTCAGGGATTTAAACAAAGGATAAAAACTATTCAGAAATACATGCACAAAAATATCCAAAAGTAGAGAAATGGCTAAGTAAGCAAATAAACAGGACAGAATGCCATGTAGCATATAATCCCACACTAATAGAGACTGGTTATTAATCTTGGGAAATACTTAAGATTAGAAGGGCCCAGTGTTGCATGCCTGTAGTCCCAACTACTGGGAGACTGAGGTAGGAGAATCTTTTGAACCCAGGAGTTGAAAGCCAGCATGGTCAAGTGCAAATCCCTGTCTTTTAAAAAAAAAAAAAAAATACAAAGAGCTGGGCATACATTGTAATCCCAGCAGCTCAGGAGGCTGAGGCAGGAGAATCACAAATTCAAAGCCAGCCTCAGCAACAGAGTGAAGCCCTAAGCAACAGCAAAACCCTGTCTCAAAATAAAAAATATAAAGAGTTGGGGATACTGCTCAATGGTTAAGCACCCCTGGGTTCAATCCCTGGTACCAAAAAATTAATTAATTAAAAATAAATATATAGGGGCTAGGGAAATAGCTCAGGTGGTAGAGTGCTTGCCTCACAAGCACAAGGCCCTAGGTACAATCCTCAGCACCGCATAAGTAAATAAATAAACAAACAAGTAAATAAAAAGTTATGAAAACATGCTTTCTTTCTACTTTATAAATTCTTATAAAGCTAGGCACAGGGGCACCTGCCTGTAATCCCAGCAACTTGAGAGGCTAAGGCAGGAGGATCACAAGTTTGAGTCCAGGCTCAGCAACTTCTTGAGATCCTCAGCAACTTAGCAAGACCCTGTCTCAAAGTGAAAAAAATAAAAAGGGTTGAGGATGTAGCTCTGTGGTAAAGCACCCATGGGTTCAATCCCCAGTAACAACAACAACAAAAAAAAACTTACAGAACTTTATTTTTTCCGTAAGAATAGTTAGAAAAAAATAATACATAAAGCTGTGTAACATAACCAATGCATTTGTGCATGTAACCTACAGCCCACGGATCATATAGATGCTGAGAGTTGGTGCAAACCCAGCAGTTATTTCTGGAGGACAAGAGATTTCACATTTTCTTTGTATTACTGGAATATTTACAGTGTTCATATACTGTGAGCAATTAAAAGAAAAACAAAACCAGAAATCTCAAGTGTTATGTGGTTATGGAGCCACTCCCAAGCCTTTCAGAGGACTAGACTGTTCCAACCACTCAGAGCTTTCTTTCTTTCTTCTTCTTTTTTTTTTCTAACTATTTTAGTTGTAGGTGGACAAAATACCTTTACTTTTATGTGGTGCAGAGAATCGAACTCAGTGCCTCATATGTGCTAGGCAAGCGCTCCATCACTGAGCCACAACCCCAGCCCACTCAGAGCTTTCTTAGAGCACTGCATTCCCTTGGGACCTCAAGGATTAAAGATTCCAGGTTATGAAATAAACAAAGAGCCTGGCCCACATGCCTGTAATCCCAGTGCTATCCAAGCCTTTCCAGGTTAAGAATGAGATATCTGAGGCTTTCTTTATGTTCTAGCAAGCAAAGAACTGATGAATGTGTCACTTTTAAGCAGTTCAAAGGTGACAAAAGTCAAATCTGGAATAGCAAATTACAAGTCAGAAGTACTCACATGATCAAAAAAATGCACTACTGCAAGCTTCTTGCTGCGCCTGGTAAAGATGCGCTGCACTTTAGCAATTTTGCTAAAGTGTTTCTCCAGAATAGTTCTGTCATTGAGATAGTCAGGGATGTTCTTGCACTGGATTGCTGTGACTTCAGCGGGAGACAAGCCCCCAAGACTGTCTGTGCTCTCGCTTCTTTTACTCTGACGCATAGTTCCCCTTAGAGAATCTAGGGGTTCAGACAATGGAAACATAAACCATCAAGTGCAACACCTTCAAACAAGAGGGGTACCAGTCATCTAAAAGCAAAGAAGTTCATGGATGTAAGGCCTGCTCCAAGGACTGTGTTAGGGTCCCTAATACTTACAGAGGATTTAACAGAAAACAAGCTAATACCCAGGAAATTCACTGAGAGTCTGTCAGCAAGATTTACTCTGCATTGTACATTTTCAGAACTCACCTTCTTTTTTATCTCTGCCTTCAATTTCTTCCTCTTTATTCACACCTGGAAGCCGGGAAGGTGCCAGGACAGACTGACTCCCTCCTGGGATAGCTATGTGGTCACTTTCCCCAGACTCCACAAAGCCACCTTCCTTTCTGGGTTCCTTGTTGCCCAGACGACTTGCTTCTTTATTGCTTTTGAAGACATCCTGTATTGTCCTACCAAACAAAGTGCCTCCCCGAGGTCGATTCAGGCGGACAGGTCGTTTATCGGGAGGATGATCACCCCTTGACAAAGGGTCTGAATCTTCTGCCTCGTGGCCATGCCTCCTGGGGGAGCGATCCTGGTCCTCTTTCCTTTTCAGTCCTTTCATGAGGCCGGAAAGTGGCTCCACCTGGGAAACAGCTTCTTCACACCCTGGTCGGACACCTGTTTTGCTAACAGGGAAGGGTTCCCCCAAAGACCCAGAAGATGATATTGGGAAGCTACTGAAGCTACTATTAGAACTTCCAAAAATTGATTTAGGTCCTCTCTTCTCCTCCTCTACATTTTGGTTTGACAAAGCAGGGGTAAAGGCAGATGATGAATTACTACTACTAACTGGTTTTGAAAAGGTGAAATTTGAATTGGTAGCTGAACTACTTGTCACTTGAGGAAAAGAAAAAGAAGTCAGGCCTCCAGGCCCACTACTAATTGGATGGGAAAATGTGAAAAACCCAGAAGTAATTTGACTCTGGGTTTTCTCTGGCTCAGACTCAGCCCCCAGTATTGGTCTGAACACTGCATTTTCCAGAGGTTTAAAGCTGAATTCTGTTTTTCCAAAGCCACAGCTTGCTATTTCTCCAGTTTCTGATCCAAAAGTAGAAGTACTTGGGAAAACCCCAAGGCTGGTGGGTGATTTGAAACTAAATCCTGCATTTCCAGGCAAAGATGAACTTGAAGGCCCAGAGACAGCTACAAAAGTTGTGTTTTCAGGTCCAGAAAAGAGTCCAGCACTTGAGGTTTGGGTGAGTCCAAAGGCTTGCACTGAAGAGGAAGGTGCCACAAAGCTGGGTACCTGTGAGAATGCTGTGTTCTTCCCAGACAATGTACTGTTTTGCCCAAAAAGAGAAGGTTGACCAAACCGAAATGGTGGTTTGGCCTGAAATGTTCCCACTGAACTACTAGAAGATGCTGCAAAAGTACTAGGCTGCTGTCCACTGAAAGGGTTTGTTGGGTTCATCTTTGATTATTAGAAGGCAATAAATACTAAGTCTACAAAATTATTCTCTTTCCTCACACAATCTGTTGCACCAGGGAGTGTCTCTTCATCTTCAGGATAAGCTGAAAGACAGAAATTCAGATCTCATCACAGAACGTCCTGCTAGAAAACCAAGAGTCTTGAACTCTAAGGATAATTCCTTAAAAGGCAGGCAACGCAGAGGACTAAACAACCTTATTTTCTACTGAGATCTCACAAATTCTTTTTGTTGGTGGTCAGGGGTACAGGGTGGTACAAATAAAGTACTTTGTTGAAGAAGTTTAAAGCCTGATCCTTTAAGAGTAAAATAAAAATCTATTTTACTGAGTTGATAAATCAGTGAAAGTCGCTTGGTAATAAGAACGAATGCCGTTACTTACACCTTTCTACTTGAAGGGGAACTTCGCCCGAGTCTTCCACCTCCGGGGCCAGAGAATTACAATGTAACACTGTGAAAACGTTACTGTTTCAGAGTTTCCTCCCATCCAATTTTTCTGAGTAACTGGAGCACGAAAAACTTCTCCCAGGCCTAGGAATATATTTTCTCCTGCGCTGGCGGCCGCCCTGGCGTAGAGGCCTCCGGCGGAGGAGCCGGCGGGGACCCAGCAGGCCGCGCCCGGCGGGCGGCGCACGGTTAGAGACGCCGGAGAGGCGCGCCGGGCCGCGCGGGGGAGCTGGCAGGGCGGCGCCCACAGCCTGCTGCGGGACACCCAGGCCGGCCGCCGCCGCCCCACTCGGCTCTTCGTCCCCCTCCGCCCGAAGCTCTGGGCCCTCGGAGTCCTCCAGCGAAAGCCCTAGCCTCGTCCGCCGGAGCTGGCGCTCAGCTGGGGGCAACGGACAGAAAACACGGCGGACCGACTTCCGGTCCGCGTAGCGCTGGTCCGTCCCGACCGCCGCATTCAGGTTCCGCTCTGCGACTTCCGGTGGCTTCCTGCGAGCGGCCCGCCCACTGCGTGAGCCCGCGGCCCCGGCTCTGGCGGTACCTCTCGGGGCCTGCCGCTCCCGGCCGCAGTGAGTGCGCCGGCGGACCCGCCTCCGGCGTGGGGCGTGGCGCTCCCGGGCGTGGGCCCGCCTCGCCGAGCGCCCCCGGGAGCACTGGTTCGCCGACCCCTTCCCCGCCCGCCGTGTCCGTGCCCGCCTCTCCGCTCTCCGCTGATCCCCGGTTTCCTAGGTAAACGTAAATTCCCTCGAACTCGTTCAACAGTTCCGCGAAATAAAGTGACCGATGGTGTATGCGTGTGCGTTTTTACAGAACGGGCGCGTTTCTGGTACTGACGAGTCTCCCTGAAAACTTGCACCGCAGTTCCACCAAGCTGCCCTGAGGGCCCCGCGCTTCCCTGAAATGAGCTTGGTGATTAGAAATCTGCAGCGAGTGATCCCCGTGCGGAGAGTGCGGCTGCGCAGGAGCATGGAGGTAGCGAGGGACGTGCTGGGAGTCCAGAAATTCGACCTGGGGATCGTCTGTGTCGACAACAGGAACATCCAGCGCATCAATAGGATCTACAGAAAGAAAAACGTCCCGACCGATGTGCTTTCTTTTCCATTTCATGAGGTAAAAAATGTTCCTCTTCTTGTCCGACCTCACCAACAGAATACATCGCATATGTTAATTGCTCGTAACTTTGGTTTTGAACAATTTCAAAAATACACATAAGCGGAGAGCACAGTCTGACCAGCACCCATTGAGCCATGCCTCTCCCCAGAGGCCCCAGTTCCACCATGGTGGTGCCCAGCAGAAAAGGAAAGGTGACTAGACGCCACCATCTTCCCTGTAGTGTGATCAGCAAATTAAAAAAGTAAAGTGCTGGGCTGGCGTTGTGGCTCAGTGGTAGAGCACTTGCCCAACATGTGTGAGGCACTGGGTTCAATTCTCAGCACCGCATATAAGTAAATGCATAAAATAAAGGTCCTTCAACAACTAAAAAAAATATTAAAAAAAAAAAAAAGTAAAATGCTTCTGCAGTAAAAGGCTAAATAAATGTTTGGATCCCAAAAAATGAAAATAACTCTGAGCCAGTCACAGTGATATTCAGCAACACAGGAGGCTGAGGCAGAAGGATCACAAGTTGCAGGCCAACCTCCACAACATAGTGAGACCCTGTCTCAAAAGAAAAAAATTTCCAAAGGATTGGGGATATAGTTCAAAGGTAAAGTGACCCTGGGTTCAGTTCCTAGTACCATACACAAAAGAAAGAAAGAAAATAACACTGAAAATAAGAGAAACTAGGACATGTATTTTCAACAGATACAATGTAGTAGCTACAGGTAACTACATTATGTGACTACAAGGCCTCATTCATTGTTATTAACAATGTAAATTGGAGCAATACTTTTGGAAAACAATTTGTCAACATACAGTGCTTCCAGAGCCTTTAAAATATACATATATGCTCTAATCCACTAATGTCACACCTGAGGAAATGAATTCAAAGAAGGAAGAAAATACAATGCTAACTGTATAGTGTTAAAATATTCACTTACTGTTTTCCTTAGGAAAAAAGAAATGGAAGCATACTCAATATCCAGCCATAGATGACTGGGTTAATGGGAACAGTCCTCAGCTGAGGGACTGGTCTTCAGTCTTTCTGTGGGAGAGTGTGGAAGACTGTATAGAAAAAATGGCAAGTGGAAAGAATAGAAATATAAAATGTGTCAATGAGCTGCTGATTTAACTCTCAAAGTTCTGTGTCTGTGTGACTTCCCATTGGAAGAAACGAAAGAAATGGGGTGGAGCTCAGTTGACAAGGTGGAAGCACTTGAGGTCACTTGTGTAGTGGCTGTGCAGTCTACCCCCTCAGGCCCTTGTGCCTCAGGTGTGCAGCTTGAGCTCCACATGGTCATGGAGTCCAGTGCTCTGCACCTCTGACTCTGGGCTGGGTTCTTCTGGTTGGGTTGCTATTCCCGAGGCAGTGTCCTTAAGTCTGTTTCCTCATTTTTAGAATCTGAAGGCAGGTGAACTTCCCCAACCTGGTTGTCTGGATGACTGTAATTTGGGAGACATTTTCCTAGGAGTGGAGTATATCTTTCAGCAGTGCAGAGAAAACGAGGATTACTACGACATCCTGACTGTAAGTGGGGATGCTGACATCACGTAGCCTGGGAGCTGTTGAGAAGACCTGTGTTCACACTAGTGCTTTGGACACAAAGGGTTGCCATGGGAGAATCTACACATGGAGAGACGAGCACCCAGAGATCAGCAGGCTGCCTTTTACTGACTCCAACCTACAGCATGAACTTTTTATTAAGCTGCCCAAAACAGGGAGGTTGCAAGCCCCAGGACCATCCAGATTGTCTCTCCTCAGTTTGACACAAAACAAAGGGAGAAGAGGCTTCTGAGAAGTGATGTGTGCATGGAGTCATAGTTAATGTGCCACAGATTCAACTGAGATGGCTCCCTTTGACAGAACAGACAACCTGAGCAATTTGGGGGGCATCCTAGGGCTTCTGAGTGACTGGAAACAGAACTTCCAGGAACCCCAGTGTGAAGGGTGTGGCTTGGACCCTGGATGCTCTCTCATCAGTGTGCCAGGGAGGAGGTTGCAGACTTTGTTCCTGAAAGTGACATCAAGTGGCCCAGTGCAGGCTTCAGCACTCTGTGGCCAGCAGCTGTGCCCCTCCAAGGCAGTGACCCTAGGCCTCTGCCTTCACTATCCCACCCCACACCTCTAGAAGATTCCGTACCCTGGCGTTCCCTCCTTGACTCAGGGCCCTCCCTGAGGGATATCCTGTTTTCCTCAAGTGAGAGCCAGCCTACTCTAGAGCTGCTAGAGCCCCATCCTCACAGGCATAGGCCAGGCCAGCTGTGCTAGGGGCTGAATCCCAACAGCACCCTCCCTTCAGCCCTCCCCTCCTAGCCTCCTTGTCACTAGCCCCAAGACATCTCACCTTGACTAACCCCTCTCCCTCCAGCCCCACCTCAGGGGAAATTATGATCTTCACCCCATCTAGCCCCTGGCCTGCCCCAGATCTCCAAGCCCACCCTGTGGGACCTCAGGCAAGTTGCAGCTACATCCTAATGCTGCCACCTGCTCAGAAGAGGGTTTCTGACCTCACCACGAGCCCACATCTTCACCTGTCTTGCTCTGGCTCTATCCCATGCCATCTCATGTCAGAGACCTGCCTCCCCACTCTGCCTCCAGAGGCCCTCTCCAGACCTACCTCACATCTGGCCCCCATCCCCTACCCTGCTATTATACCAAAGTTCTGCATGGAGAAATGAGTAAAATTTGGGTCTGCTGCAGGCCCCTGACCTCTGTTTTACTCTTGTATCCAGTAATCAGAGGCCTTCCCTCTCTGGGGTTGAGCCAGAGGTGCAGGTTGTGCCCTCAGCTCAGGGTGGTTGGCCAGCCCGTGCCCACCCGCCCCTCTTTCTTGAACTTCCTCTTCTTCTGCCACTTAATTCTTTATTCACTTATTCACCCACTTCCCCTATCCCAGTACTGAACTCAGGGGTGCTCTACTACTGAGCTAAACCACCAGCCCTTTTTTTTTCTCTCTTGAGACAGGACCTCACTAAGTTGCCCATGCTGGCCTTTAACTTGGGATTGTCCTGCTTCAGCCTTTCTAGTAGCTGGGATTACAGACATGGGCCATAAAGCCCAGTTTACTTACTTATTTTTAAAACTGGGGTCTGGGACTGGGGATACAGCTCAGTTGGTAGAGCACTTGCCTTGCAAGCACAAGGCCCTGGGTTCATCCCCAGCACCGCAAAAAAAAAAAAAAAACAACTGGGGTCTGGCTGACTAATCACCCAGACTGGTCTCAAACTCATGGTGTCAAGCAACAATCCTGCCTCAACCTCCCAAGATGCAGGTTATGCCACAAGGCAGGCTGCTGAACTCTCCTCCTGCCCATCATCACCTGCTGTTCCCAAGGCTCCTGGCGGTTCAGTCCTGATTGCCCCTTCCCAACCTGTGCCCAGCCCCCAGTAGCACTCCACTTCTGTGGTGTGAATTTGCTGAGTTGTTCCCATTTAAAACAGGAAAGAGCTGGGCACAGTGGCACACACTTGTAAATAATAAGGACTGGGATGTGAGCTCAGTGATAAGAGTTCCACCCCCAAAAAACAAACAAACAAAACACAGGTAGTAACTTGGGCTGGGCACTTTAATTCCTGCTCAGAGCTGTCACCCACATTCGTGGATGACACAGGACCTCTTGGTCTTACCAAAAGCAGTCTGGAAGGTGGAGGTGAGCCTGAAGAAGCAGGCTCCTATTGCACCTTCCCTGAGAGACTTTTTAATTATTTCAACAGGTCACAGCCACCCATGGACTCTGCCACCTTCTAGGCTTCACACACAGCTCGGAGACTGAGTGGCGGGAGGTAGGAGAGAGCAGAGGCCCAGGCCATGCTGCTCCCACACACCCAGTGGGCCAAGGCAGGAGCTATGGCAGCCAACCACGCTTTATTTAAAAAAAAAGACTCACAAATGTTTATTTTAAATATTGGGCACCCCAGATGCTTCTAGCAGTATTGGAGTTCACTTTTGAAAGTCAGGCTGAAATTAAATCCCCCTGAGCCCTAGTAACTGATGCACCTGGAAAGCTTATTGTCTAGAAATCTTCCTGAAAGAAACTGAAGACATCTGTCTGTGGGAAACTGAGTTTAGTAGGGATTGAGACCCTCATACAAAGTGAATTGGCAACCTTTTCCCTCTAAGAGCACAGGTGGGCACTGCATTTATGAAGCTCCGTGCTGCTGAGTACCAGGTTGATGCAGGTTTAATTTGTAAGCAAACAGTCCATTACTCTCACAGACTTGAAAAAACGTTTTTCAATTAAGATAAAGGCTGGGCTGGGGTTGTGGCTTGCCTACCACATGTGAGACACTTGGTTCAATCCTCAACACCACATAAAATAAATAAATAAAAGGCATGTGTCCATCGACAACTAAAAAATATATGAAAAAAAAGTTGAGATAAAAGCTGGCTTGGTTAGCCCTAGCTTCTCCCCCAACCCCTTCTGTGCCCCCAGCCTCCTGCACCTTTCCTGCCACCCCCACCCCCCACCACACCTTGCTCTGGCCCTCCACTGCCTCTCTCACCACCCCTCCTGTGCACCACCCCACTCGTTTCCTCCCTCATCCCGTGCCTTTCCATCCCCTCCCTGGCCCCACGGACTGCTCTCAGGCTGTTCTTCAACCTTGCTGGCAAATGCTGGGCTAAGAGTGCAGAACTGGGCACTGCCTTTGGGTCTGTGAGGGAACTGTAAGGCCAGGCCCACCAGGCCTTTGCCCACCATGGGCTTCAGGGAGGGACTACCCAAGAATGTGACCCCTGGGTGAGTCAGGAGGTGGGGTGAGGGTCCCGGAGTCCAGCCAGCTGGTGTTCCTGTCTTCCAGATGTACCGCCAGGAGCAGCAAGTGCTGGAGGAGTTGATGCGTCGTACCGGAAGAAGGCTCCAGCCCCTGAGCAGGGGCCTCTTCTGATGCAGTGGGAGCTCCAGACTGTAGCTGCACTGGTCATGCTGTCTTGGGGCCAAAGAGGCACCAACCCATGCTGAGGCCCAATTCTAGGAGTGGAACTTGGTTTCTTGAAGTACCAGAAAAGTGCCTATCCTTTTGTTTGGAACGCAACAGATTGTTTTCATCATTGTAAGCAGAATAGTTGTAAGCCCTTACAGTTGAGGGAGGTGAGCGAAACCCCATGTGGATTCTGCCAATCTTCCATAGAACTGAAGAGCTTTGGTGAAGAAGCGTGTCCACCCCTGCAGCCTGCTTGGGAGTGGACAGCACAGCCCAGAGCACTTGTGCTTTCTCCTTCCTAGGGGCAGCTCCTGCAGATGCACAGGCAGGAGAGTACTGGGTCTCACCTACCCTTAGGAACTCTGTGACTTGAGGCTTCCCCTAAGAGGGGATGACCAGCAACAGGCGCACCACACTTCACCTGAACAGATATCCAAGACCCAGAGCCTCCTCCCTCTCATCTCCCCCAAGGCCTAAACTGCCCAGGATCACGTGGCAGGCAAGGACGGAGGTGAGGCAACTGGTGGGCTCAGCATGCTCCCCACCACCGTGCCTGCCCACTGCCTGCTCTGTGCCCTCCAGGAGGTGAAGCATCAACCTCCTTCTGCAGGAAATCTCCCTTGGCTAGTATTTCCTATTTATCCTCTGAAAATTGAAATAACCCTGGAGTTCCAGAGCTTGAATAGGCAGGGTTTATGAACCTGACCCCTCCCAGGTTCCTGTTCTGCCAAACAGCTCAATAGGTAGGCAGGACTGTGTATCTCATGATGGTAACATGCAGCCTCTTGGAGGCTTTTTTTTTTTTGGGGGGGGGGTGCTGGGGATCGAACCCAGGGCCTTGTACTTACAAGGCAAGCACTCTACCGACTGAGCTATCTCCCCAGCCCCTCTTGGAGGCTTTTAACCATAAAACCTGGTGATACTATGTCCCTGATCCTTTGTGTCTCCCATTAAATGATCTGGAAGCACAGAAACACCTTTCCATGAGAAAGAAAGTTCAGTGATCCATTTTCAGAATGTAGTATTTAACCTTACTTGGAATTAAGAACCAGTTGTAGCCATTTAAACTATAGCCCTTCCCTTGGCCCATCCCAATTTTAAAACTAGGTAATCACTAAATTGTAACCCTGAGCTCCTCCTACCAGAGCCAGGGAAGTACTGCACAAGGGGTGAAAGCAGACCAACTGCCCACCCAGGTGTGCTTGCTGTCAGGTTTTCTTTGGTAGCAGGCCCTTCTGCAGAAAGAGTTTGCCAGGCTACCAGAGACGACCAATTTGGTCAAATTTCTTCCTTTTATCAAATTAATAACTACGATTATTGTGGGCGCCACTTAAAAAGAGAACCCTCACCACCGAGAAGTCCAAATTTGAGAGTCTATTAGCTGGCTGGCCAACCGTCTCACATAGTGCCCAAAAATGGCTATTGGGAGGACAGCCCCAAGAGTAGGGTTGCAGAGGTTTGTATACTATAAGTAAGGCATTAATCATAAGTGGCTGTTGCTATGATTTCAAACTAGAAACTGAAGATCATGAGATCTAAAATCATAAGTGGAAGGGGATGTGGGTCAAAATGACTTTAGTTGGGTACAAGTTAAAGATTGGTTACTAACATCTAGACATTCGATCTCTGACAGGGTACATTGTCCAAGAAAAAGAGGAACCAAAAAGAACACTTCATCATGTAAGAATCGCCATTTTGTGTTGCCAGACCTGCCACGCTAAGCAGCTGCTGGTGGGTGCAGAAGTGGGGCGTTCCCCCGGGAGAAGCATTTCCTACATGACCTGGAGTCTGTTTGGTCATTGTCCATATAGCCTGACTCACAGCACGTTGAAAGGGAGAAACCAGAGACAAGCCACGTTAGAAAAAGTCAACATGATGACAGGCACAGTGGCCATGCCCGTAATCCCAGTGACTTGGGAGGCTGAGGCAGGAGGATGGCAAGGGCAAGGCCAGCCTGAGCAACTGGGGAGACCCTGTCTCAAAATAAAAAGGGTTGGGAATGGGGCTCAATGGTAGAGCATTTGCCCTGCCTGGGGTCAATCCTGGGTGGGGGAGAAAGGAAAGGAAAAGTCGGCCTGAAAATAGATCAGGTCAGGCCTTTTCATGCCTGGTTTTAACAAGAGCAGTCCTGGAATCACATTCAGAACAGCACTGAGGGAAGGGGACTGGCGTAAGGCTCAACGTGTCTGTTCCCATGGGCCTCACGTCCTCTTCATCTGTGGGAAGCTATTCTGAGAGCCAGGGCAGCCAGGAGGGAGGCCCATGTGTGGCTGTCAGCCCTGCTCATCTTGCTCCAGCCTGAGGGGCCCTGCTGTGAAGAGCTTAGTGACCGGGAAATTACCCTACAGGAAAGTGAATGAACGCTTACGCAGAATACTTAAAATCAACACTTTTAAAAAACAACATTAAAACAGGAAGGGAACATAATTCCACCAAGAATAGTAACCAAAGAACACTCTTTATTTAAAGCGCGTAGGTATTGGGCACATGTGATAAGAACCGTTGACAAGACTAGAGGAGCCGTCCTACCCACGCTGTGCAGGCCCACCCTCAGGCACTTGCTTTTGACTTGAGGGACAGAGTCAGGCAAGCCAGCAGCACGCATGCATGCATATGTGTGGCTCAAAGGGAATCACACCACATCCTACCGTGAGGAAACTTTCACGTGCACGGGGGTGCTGGGTCTCACACAGTCCTCACGCACACTAGTCAAGCACTCTAGCACTGAGCTGCATCCTCGCTCCAATTTGACTTTCTTATGTTTCCCCATAGGAATGTTTAAATTTTTATGTAGTTAAAGCTGTTAATCTTTTTCTGTTGAGAACCCTGAACTGTGTTTTTCTTGAATTCTTTCCTTATGAAATTTGTGTTTCACCTCGGTGAGGCATTCACCTGGTTTTCCCTCTGGAGGGGGAAGACCTTGCTGCTCACCAAGCTGGACCCAGGGGCTCACACTCCTGGAGCCTGTGAGGGCAGATCACTGTCCAGTGCCACCCTAGAGGAAGGACAAGGGTGATCTTGGGTGGTCACTGCCCTCCCTGGCTCACAGAACTGGCTACGAGTTGAGGGGTCACATGTGAGAAATGCCCCAGAACACACCTTGTGGGAGTAATCCCAGGGCCAGACCTGCTAGGCTGGACAAAGACCCCAGCCACAGTTGACTTCCCCAGACGGGCTCCACATGGCCTGGCGACCTAGGACTGAAACCTACTATTTCCTGGCAGATGGCGGGGCCTTTTCCCACTTCCTTTCAAACCTCTGCCACAGTCTATAGGCCTGACCATGGGCATCCACTGGGTCCTCAGAAAGGAATGTAGAGAAGCAACCCAGGCCCAGTGGGTCCTTCTGCTCTTTAACCCTCCAGACTTACATGGGGCCAGCCACATGGCGCATGGTGGGCAGGAAGCTGCTGGTTGCGGGCAGGGCAGTGGCTGTAACCACTGGAGGCCACGTAGAATAGCCAACAGGGGTGCCAGGTGCAGGGCTAGCCTGCAGCGGAGCAGGGGATGCGTAGTGGTGGTGGTGGTGCACAGGGGCTGGCCTCTGCCTCTCGGCTCTCAGGATGACCTGGGGCGCCCACTGCAGATCCTGGCGGAGTACACAGGCTCAGGGTCATGCCCAACTGCCCTGGACACCCTTTCCCTGCACCTGCCCCCAGCTGGTGCACTGAGTGCAAGGGCAGGAAGGAGCAGGCTCTGAGCAGAGCTCCGGGTTGGGGCTTTCTGGGCCCAGTTGGAGGACCCTTTCCTCCCTGGGGTGGGACTGAGGAGGCTTCAGGCTTCACAGTCAGCTCACAGACCCAGAGCCAGAGGCCTTTCCAGAACTAGGCACACAGTCTTCTGGGGTGGACCCAGGTGGCCCCTGGACACCTGTCCCACTGAGCCTACCTGCTGTGGAATGTGTGATCCCCCAGGCACTGCTGCAGGTGGGAGGGCTTTGAGTAGCATGTTGTGCATGATGATCTGGTGCATTTGCGCATTCTGCATCAACATCATCTCCACCATGTCTAAAAGGATGGACAAGACACCGTGCTCTGTCACTCAGAGAAGGGGCACGCTGATAAGCTCTGCCACAGAAACAGAAACCGTAGGGCCTCACACTGTTAAAACAGCCTCATGAGCACCAGAGCGCATTCCAGCTTGTGTGCCTGTGCCCGTGCAGTTCCCTGGGCATTGTTCTGTGTCTGGACTCCTGGTCAGAGGGTGTGCATGGATATGGGTTTGTGCATGGCACCTGGCGGCCCTCATGAGGGGCTGTGCAATCTGCCTCAATGCCAGCAGTGGTTTTGATGTCCCCCCAACAGGGTATATCCCAGTCCTACTCCCCAAGACCTCAAAAGGTTATCTTACTTGGAAAAGTGGTGTTTGCAGATTCCAGTGAAGATTTTGAATCAAGGAAATGATCCTGGATTACCTAGGTGGGCCCTAAATCCAGTGAAAGTGTATCTATAATAAGAGGAGAGCTGGACATGCTGGCACACACCTGTGATCCTGAGGCAGGAGGAAAGCAAGTTCAAGGCCAGCCTTAGCAACTCAGGGAGAACCTGTCTCAAAAAAACTAAAACAAGGAGTGGGAACTAGCTCAGTGGGTAAAGTACCCCTGACTTCACTCCCCAGGACTAAAAAAAAAATGCAAAATAAAAATAAATATAAAGGTCAGGGGATATAATAATAATAAATAATAATAGAAGAGGATTAAGGCAGAGGAGGAGACCCAGAGGTGGAGGCCACCTGGGAACAGAGACAGACACTGGAGGGACACCCAGGGCAACGTCTGGAGCCTCCAGGAGTGGCAAGAGGCACGAAGGTTCCTCTCAGGAGCCATGCAGGGAGTGCAGCCTACCCACACCTGGATTTTTGAGGTCTGCCCTCCAGAACCATGAGGTGGAGACCATTGTGTTAAATCACCAAGGTTTGTTACCACAACACAAGAAATTGATGCACTCACCAGCAGGGGAACCAGGCAGCAGGTTTACTTTTAACAATGTGATGGGAGACATTGGTTCTTCTCACAGCAAGGACCACGTCCAGTGCTGCAGCTTTGACAGTCTTGCTGAGGGGACACACCTCCCAGAGCCTCTCAAACAAATATCTCCAAGCTTAGAGTGTCCAGGAGGGGCTGGGACAAGAGCACTCAGGAGTTGGGGCTGCCAAGGCCAAAGGCAGAAAGGCCTGAGAGCAAGATGGAAAAGCCAGAACCCTGTGGCAACACAGCTGTGGGAGGGAACCCTAGTCCCTATGAGATGCAGCCAAGAAGTGGAGGGTAACAGCCCCACAGAGCAAAGACCCCAGGGAGCCCTCGGAGGCCTGGGAGGGTTTGACCCCCACCCAGCACTCCAAGAGGGTGGCTTCCGCAGTCAGCCCAAGGGTTCCCTCAACGGAGTCCAGTACATAAAGATCAGACCACTGCACAAGGGTCAGAAGAGGGGACATGGTCTCCGTACATGGCCCGGGGCCCAGCTGTCCTCAGCAAAATAACGAGGGACCCTAAGTCACAGCACACACAAAGAAGTTACTCCAGTTGGGCCATAAATCTATGGGGCTATATCTCCAGCACTGGGCCATAAATCTGAAGTAAGCAAGTGGGAGAAGAACACAGAACATTCTACGTGACCTTGAGTGGGTAGAGACACAAAAGGGACTGACCACAAAGGACAAGACCCGAGGGTGCAGCTCCATTACGGCAAGGATATCTGGAGGAAGACCGTGGACAGGGTGGACCTGTGGCCACAGACTGTGGGCAGGGTGGACCTGCAGCCACAGTGCTTCCACCAGTGGTGTGAACCAGCACATATCCACAGCAACAACTCAGCTGGAAAGAACAGGGTCACTGGCCTCACAACACAGGGGAAGGGATGTGGTGGAAAAGTGCCGGAGAGGGGCCCACGGCCTCATCCCCACAGCTTGCGTGTTTTATTACACAGCACAAAGGTCTGTGCAGATGGGCTTGTTAAGAATCTTGAGACTTGGAAGCAACCCAGATGGCCATCAGTGGGGATGGGTGGGGGAAGAAAACGTGACCCCCACGTGGACCATCAAGCCTGCCCCCGGCTGCAACACGGAAAAGACAAGGATGTGACCCAGGGACGAGCACAGTGTGACTCCTTCGAGAGGCTCTGTCCAGGCAACCTGGCTCCTCAGCACAGCCGGTGCGGGCTGGGGCGGGGCGCAGCAGCGCAGGAGTGTGGTCCACACTGTCAGACTGCAGTGGCTGGCCACACTGGAAAGATTCAACTCGCTGTTTGTGCCACGGTTTTGAAAATGTTAGCCAGGTGCAGTAGCACACCCCTGTACTCCCAGCAGCCCAGGAGGCCAAAGCAGGAAGATCCCAACTTCAAAGCCAGCCTTAGCAACGTAGCCAGGCTCTGAGCAACTTAGCAAGACCCTGTCTCAGAGTAAAAAATTAAAAAAGGACTGGGGCATGGCTTGGTGGTTAAGCACCCCTGGGTTCAATCCCTGGTACAGAAAAAAAAAAAGTAAGATCAAGGCACTGGCAGGAAAGTGGGCAACGAGGGCATTGGTTCCCAGAAGATGACAGAGGTCTGCCTCCTGCAGTGGGCGGTCCCGCAGGGAGACACCGCGGTGGGCGAGGCGCAGGAGGCTCCCGTGCCACAGGTGGAGCCACACAGGCACCTCAGGAGAAGCCAAGCACAGCAGCGTCTGTTCTGTGAGTTTTTTTTTTTTTTTTTAATAGAACTGAAATAGTACAAGTACTTTCAAGATTTTGCATTTTGATATTCAAATATCCATTAAGTTGGAATTTGTTTTGGCATAAGACTGGGGTAAGTAATTCAACTCTACTTTCTCTAAATATTTAGCAACTTATTAAATACTCGATTTTTTATCACTGATTGTAAAAGCCACTTTTTCTCTTGTGCACCTGTACCTCCAAGCGCACACACACGGTTTTCTCAGTTTGCTTTTGAACTTGACATACTATCACTAAAGTGCATCTGGAGAAATGAGATCATCATGGGAAACACAGGACTGCACTGTGGACAGCCAGGTGGTCCCAGCACGAGGGCACCTGAGGAGGGCCATGGGGCAGCCTGGGACCTGGCCTGGCAGCACTGCAGTGCAGGACAGAGCTAGAGCAGCTGGCCAGGTTGGTGTCCACCCCAGGACAGGGTGTGAACGCCTATCGGATGATGCAGCCACTCAACACCCAGGTCTGCCCGAGAGTCAGGAGGGGAGTGAAGGAAAACCACAGCGAGCTACCACTGTGCCCCTTGAAATAGCTCACGTTGAAAAGACGGGTTCCAGGTACTCAGGAGGCTGAGGCAAGAGGATCACCTGAGCCCAGGAGTTCAAGGCCAGCCTGGGCAGCACAGCAAAACCCCATCTCAAAAAACAAAACAGAACAAAACAAACAAACAAAACCACACGAAGGGTTGGGGACGCTGAGGAGGAACTAGGACTTTCGAGCATTGCTAGTGGGAATGTGGATTGTTCAGACACTACAGAACAGTTTGGCGGTTTCTTAAGAGGTTGAACATAAGCCCACTGCATGAGTCGGACATCTCACACCCAGGTGTTTAACTCAAGAGAAGTGAAAACCCACGTTCACAGGAAGGCCGGCACGTGAATGCCCACCACAGCTGGAACCAGGAAACGACCCGATTGCCCATCGCAGGTGAACAGATAACAAACTGGCATGTCAGGACCAGGGACACTGCCCATCAATTTTAAGGAGGGACTGGTGGTGAGCTCAGTGGCACAGCATGTGCCTAGCACGAACGAGACCCTTGTTCCATCTCTGCACCACAGAAAAGAAAAAAAACCCAATTTAAAATAAAAAGGTGCAACTTTTGACACCTCAGAAAGGTGGTTGTGAATATCAGATGCCTAAGTTACTTTACAAGAGAGCTTGGCCAGGCCTGACGTGCGGCTGAGGCGGCAGTGGGACCTGGTGGCCGTTCCAGCCGGGCCCACTGCTCTCTCATACTTTTTGTTTTCCTCCTTGGAGCTCAGAGATATCCTTCACATAAGGATTTCTTTGTTTTCTTTTGTTTTTTCTTTCTTTTTTCACAAAGCTGGTGGTTGCACCCAGGGCCTTGCACATGCTAAGCACATATTCTACCATGGATTTCTTAAATTATTTTCACGTTCAGTAGTCAGAAGTTGACACTGGATGACCATCCTGACTTACAAATGTCGTCTTTTCAGTAGACAGTTTCATGAACCCTTAGCAATATCAACACACGTCACTTACCTTCTTTGATGCTTCCTGACCTTTGAGCAGGAAAGGCCTGAGGAGCAGGAATCTGGGCGACGAGTGGCGGCTGAGGGAGCTGCTGAATGATGGTGGCAGGAGGCTGGGAGACCTGCCAGGGTGGTTTGCCACCTGAATCCCTCCGTGGAGGTCATGTCCAACAGAGTCCCCACCACCCACCCGTCCCTCCACCCACCTGCTTTCGATCCACCCATTCTTTCTTCCATTCCCCCACCTACACACCCATCTATCCATCCATTTATGGATATGAGTGAACGGATCTGGGTGTAACCGAGGACCTGGGTCTTTGTCATCGTTTTCCTTGGTAGTACTGGGAATAGAACCCATGCTACTTTACCACTGAGCTACACCTCCGGCTTCACTTTTTTTTTCCTTTTCTTTTTTTCTTTATTTTTTTTTTTTAATTTTTTTCTAGTCTTAGATGGACAGCATGCCTTTATTTTATTTGTTTATTTTTATGTGGTGCTAGGGTTGGACTCAGTGCCTCATACCTGCTAGGCAAAGTGCTTTGCCATGGAGATACAGCCCCAACCCCTTCTTCCTTTTCTTTCTTTCCCTATTTATTTAGAGACTGCCTCACTAAGTTGCTGAGGCTCTCTCTAAGTTACCCAGGCTGGTCCCAAATTTGCAATCCTCCTGCCTCAGCCTTCCATGTTGCTAGGATTAATAGGCACACGTCACCACTCCTGGCAGAATATAGTGCTTTTAATGTTTTCCACATTTCCCGTCGTGGGCAGGGTGAGCCAATGCCTGGTTTCATCAATTCTGCTTTAGTGCAACTGACACTTGGCATGGCCCGTCTTTTCAACATGAGCTATTTCAAGGGGCACAGTGGTAGCTCGCTGTGGTTTTCCTTCACTCCCCTCCTGACTCTCAGGCAGACCTGGGTGTTGAGTGGCTGCATCATCCGATAGGCGTTCACACCCTGTCCTGGGGTGGACACCAACCTGGCCAGCTGCTCTAGCTCTGTCCTGCACTGTAGGCATGTGTGGAACCGTGCAGATAACCTCCGGTTTCTCTTCTGAGTGAAAGTAAATGTGTGGCATTTTTGAGTGAACACCAGAAACACTTGTTTTAATCCTCTTCCGGACAGAAAGCCCAGCATGACCTTGTCCTTCTTCATCCACTCACAGAAAGTGTGGCTCAGCCCAGGGCCTGGCAAACTTTCCCCCAGAGGACGGGGAGTAAGCTGGCTCGTGGACCACATGGGTTCAGCGGCCAGCGCTCACCCTGCCGTGGGGCCTTGAGAGCAGCTGCAGACAGAGCGCCCAGGCCTGGCCCTGTTGAGCTCAGGAACACCAGACTGTTCATTCCTTGTCGTGTTGATGTGTTCAAAGTATTATTCTCTCATTTTTTTTTTTTTGCAAACATTAAAAAAAATAAGTAAAACTGGTGCCAGGAGTGTAGCTCAGTGGTAGAGAGCTTGCCTATCATGTAAAAGGCCCTTGGTTTGACCCCCAACCTGGGAAAAACAAAACAAATCAAGCCAGACATGGTGGTGCACACCTGTGATCCCAACTACTTGTGAGGCTGAGGCAGGGGGACAAACTCAAAGCCAGCCTGGGACACTGAGCCAGAACGTGTCTAAAATTAAAATGAAGCGACAACACGCACCCTGAAGCTAGCTGTGAGCCTGCCCTGCAGCCAGCCTCAGCAGCCCTGGAGCAGCCCTGGCACGGGGATGCAGCGTCCCTGGAGTGGCTACTCCAGTCCCGGCTGCCCAACATCCCGCCCCCAGCCCCCGCTGTCCCCACCAGAGTTGCAGGCCCCCTCGCCCTCTTACCGGGTGCTGGATGATCCTCAGAGGCTCGGGGGCCTGCAGGGGCGTGGAGGCAGCCTGGTAGACACCCACAGGGGGCACTTCTGGGTACAGGGCTGGCCTGGGGGCTCCTCCATGTGGCCCCCTCCAGGCGCGGGGCTGGGGCTGCTCATCTAGGAGCTGCTGTTCCTGCAAGGCCAGCAGAGCCTACTGCGCCCAGAGTGGGCAACAGAAGGAGCCCTGGACCAGCGTGAACTCAGGGTGCATGGGACTGTCACCATCACGCCGCCCTGCCCCCCAGCTGCCCCGGGCACATGGAGCCTGTGGCTGCTCCGGCCCTCGGCTCAGGTTGGAGCACCCAGAACTGGAGCCAGGCGGGAGAGCGAAGCCAAAGGCTCGCGGGCCTTCACGTGGCGCATCCTGGTGGAGTTGGCTTCTTCTGAAGTTTGCCACACGTTGGCCATGAGCTGTCCTTTCCCAGCCAGCAGGGCTGTGTGCTCTTCAGGCGTGGCCAGCGTCTTCCTCACAGCCCGGTCCTCCCAGGCGGCAGCCCCACTCCCGCCCCGGGCTTGCAGTGTCACACTGACATGGGCACACCCCTGGCATGGCCTCTGCTCGCTGCCAGCCAGCGTGGCATGGATGGGGCCCCTGGACATCTCTCATTCCCTTTCCTCTGGGTTGGGCCCTGACTTAAGGTTGTCTGTTTCCATGCACGCTCTCCGCTGCCCAGCCCTTGAGAGCACGGGGGTCTGCAGCTCACACCGTCTCAGGGAAGTCACCTCAGGACTCAGGGTTCAGTTTCCTACACACAATTCAAAACCAATAAGAAACCAGTCCGAGTCCAGTAGGGCCTCCCTGTCATGCCGGGTCTGTGTGTGGTAGCCAGCTCTTCCACCATGGAGCGTGGGAAGGTGCACAGGCTTACCCAGAGTCTCTGCAGAAGGTCCTTCCTCCTCCTCAGAGCACGGGGCAAGGCCTCGTCTGGACTGGCCTCATGTCCTGGAGGGAGACACACCCCCTACTCACTGAGGAAAGCTTCAAAGTTGGTGGCTCAGGCAGGTCTCTGCAGACCCTGTCAGAGTGCTATCACCTCCCTGCACCCTGGACCCCAGGGGTGACTCTGGCCTCCATGAGCACTCATCCTGTAGAGGGAGGGACCATAGTCAGGGGAGAGGAGCCAGGAGTCACACAGGGCAGGTCCCTCTGGGTCCCTGCAAGCCCGGTGGCTGTAGGAGGTGGGCTTCTATGGGGCTGGATGGAAACCTCGAAAGCCTATTTTCCCACCGCCTGGTGCCACCAGGCCCAAGCTACCTGGAGATGAATGGCCTGCCCACCAAGTGTCAAGGAGAGGTCTTCTCCCCAGAGAAGGCTGTGGAGGGGTCCAGTCACCCTGGGTGTCTTGCTGATGCCCGGCTGCTGAGGATGCCCCACCAGGCTCCTCAGGGCGCTCCCCCAACACACTAGCAGAAGCTCTGCTGTGCAGGCCCTGGGTCACATGGTGTGGTCTGCAACATTCCACCTGCCAGTCTCCCTCAGGTGTTCCTGGAGTGTCGCTGGAGCCCACAGCCATGGCTGTTCCATGTTCCAAAGAACAAGACCCATTCCTCCTCAGCTCCTCCCTCAGATGTGCTTCAACCTGGCTTCTGTCACTATGTACCAGTGAGGACACCCCTACCCCAGGCAACTTCAGGGCTCTGGGATCAGAGCAGTGTGGGTCTGGCCTGAGGCGCCACCTCAGAGCTGAATAGGCTACCGACCCGTGAGCAGGATGGGAATATGCACGTCCCCCGGGACCTGCAGGCTAAAGGTGGAGGGGGCTGTGTCACTGGGGAAAGCAAAGTCCTTTCAACTCTGTTGTGAAGTGAGAGTGCTGAGGAAAAGGCCGGCTCCTGGCTGCTGCCCCGCTGCCCTCCCCTGGTGGCCCCTGTGCCTGTCTGGGTGGTAGGGGCAGCAGGGCTCTTACCTGGCACCAGGGGAGGGCCCTCCGAGTTCACTTCTGTGTTCCCTCGCTCTTGCTCCAGCTTCTGGAGAAACAGAGGCTGGTGGTGATGTTGGCTCCAGGTTGGTTACTGAGCCTGCAGGGCTGCCTCCTTGAGCTCCGGAGTGGCCACACCCAGACAGAGGTGAAGTGGGTCCACAGGTCATGCTGGTCACACACACTCTACATAAACCAGTGGGACCCTCTGGAGGGCCTTCAGGAAGGGTTGTGAGGAGCAATCCTTGGAGAGACGATCCTGGGGAGATCTGGCCAGTGACCACCTCCAGGACCCTGCCCTGAGGATGCAGAATCGGTGAGAGGGAGGCGCAGATGAGGAACAATGCGGGCAGGGGGTACGGAGGAGCAATGATGGGCACTGAGATCCCCGTGGGCCTGAGCTCTGTGGCCTGGTGAGGGATTAGAAGGGACGGGGCATGGCAGGCTTAGTGCTGAGGCCTTGTGTCTGGGGGCACCAGCCAGGCATTGTCTCAGAACAGCCCTTTCCTGGGGTGCTCTGCTGGTAGGTGCTTGTCTCCTGACTGTGGGAACTTCTAGAAGAGCCAAAGTGGTTCTGCATCTGTGCTATAAGAAGCAGCCAAGAAGCCACATTCGCAAGGCTAAGAACCCCTGGGAAGGTTTGCTCTGACAGCAGGAATGTGCCCCGGTAGGAGGCAGAGGCAGAGAGTCCGGGAGCCGTGTCTTCTGTTCTATCCTGTGAGCCCAGCGCTGGGCTGCCTCCTCCGGGCGAGTGCAGCAGTGGCCTGGCCCCGTCCTACCTGCTCCAAGAGCTTCAGGGTCAGGTGGGTGATCTGATCTGCCACCGATGAGTCCAGCATCATGGGGCTCCCCTGCTGCGGGCTGTCCACCTCCTAGAGGCTGGCCTCAGGATGAGGGGAGATGTGCAGGAGGACAGCACATCCCTCCCTGGACGGCTGTGTCTGGAGCCAGGCCTGGGTGTGGTGTGGCTGTCGCCAGGCTGGAGGACAGGGAGGCCCTTGTTGCCAGGTTTCCACTGAGTCCTTCCCCAGCTGTGTTCCCAAGCAGAGGTCACCTGTAAACAGAACGGCGGGGTGGCCAGGTTTCCACTGAGTCCTTCCCCAGCTGTGTTCCCAAGCAGAGGTCACCTGTAAACACAGAACGGCGGGGTGGCCAGGCAGGGCTTACTGGGAAGGCAAGGGGGCAGCCACGGGGCCAGAGGGACAGAACCCAGAGTCCCTTCCAGCACCCCCGCAGGACAGAGCCTGGAGGAACAGAGCAGGGAGGTCACCTCTTCCCCTCCACGGCCCCCCAGGGCATACAGGGCACCCCTTCCAGGGATCCTAGAGCATGAAGTGAGCCCAGCTAGACTCTCAGAAGACAGCAACTGGGGCCACTGAGGACTTCAGGAAGCTCTGGGCTGCAGAAGGGGCAGGACAGGAGGGGCTTGTGCCAGGAGCCCCCCACCCACACACACACAAGCAAGTGGTCATCATCTTGCACGGCATGGGGCCACCCCTGCAGGTGGGGACAGCTCTGCAGTGACCTAGCCCAGGGAGGGGCCAGGCATGGATGGAGGATGTTTTGCACATGGCAGGTAAGGACAGATGAAGGAGGCCATGCACCAGAAGCTCCAAACCTCAGATTGACAGACGAGCTGGCCTGACGGAGGCACCAGTGAAACAAGTGTGAAATCAGGCAATGGCAGCAACTGCGTCAGCCCTGTGGACTTGAGCGGTGTCCAGGCAGGGCCAGTGTCCCCACACACAGCCCACTCAGAGCCTGCATTAGATCCCTGACATTGCTTCAGAGCCTCTCAATTTGCCCCTCCACTTCAGCACTTATGGGTTTATAAGTAGCATGACCCGTTCTGATTGGCATCCCTTTGATAACCTCTGCTGGACTTGGGAAGAGTGGGGGCAGAGGTGGCCATCTGGTCAAATCAAGACCCCAGAGCAGCTCTTGTGGTGGGATCTGCTGGTGCAGCTCTCACTGCTGACCCTGGAGCCGCAGGCTTGATGTCCATCTCCACCCCCACACACTTTCACTGCAGAGGGGTCAGACTTGCCCTCCTGGGGACACCACCTGCCTTGCACCCCAGAGGGTGATGTCCTGGGGTTCTTCCAGGCACTCCTGGTACCAACAGATCTGGGCCCACAGTTAAGATGCCAGCACATGTCCACAGCCTTCCTGATGCTGGAAGTGTTAGGAGACATTCAAAAGGGTGAGTGTACACAAAACTAGGTAATGTAGTTAAGTAGCTCAGAGCAGCTAGGAGGTAATCCCCTGGTGTTCACAACATCTCCCTGTGGGCATGAGTTGTTATGCAGGTTTTAAAAGCTTACTTGTACCTCTGTTTTGACAAGGAGTCTTGCTATGTTGTTGTGGGGCAGGCTAGATGGCTAGAGTTAGGCTCCCTTGCAGAGACTTCCTGACAGCTACATTTTGGCATGTAGTCAAGGCCATGAACACCCTGATTCAGCACAGGTACTCAAAGTCATGAATCTCTGCTAGTTAGCATGTGCCCACTTATGTAGTTTGTTGGCACTGGGCCTTCTGTTTTTGGCCTGAACATAAGAAGGTCCATGGACAGACCAGGGGGCTACTGCCTTTGGATCAAGCATGCGTGCTATTCCAACTGTCCTCACATTTTCTTCCACCTGTCAGGATCCTGAATCTATTTCCCAGTTCTGAGCCCTTGCAGGACAGTTGTCCAGGCTGTTCTCAAATTCCTAGACTCAAGCAACCTTCCTGCTTCAGTCTTCAGAACGCTGGTACTCCAGGTGTGCCCCCCAGAGCTTTAGATATTGAAACACGTGGACAGATGCAGGCCAAATACGGATCCCTGGATGTTCTTAGAAACTGATCCTTCAGTCTCTCCAGGCCCCTCCTAACAAACCCATCTCACCCAGTGTTTGTGCAAACAGTCCAATTCCACACCTGGGAACGGGCAGACTCCACTTGCTACTGGAGAGCTGCTATCTGACTCGGGGGAGCGCTTCCCATCAGTGGGTTTCCAGGGGTCCCTGAAGGTTTGCTTACACTGTGGTCCCATGGAACCAAGAACGTGGCTGAGGCTACAGGCTGAGCTTATCAGCAAGGCGTCTCCCAGCGCATGAAGGGCGGGAGGCATTATCAGTTAATCAGTCTGTTTCTGGGAGGGAGCAAACAGCACCTAGCCCTCCACAACAAACTGTAACCAAGTGAGGACATGGGAAGAGGGGAAAGGAATAAAGAAACCCACTGTGCGGTCGTCAAGGACAGACCAGTGACGTGTTGAATGCAGTTAGACAACGGGGTTGGTCTGAGGAATATTTCAGGAGGGCGGGGCCTGTACCAGGTTGCCCCTGGAGGCAGTCACTTGAAGAGCTGGCCCTTCCCAACAGCCTCGCCTGACCCAGGCTGGGTGTCCTGTGGAGAGGTCAACAGGCAAGGCCTGCAGTGCACCCCTGCCTCCCGAGTTGGTGACCCACCCATCCTTTCAGAGGGCATCTTTCCAGTCACTCTGAGAGGCCTGCATCTTTTTAATACCAAAGGGTATGAGAACCACTGTGCCTGGTGCCCATAGCTGTGGGGACGGTCCAGCGTGGCCACCGACCTGTGCATAGAGAATGGCTGGGTGAAAGTGGCACAGCTTCCCCTGAGCTGACCACACCAGAGCATCTGACTGCTCCTCAGAACTGTGGCCATGAGGAAAGGCCTGGCATTGCCTCATGAGGACACCGGGTTCCAGTGAAGCCTGAAACTTAGGAACAACGATTTCATGAGGCCTCAGATCCCCACACAGATGTATTCATAACCAAGCCACAATCCTTTCAAAAAAATCGTTTGTTGTTTCAGAGCAATTTTAGAATCACAGAGAGACTGAGGGGAAAGTGTAGTATATTGTTTTTTAAAAAACATTTACAATGCATACAGAAATATGACTAAGATCCACTCCTAGACCTGAAGCAACCCAGGGCTGTGAACACCACTTCTTGCAATCCTGCCTGAAGAATTACAAGCAGGTTGCACATGGTAGCAGGCATGAGTTCATTAGAAAGGAAAAGGGGACATTCTTGCAGTAGAGCGGGGTCCTCTCAGAGAGGAGAGGGACCATGCACCCTCCTGTCTTCATTTTATTTGTGGAGTGGGGAGTTTCCAAGTTCCATCCAGGTTAACCTCTTGACTTTTGACTGACAGCAGGATGACATCAGACTCTCATGTCCCCACTGTACGTGATCTAATCCCATGGAGGGGAGGTTTTACTTTCATAATAAAATGCTAAAATCTAAGGCAACTCTGGGTCACCTTGGTCCCCACTGGCCAATTCTAGTTGGAACCTGTTGTTACAGATTTTATGGTTGGGAGCTTTGTTTCTAATTATCCTGTCCCCCTGGGTCCTGGAATCTCTGTGGTTTAGGATAAAGGACACGCAAGTCCCCCTTCAGGGTATCTTGTGTTCTCGCCATGGAGGAGCCTTTCCAGATTCTCTGTCTTGCAGAAAACAGGCTGTTTGTTGAGCAATGCAGTATATCCTACTGACTTAAGCCAGGTAGAGCCCCCGTGTCTCAGGTAAATTGCTTTTTTTTTTTTTTTTTTTTTTTCAGTGCTGGGGATTGAACTCAGGGCCTTAGTGCTTGTGAGGTGAGCACTCTACCAACTGAGCTAGCTCCCCAGCCCTAAATTGCTTTTTAAAAAAAAGCAAGTGGGGTCAGTGAGGAAGGCTCAGTCGACAGAATTATCCCCTTAACCTCATGTTCCCACCACTCATGTCTGCCTGCCACTTATCAGGAAGATTTCAGTCTTTGTCATCCACTCAGGAGAGGCGGTTGAACCACTGAACCCCATCCTGCTTTTGGTCACTTAGCACTGGGTGCTATTACTGTATCACTTAACATAGCACCTTCACCTGCCTTTTTTTTTTTTTTTTTTTTTTTTTTTTGGGTACTGGGGATTGAACTCAGGGCCTTGTGCTTACAAGGCAAGCACTCTACCAGCTGAGCTATCTCCCCAGCCCCACCTGCCTTCTTGAGACCAACACACTCCATGGCAGGTTCGAGCCCACAGGAACACACATATTGTATTATGGGAACCACCCAGGAGCTGCTGGCTGGTCACATGTGCCTGGGGAGGAAGAGGGCATGGTTTGGAGGCTCTCAGTGGCTTCCTGACCCTGTACCTCTGAGTAGGGTCGCGGTCCTGGTTCTAGGCCTCACTGAATCGGTAATTCAGGATGCTCCTGGCCTTTTGGCTCACTGAGTTAGGGTGCCAGCACGCAAGGGGACATCTTGGCAGGTGCAGAAAAGGTCATGAGTGTCTGCGGTGCAGGATGGAATCCAAGGCTCCGGCAGGCTGTCTGCAACTGTGGGGTGCGCAGACTCAGAACTTGCCCTAGAAGGGCAAGGGGGTCCGGGTCCTGTCCTCCGGGCAGCTAACATCGGAGGACGAGTGCGAGAGCGGGAGCTCGGAGGCCAGCGCAGTGCTGCAGTTATCCTCCTGTCCCCGTCCCCAAGCATCGACTCTGCATGCGGGGCGGTCCAGCTGACCGCAACCCGCGACCCGCACTTGGATGAGGACGGAGGCAGACCCAAGGTGGACCGACCAGTGCCCGCGTGGGAAGCCTGGGCAGGAGCAGGAGGGCTTCCAGAGGCCAACAAGGCCGCGCGGTAACTGCGGCGCGAAGCCTGAGAGCTGACCAACCACTGCGAACGCCAGCCCGCGATTCGCTCATTGGTCTAGCTGGAAGGGGCGGGCACACTAGCGCGCTAATCCAATGCCGGCGGGCGGATCTCTAGGAGGCCGCCTTGCTCGAGCACGCATGCGCGATAGGGCACGCGGCCTCTGATTGGCGGCGCTGCGCAATGGGGCGGGGCCACGGCACTGACAGTTGTTGGGGGAGGGCGAGCCGAGGAAGAGGGAGGGAGTGTAAATAGAGCGAGGGCGGCGCGGCGGCGGCCCCCACCACCTCCGGGTGACCCGCGAGGAGCCCGAGGGAGATGGATGAAGATGAGCAGGAGCAGCGGCGCAGGAAGGTGGAAGCCGGGAGAGCGAAGGTAAACGGCGGCACTCTCATCCTCCCCACTGCTCAGGCGGCTCTGGTGCTAGCCACTGCCGCCTGCCAAGAGCAGACGCGGTCGGGTGGGAGCCACCGCTGATGCTCTGCCCTTCCCGCCGACTCTGTTAGAAGGCCCTTTTTGGCCGCCGCCATCTTGAATCGGCCGCCCTTGCCCGGCCCCTCCCTCCCTGCGGACGCAGCCAATCAACGACCAGGATGTGGGCGGGGTACGCCGGGGCGGCGCGGGGCACGCTGGGGCGGCCGGAGCAAGCCGGGACCGCGCGGGGCACGCCGGGGATGTGCGGCGCCTGCGCAGCGGGCTTGCGCGCACCCCTGCCGTGCCCCCGCGTCTCCCGAGGGGCGTCTCCCGAGGGGCGCGGTCCCTGGTACTGGTGCCCCTAGTGCTCCGAGGGCCTGTGCCTGCCGGGCTGGCCTAGGTCTCTTCTCCGCGCCCGTCGTTTTAAACGGCGTCCACAGTGCCCCTGTCCTGGAGACGTGCTGTCCTTGAACCTGCGGGAGTCCCCGGTGGTCCCGATGCCGAGGGGCCCGGGTTCTCGGCGTCGGGTGCTTGCCCCCTTCGGCCCCAGCTCTTACGCTGAAAGGAGCAAGTGCCTGGGGAGCAGCACCGGCGAAGGACGGCCCGGGCCCCGCAGGCCGACACGTCCGCGCCCGGCTGGGGGGCCCCGAGGTTTCCCGCGCCGCAGGCCAGCTGGGCCGTGCGGCGCCCCGAGCTTGCCGAACCACGCCGGCCCTTGTCCTCCGTGGAGTCAGCCACGGGGCCCCTGTGCTACCAAAGCTTTCGGAATACACGGGCGGGCGGGGCGTGGCCCCGACGGGACAGCAGTGTCCGGTGGCGGGCCGCCTCTTGCAGCCGCCTGCGACGGCGCGGCTCGGGCCGGTGCCTTTTCCTCCCGCTGCACGTGCGGCGCACACCCAGGCCCGGAGCCGGGAGCCCGAGCCGACCGGGCGCCCCGGCTTGTGCGGTTTGTGAACGGCAGTAGAGGAGCTGGAGGGAGAGGGAGCCTTGGAGGGAGCGGCCGGCGGCGCAGTGCTGCCGAGGGGGCTGTCTCGGGTGTGGAGGGCGCCGAGGTGGATGAGAGGCAGTGTTGGTCTTCAGAGGTCGCCGCCCCGTGAGAGGTCTGCGCGGAACCGTCTGTTGTGTACGTGAGTGCCGAGCATGTTTGCTTGTGCAGCCCAGAGGTCGTTTGAGGGAGCGGAGGGCCGCCGTGGAGAGCTTGGCGTGGGACTGTCCTTGTGAGCCAGGTGTGTGGGAGCTGGTGCACGCATGTGGTGGACACTCTCCCGTCTCGGGGCTGCGCTGCCTCCCGAGGGCAGTACTCTGGCGGTCCCTGGCGCTTTGGTGAGCTGTGTCAGGAAAATTAGAACATCAGGTTCTGTTAAGGGAGATGTTAGATTGACCTGGCTTAATTAATTTTTTGCTATTTCTGTACCTTATCTCAGAATCTATGGCTAGGAAATTTTGGCTGGGCGATATATTTCCTTGATTGGGGGAAAATGGGGGCAAGAATGGAATGGTTTAGCTTTCAAATAATTTTGAGCCTTAAATATATCTCGATTAAGCTTTCAGGGTTTTAAGTAGATGTATTTAAAAATTTTTATTTTTCTGTACACTGCCAAGGGTTAGAAAAGCAATTCTGCCCGTCTGTAACTAGGCCTAACAGTCCTCATCTGTAGGCTGTATGCCATTCAGAACTCTGTGCTGGCCTCATAGATGTCAATGCAGGGTTAGGAAACTGGTCCGGTGGCCAGGTGTGGCCGAGTGGGCCCACTCAGTCCCAGCCACATGTTCCCCACAAGCCTGCTGACTTTATGGGTCTGTTACTTTTTCCTCACTTACCTCTGCCTTTACTATTTTTCCACATTTCTGCGCAGCTTGCTCACTTCCGACAGAGAAAAACAAAAGGTGACTGTACGAATTCGAAGAAAAAGACGTCGAAGAGGAAGGGCTCGGCTGTCGATGCGTCTGTCCCGGAGGAGGGTCCGTTAGCCCCCCAGGACAGTGGGCACCTTGGAGGAGGGGACCTTGGCAGAAGCACATCATGCAGCCTCACACCGGATGCTCAGAGAGGGGCTTGTGCAGCTCAGGTAGGTTACCCAGGGTTGTGTTTTCACACTCTGCCTGCTTTCTAGTTACTGCTTGCTAATCTACTAAAAGTGATCCATTTTTGTCTTTCAAGTGAGGAAAGATGGTTTTATTTTAGTTTATTAAAGGTGAGTAAATTTCAGTGGTTTGACTCTTACTCAATGCTTTGGTCTTTAATCTACATGATGTTGAGAAGATTTGGATCCATTGCTTAAAGGAGAGTGTCATTTGGTGCTTTGGTAGTGGAAGTTTTGTACACTTATGTCCTTTGTGTGTGGTTGAGTATGTGTGTCAGCCCCCCAGGATGTGTGTGCAGCTGGGTTGTGCAGGCTTAGGTGTTTGCTAGTATGAGCTGGTAAACTCCTTTTTCTAGAATTTGGCCCCTGAGTCATGATGAGCCTGGCTTACCTCACTGTTACCAGCATATAAAAACGTGTGCTTGTCTGTCTGCATCCCAGACCTTGCCTGGTGTTCCGGGTGCCCTGGGCAGCCTGCTGGGGCCTCAGAGCCCATCGTGGGGGTCTCCCTTCTGTTCTGCACTCTGTCCTGTGACCTTGCTTGGTCATTGTTCCTGTTGTTCACCAGCGTCTTTCTCTCGTTTGGGGCAGTCAGCTCCTCCCTGCAGCTCCGGAGGTGTTTCCCGCCCAGGCTCTTTGAGGAGAATAACTCATAGTGTATGATTTACATTTCACAACTTTTAAAAATTTCCAAGTCAGAGAAGTCTTTTTATTATTTTTATTTTTATAATTTTTTTTTAACATATGAACTCAAATATTTATTATTCATTTCAAAATTACCCTTTTTGCGAGTACATGTCTACTTACAATTTTCTTTTTCAATTTTTTAAAACTTTTTTTATTAAAATCTTTTTATTTTTACAGACTGCATTTTGATTCATTGTACACAAATGGTACAACTTTTCATTTCTATGGTTGTACACAATGTAGATTCACACCATTCATGTAATCATACGTATACATAGGTAATACTATCTGTTTCATTCTACTATTTTTCTGTCCCCCACCCCATTTTCCTCTACACCATCCAAAGTTCCTTCATTCTTCTCTTCCCTCTGCCACTTCGCCTCGTTATATATCGTCATGCATTTATCAGAGAAAACATTCGACCTTTGGTTTTTTGGGCTTGGCCTGTTTCACTTAGCATGATATTCTGCAGCTTCATCTATTTACCAGTAAATGCCATAATTGTATTCTTTATGACTGAGTTATATTCCATTGTGTATATATACCACAGTTTCTTTATCCATCTGTCAATTGAAAGGCATCTAGGTTGGTTCCGCAAACTAGCTATTGTGAATTGAGCTGCTATTGTGTTGTGGCTGCATCACTGTAGTATGCTGATTTTAAGTCCTTTTTGTATAAACCGAGGAGTGGGATAACTGGGTCAAATGGTGGGTCCATTCCAAGCTTTCTGAGGAATCTCCATACTGCTTTCAAGAGTGGCTGCACCAATTTGCAACTCCATCAGCAATGTATGAGTGTACCTTTTTCCCCACATCCATGCCAACAGTTATTATTGCTTGTGTTCTTGATAATAGCCATTCTAATTGGGGTTAGATGAAATCTTAGGGTGGTTTTAATTTCATTTCTCTAATTACTAGGGATGATGGGCACTTTTTCATATATTTGTTGATCACTGGTATATTTTCTTCTGTGAAATGTCTGCCCAATTCCTTAGCCCATTTATCGATTGGGTTCTTTGTATTTTTGGTGTAAAGTTTTTTAAGGTTTTATAAACTTTGGAGATTAGTGCTCTGTCTGAAGTGTATATGGAAAAGATTTTCTCCTACTCTGTAGGCTCTCTTTTCACATTATTGTTTCCTGTGCTGAGAAAAAACTTTTTAGTTTGAATCTATCCCATTTATTGATTCTTGCTTTTATTTCTTGTGCTCTGGGGGTCTCGTTAAGGAAGACTGGTCCTAAGCCAACGTGATGGAGATTCAGTCCTACTTTTTCTTCTATCTGGTGAAAGGTCTCATGCCTAATTCCTAGATCATTGATCCATTTTGAGTTGAGTTTTGTACCGGGTGAGATATAGGGGTTTAGTTTCATTTTACTGCATATGAATTTCCAGTTTTGCCAGCACCATTTGTTGAACAGGCTATCTTTTCTCCATTGTAAGTTTTTGGCACCTTTGTCATAACTGTACTTATGTGGGTATGTCTCTGTGTCTTCTATCCTGTACCATTGGTCTACCTGTCTATTTTGGTGCGAATACCATTCCGTTTTGGTTACTATTGCTTTATAGTAGAGTTTAAGGTCTGGTATTGTGATACCTCCTGCATCACTCTTCCTGCCCAGGATTGCTTTGGCTATTCTGGGTCTTTTGTTCTTCCAGATGAATTTCATGATTGCCTTTTCTATTTCTATGAGAAATGTCATAGGGATCTTAATTGGAATTGTGTTAAATCTGTATAGCACCTTTGGAAGTATGACCATTTTGATAATATTAATTCTGCCTATCCAAGAACATGGGAGATCTTTCCATCTTCTAAGGTCTTCCTCAATTTCTTTCTTCAATGTTTTGTAGTTTTCATTGTAGAGATCTTTCACCTCTTTGGTTAGATTGATTCTCAAGTATTTTATTTTGTTTGAGGCTATTGTGAATGGAGTTGTTTTCCTCATTTCCCTTTCAGATGTTTCATAGCTTATGTATAAAATTGCTTTAGATTTATGCGTGTTGATTTTATAGCGTGCTATTTTGCTCAATACATTTATGAGGTCTAGAAGTTTTCTGGTGGAGTTTTTTGGATCCTCTAAATATAGAATCATGTATTCAGCTTGAATTCCTCTTTTCCTATTCATACCCTTTAATTTCTTTAGTCTGTCTAATTGTGCTGGCTAGTATTTCAAGGACGATGTTGAATAGAAGTGGTGAAAGAGGACATCCCTGTCTTGTTTCAGTTTTTAAAGGGAATGCCTTCAGTTTTTCTCCATTAAGAATGATGTTGGCCGTGGGCTTAGCATAAATATATGCCTTTACATTGTTGAGGTATGTTCCTACTATCTCTATTTTTTCTAGTGTTTTGAGCATGAAAGGGTGTTATATTTTGTCAAATGCTTTCTCTGCATAAATTGAAATAACCATATGATTCTTAACCTTAGGTCTTTTGATGTGATGAATTACATTTACTGATTTCGGGATGGTGAACCAACCTTGCATTCCCAGGATGAACCCCACTTGATCGTGATGCACTGTCTTCTTAATATGTTTTTGGACGTGGTTTGCCAGGATTTTGTTAAGGATATTTTTGCATCTGTATTCATCAATGATATTTTGATCTAAAATTCATCTAAAATTTTCTTTCCTTGATGTGCCTTTGCCTGGTTTGAGTATGAGGGTGATATTAGCTTCATAGAATGAGTTTGATAGGGTTCCCTCCTTTTCTGTTTCCTGGAATACTTTGAGAAATATTGGAATGAGTTCTTTTTTGTAGGACTTGTAGAACTTTGCTGAGAATCCATTTGGTCCTGGGCTTTTCTTAGTTGGTAGACTTTTGAGGGCTTTTTCTATTTCATTGCTTGATATTGATCTGTTTAAATTGTGTATGTCCTCCTGGTTCAGTTTGGGAGGATCATATGTCTCTAGAAATTTGTCGATGTCTTCAGTATTTTCTGTTTTGTCGGAATACAGATTTTCAAAGTAGCTTCTCATTATGTTATGTATCTCAGTGGTGTCTGTCATGATATTTCCTTTTTTCATCAGAAATTTTAGTAATTTGAGTTTTCTCTCTCCTCTTTGTTAGTGTGGCTAAGGGTTTGTCTATTTACTTTTTCGAAGAACCAACTTTTGTTTTGTCAATTTTTTGAATTGTTTCTTTTGTTTCAATTTCATTGATTTCAGCTCTGATTTTAATTATTTCCTGTTTTCTACTACTTTTGGTGTTGTTCTGTTCTTCTTTTTCTAGGGCTTTGAGCTGTAATGTTAGGTCATTTAGTTGTTGACTTTTTATTCTTTTCTTGAACGTGCTCCATGCAATGAATTTTCCTCTTAGTATTGCTTTCATAGTGTCCCAGAGATTTTGATATGTTGTATCATCGTTCTCATTTCCCTCTTAAGAATTTTTTTTTATCTCCTCCCTGATGTTTTCTGTTTTCCATGCTTCATTCATTAGCATATTATTTAGTCTCCAGGTGTTGGAGTAATTTCTGTTTTTTATTTTGTCATTGATTTCTACTCTCAGTCCATTATGATCTGATAGAACACAAGGCAGTATCTCTATTATTTTGCATTTCCTAAGGACTGCTTTGAGGCATAACATATGGTCTATTTTCGAGAAGGTTCTGTGTGTTGCTGAGAAGAAAGTGAATCTGCTCTTTGATGGATGGAATATTCTATATATGTCTGTTAAGTCTAAGTTACTGATTGTGTTATTGAGTTCTGTGGTTTCTTTGTTTAGTTTTTGTTTGAAGATCTATCTAGTGGTGACAGCGGTGCATAAAGTCACCCAGAATTATTGTGTTGTGGTCTGTTTGATTCCTGGAATTGAGAAGGATTTGTTTGATGTCCAGGGATGCACCGTTGTTTGGGGCATAAATATTTATGATCGTTATGTCTTCCTGATTTATGGTTCCCTTAAGCAGTGAAATGTCCTTCTTTATCCCTTCTGACTAACTTTGGCTTGAAGTCCACTTTATCTGAAATAAGGATGGAAACCCCCACTTTTTTACTGAGTCCATGTGTGGTAGGTTTTTCCTCATCCTTTCACCTTTAGTCTGTGGATGTCTTTTTCTATGAGATGAGTCTCTTGAAGTCAGCATATTGTTGGATCTTTCTTTTTAACCCATTCTGCCAGTCTATGTCTTTTGATTGATGAGTTTGGGCCATTAACATTCAAGGTTATTATTGAGATATGATTTGTATTCCCAGTCATTTGGGCTTATTTTTGGTTTTTAACTTGACTTGGTTTCTCCTTTGGTTTTTCCTTTAAGGTAGTTCCTCCCTTTGCTGACCTACATTGTTGTTTTTCATTTCCTCCTCATGGAATATTTTGTTGAGAATATTCTGTAGTGCAGGCTTTCTATTTGTAAATTCTTTTAACTTTTGTTTATCGTGGAAGGATTTTATTTTGTCTTCTAATCTGAAGGTTAGTTTTGCTGGGTATAGGATTCTTGGTTGGCATCCATGTTCTTCCAGAGCTTGAAATATGTTGTACCAGGTCCTTCTAGCTTTTAGAGTCTGGGCTGAGAAATCTGCGGATATCTGTATTGGTTTCCCCCATATGTAATCTAATGCTTTCTCTTGCAACCTTCAAAATCCTATATTTTGGACGTTAGGCATTTTCATTGTAATGTGCCTTGGTGTGGATCTGTTGTGATTTTGTGCATTTGGTGTTCTGTAAGCCTCTTGTATTTGATTTTTCATTTCATTCTTCAGGTTTGGGAAATTTTCTGATATTATTTCATTGAATAGGTTGTTCATTTCTTTGGTTTGTATCTCTGTGCATTCCTCAATCCGGATAATTCTTAAATTTGGTCTTTTTATTATGTCCCATAGTTCTTGGAGGTTCTGTTCATGATTTCTTACCATCTTCTCTGTTTGGGCAACTTTATTTTCAAGATTAAATATTTTGTCTTCATTGTCTGAGGTTCTGTCTTCCAAGTGGTCTAGTCTTTTGGTGATGCTTTCCATTGAGTTTTTTATTTGCTTCATTGTTTCCTTTAGTTCAAGGATTTCCGTTTGGGTTTTTTTGAGAATCTCTCTTTGTTGAAATGATCTTTTGCTTCTTGCACTTGCTCTTTCAACTGCTTATTGGTATGATCATTCATTGCCTGCCTTTGCTCTCTTATCTCATCCTTTGCTTCATGAATCATTTTAATTATGTATAATCTGACGTCCTTTTCTGATATTTCTTATACCATGCTGTCACAGGATTCTATTAATATAGAATCTAGATTTGTTTGGATCATTTTCTTCCCTTGTTTTTTCATGTTGTTCATGTATCTTCCCCTCTAGCAGTGCAGATCTGGGGTACTGCAGTTTCCTCCCTATAGGCTTATAGTGGCCCTACAGGTTTCCAAAACCTTTTCTTTAAGGGGAGATCAATATTAGCAGTGCTCAGTTCTGACAGTATGCAACCCTAAACCAAATAACCCCATGAGGACATTAACAATATTGGCATAATAAACAGAATGAGTTCAATTATTAGCTTCAGTATAACAAACAGATTTGCAATAAGGTCTGCAGTTTCTAATGGAGGATGAAGAGGTTGTGGAGGGGTGTAGGATGTAGCTGTTAATGGGATAAGAAAAGAGTATATAGAAGTTCTAGAGCATAGAAAGAGTGAGAGTGTAATCAAAAGAAGTTGGTTGTTAGCATGAGAAAAGGGAGAAAGAGACTCTGAGGGAACAGGTAAACAAAAGGAAGGTAGACCAAGAAAAGTAAAGAAATAAAAACTTAAAATTTTTCAAAAAGGAAGAAAACAAAAAGAAAAAAGAAAAAAAAACCTGGACTACAGTCATACAGTATTCAAACCTCCCAGTGTTCAGTAGTCTGATGCGTGAGAGGTAGGATGGGATTTGCCCCACCTAAAGATGGGACTTCCAAATATGTGGGCTAATGGGGAGCTGCAGCACGGGGGTGTGAGCGTGGTTGGCTGGAGGTCCTAGAGGCAGGGTATGGTCGGTCTGTTTGAGGGATCCTGGAGGCGAGGAATAGTCAGTCTGGGGGTCCTGGTGGCAGGGAGCAGTCAGTCAGTCTGGGGGCCCTGGAGGCAGGGAGTCATTGGTTGGGCTGAGGGGTCCTGGAGACAGGGCTTAATCAGTCTGGCCAGGGGTCCTACAGATCCCGGATGTTGTCTAAATGGCAGCAACCACATGTAACCAAACCTGCAGGTGCTGTGACAGTGAACTTCCAGGCAACAGCAGGCAGCTGGCGCTCCACTGGCGGTCTGCGGTCAGTCTGCTGACTGCTGTCGGACAATTGGCAGGTGAACCTCGGGTGGTGGATGATGGGTAGGTGAAAGGCAGGTGATGGACAGGCAAGAGGTAGGCAAATGGCAGATGATAGGTGCCAGTCAGGGAGCAATCTGCACTCAAAAAGTAGTCGATATGCTGGTTGACTGCAGGTGATCACAGTAGACAAATGGGATAAACAGCAGGGATCCATAAGCAGCAAAAACTGCCTCACCAAGAAACAGATGTCCTCTGCTTGAAACCCAAGTTTTGGAGGGACAAGGAACACAGCCTCCCTCGTGTCTGCCATCTTGGATCCACCGAGAAGTCTTTTTAAATTAAACATTTTATAATTTTTAGCTTTCATTTTTGAAGTAATGTTAGACTGAACAAAAGGTTCATGAAGACTGGCACATAGTTCCTGGAGACCCTTACCAGTTTGTGAAATGCTACGTGGTCTTCATATGGTTTCCAGAGTTCATTTTGGCTTATGTGGAAGCAGGGACATGAGTCAACGATGGTCTTGTTTAGGGTTTGACCCTTGTTCCACTGATCCCCTTTTAGTCCAGCCTCCTCTTGTGTTCCAGTGTCCTGCCTCCCTGGCTTCCTCCAGTCTGGGATAGCCTAGGGATGTGAAAGAAAAAAAATGTATGCAGGCATACACACACATCTGTCTGTATTGATCAAAAACTGTGAGCTCATCCTAATACCCTCAGTCGTAAACCAACTCCACAGCATTTGTGATAGTAAGAAATCTGGCTGTCTTTATCTATTATGTACTTACTTAATTGATCCATCCTACAATCCAAATGAGTTTCAAAATTGCTAGTCTACATTCCTCTGAAGAACAAATTTACTCTGGGCTTGGTGACCATGCCTGTAATCCCAGTAACTGGGGAGGCTGAGGCAGGATTCAAGTTTGAGGCCAGTCTGGGCAACTTGGCGAGGCTGTCTCAAAAAATAAAAATGGCATGGGTACAGGTCAGTGGTAAAGCGACCCTGGGTTCAGTCCCCAGTACTGCAAAAAGAAAAAAGAGAAAAAAGAAAAAGAAAAGATTTATTTCTTGAAGTAAACTATTTGTGTACAGTTCTTTTTGTCTTTAGTGTAAGAATATGGTCAAAACATGTTCCACAGTTATTAGGTTAGGTTTTTAAAATTCTTTACCTCTTTATTGTGGTTATTGTATTCATTTATAACACTTTCATTTATTTTACTGTTTTTATTCTGTTTTGGTTCCTCTCCTATCTAGGTTGATTTTATTTAATTATCTGTTGAGTAAGTCAAACACTGCCATGATTCTAAAACTCAACAGAAGCTAGGGAAGCTGAGGCAGGAGGATCACAAGTTAGAGACCAGCCTCAGCAATTTAATGAGACCTGTCTCAAAAAATTAAAAGGTCTGGGGATATAGCTCAGTGGCAGAGCTCCCATAGGTTCAGTCCCTAGTACGAGACAGAAACAAAGAAAAACAACTCAAACTCAGAGACACACTTATCCTGCTACACCTCGTGTCCTTTCCACCCTGTTCCTGCCGATCTGGAGACAGCAGCCTCTTAGCTTCCGGTTTGCTCTCCCTGTATTTCTAGGACGGGAGGACACTCACGCACGTGTTCTCACATCCCTTTTTTACATGCAGTGTATACTGTAGGTAGTGTTTTGTTGCGGGGCAGGGTACTGAGGATTGAACCCAAGGGCACCTAATCACTGAGCCACACCCACCCCTTTATTTTTATTTTCAGACAGGGTCTCCCTGAGTTGCCTAGGACCTCCCTAAGGTGCTGAGGTGGCCTCTAACTTGCCACCTTCTGCCTCAACCTGCTGCGTTGCTGGGGTTGCAGGTGTGCTCCACTGCGCCTGGCTGTAGGAAATCTCTTGCGCTTGCCTTTCTTCCTGTGACATCATACCTTGAAGCCATTCCATTTCTATTGAGAGGTCGCCTTCCTTCAGTTGTCAGAGCCCCGGGGCTGGGGTGGGGTGGGGAGCCTTTGAGCAGGTGCATCACCATTTATCCAGCTGTCCCTGTGAGTGGTTTTGTGGGTTGTTCTGTATTTCGCTTTACAAGCAGTACTGAGGTAAAAAACCTTGCACATATACTTTTATATCATTAGAGGTGTGTTTTTGGGGTCAATTCCTGCAAGTTGTCAAAAGGTAAGTGCACATTGTTTTGTTGGATGTGACTTGGGATTTCCACCGGCAAGGTGTGAGCTTGCCTGTTCCCCATAGTCCCGCAGACACGGCGGCTGGACACTTCTTAGCCTTCTGGCAGCTGGATGCATGTTTCATTTCTCTTGGATCAATGCTCAGGACTTGTAGGGCTGGATTCTATGGTAGTGTGTGTTTAAAAGTATCTGCCAGAAACAGTCTTCTCAAGGGGATGTCCCACTTTGCACCCCTGCAGTGTTGGAGGGTTCCCATCCCTCCTGTCTGTGTCAGCACTGACTGTGGTCAGTCTTCTCCATTCTGGACCTTCTAGGGAGGGCGTAATGATGTTTTGGCTGGCTTTAACTTGCATTTCCCTGGGGATCAATAATGTTGGTCATCCTCAATTTGCCATCTCTGTACCTGGTTCGGTGAAAGTTCTGTTCAAGTGTTTTCCTTTAAAAGAGAGGGAATAACAGGTGATTAAAATGGTTTAAAATGACCATCTGAATTTTGAGACTTGTTTGTATGTTCTGGATGCAAGTTCTTTATCAGATACATCTTTTCATGTATTTTCTTCCTGTTTGTGGTTTGTCTTTATTCTCCTAATAATGCCTTTTGAAGAGCAAAATATTTTAATGAACTTGGATTTATCAGTTCTTTTTTCTGTGGGTTGTACTTTAAATTTTTTTTTCTTTTAGTTTCTCTTGCTTTATTTGCTTTATTGTTAGACACGATGTATCAACATGTAAAACAGAGAAGAACAGTGATACTCTTGGGCCTCAAAAACTGCAAGGAGAGCAGAGGTCCCTCCCAGAAACTTTTCTTAAAGTACAAGGCATCCAAGTGATTGAGCCAAGATGTGGAAGGAAGACCAGAGCCAAGAGAGAAGTGGACTAAAGGCTCCTCTCTTCTCCAGAGCCAGGGCAGTCCTGGGAAGCCTCTACCAGCAGCCAGTCCATGGAGGCAGGATGCTGCCCCAGGGAAGAGTACCCAGAAAGCACTTCATCTTGAGGGAGAGAAGGGCGATTTTACAGGGTAACTAAAAGCACCTTCCTCCCGTTCCCAAATGAGGAAAAGGAAAGTATAGTGCTTCCCACCCCAGCTGCCCTGGAACTGATGCCCTCACAGGTAGCGTTTACCAAAACCTGCCCCAGCTCAGACCCTGAGTGACTCCCCAGGTGCCTGACGTTGACCGGGGTGGGGCGCTGAGGCAGGGCAAACAGATCTTTATTTGCAGTTGTCACTGGGGCCCTTTTGTGCTATTTGTTTGTTTGCTAGCCTGCTCTTCAGCTGCGTGGCCAGGCGCAAAGCTTAGATGACATCTTGCAGGACTGAGATTAAGATCTTTTAATTAAATTTTTTTTCTTTTCTCTTTTTTTGGGTGGGTTGTATTTTTGGTGTCAGAGCTAAGAACTTTGCCTACCAGTGTTTCTCAACATTTATTTTGCTTCTGCCCTCTTAAGGAGATTTTTAGACTTTTTTTGTTTTCCTACCCTCATGAAATTTTAATACCATAGAGGTAAGAATTTTTTAATGTGCTTTGCACTTGTATGTTAAGAATGACAAATGCAATCCCAGCGGCTCGGGAGGCTGAGGCAGGAGGATCGCAATTGCAAAGATAGCCTCACCTAAAAGCAAGGCACTAAGCAACTCAGTGAGATCCTATCTCTAAACAAAATACAAAATAGAGCTGGGGATGTGACTCAGTGGTTGAGTGCCCCTGAGTTCAATCCCGGTACCAAAAAACAAAACAAAACAAATATAAATCTTAATTTTTAAGTAGAAATAAAAAGCTATTAGAACCTAGACAGAGACCTTACACAAATATGAACCCCAAATGGGTCATATACTTAAATACAAGATGCAAAACTAAAACTTCCAGGAGAAAACCTACATGACCTGTGTTTGGAGATAAGTTTTTAGTTACAAAACCATAAGCAGTCTGTGAAAGAACCAAATGCTAAGTAGGACTTAGTAAAATACAGAAAATTCTCTGTAAAAGAGAGTATTCACAGAATGGAAAGACATACCAGAAATGGGGAAATTAGAAAACACATGTCTGATATGAACTGTGTTCCTCATAAATTAAAAGAACTTAGCTGGGTGTTGTGGACACACCTGTCATCCCACACCTAGGGAGGCTGAGGCAGGAGGATGGCAAGTTCGAGGAACATAGTAAGGTCCTAAACAGTTTAGTGAGACCCTGTGTTGGGAAAAACAAACAAACAAAAAAACGGGCTGGGGATTTGACTCAGTGGTTAAGTGCCCCTGGGTTCAAATGTGTGAAATATATGAACAGAGACCTCACCAGTGGGGATGCTTGGTGCCAACTAAGTGCATGAAAATGTGTTCCAGCCAGTTTTCATTAGGCAGAGAAGGAGCAGTGAGCATTGTACTCCTGTGTGGGTGTCTGCTCTGGCTCAGGTGTGGCACAGGTGGGAACAGCAGGGACGTCCAGTTGTCACCTGGGGACTTGCCAGCTGATTTGAAAAGTCGACGTCCATGCAGAAATCTGCACAGGACATTGGTAGTGGCTCTTTTATAATTGCCCCAAATTGGAAGTAACCAAGATGTCCTTCAGCAGGCTAATGGTAGGTAGAAAAACCACATCCAGAGTGGCCTGTCACTTAGCACTAAAAAGAAATGAGCAACTAAACCATGAAAAGTGTTAGGGGAACCTTAAACTGCTTGTTACTAAGTAAAAAAAGTCAGTCTGGAAAACACCGGTTTGATTCCACACTATTTGAATCCATGTAGAGGACACTGTGGAAGAGGCCAGCTGTAGGTGAAGGTGAACAGGTCAGGGTTGGCCAGAAGATGGTGCTGGTGTGCAGGAAGGGCTGATTAGTTGAGGCAGTGGGCTTTTGGGCAGTCGGGACTGTGAATTTGCCATACCTTTTCCAGTTCACAGGGGGCGCTTGTGTTGGGGCACGCTGGATTTTACATCACAGTGTGAACCTTGGTGAATGCAAATTGAAGAAAATCGCCTGGGATGTTGGGAGATCCCAGAATGGAGTGCAGGCTGTGAGACCAGGCTGTTAGAGATGTGGAGGGCAGAGCTGAGCTCTGCGACTGGGCGCAGCCAGTGTGCAAACACGGTGGCCTGCTTGGTGGGGGTGCAGGCCAGCAGTCTGACACTTTGCTGTGTGTGGGGGCCCAGAGGAGAGATGCGGGTGGAGGTGGCGCAGGGAACCAGGAGCCTTGCTGTCCTGCGGCCCCTGCACCTCTACACTGGTGGCACTGGGTTGGAGCAAAGCTGCGTGTGTGAGGTGAGGGGCCACAGAGGTGGTGGTAAGGAGCAGGTCACCTGGAGGGAAGGGAGAGGGAGAATCGGGAGTCTGGAAGCAGTGTGTTAGTCTACTCAGTCACACATAGTATAGATGGGGACTCGAGAAGGGGAAATTCATTTTTCTGCCAGCCTCTGGAGGCTGTAAGTCCAAGGCCAAGGGTCAGGGTGCCAGCTGGGTTGGTCTCTGGTGAGATTTGCAGGCATCTGTCTTGTGCCTGTGCCCTCACATGGCAGAGATTACTGGTGTCTCTGCTTAAGAGGACACATCCTATTGGATTAGGACCCTTCAAGACCCCATCTGACTTTATGGCCTTGTCTCCAGATATTCTCATTGGAGGTTTGGGCTTCAACCTGTGGGATTTGGGAAAAATTCAGTCCATCACAGACAGACGTAATAGAAGAGAAGGTGTGCTCTGAAACCTGTATTTGGAGATAGTTGAAGTTTGATTTGAGAGGTGGCGAGGACAGGCAGGTACGTGTTCCCGTGGGTGAGAGCATCTTGGGATGGAGGAAGCTTGGGTTGGACTCAGGGTTGGCAGGGGAGCTTCAGAGCAGGCAGGAGGCTTCCGCGGAGGTAGAGGAATTGTGTCCGTCCTCTGCTCTCTCTGCTGTGAATCTGCCTTACCTGGTCCAGTTCACAGGGATGGTGGTTCAGAGTGGAGTACAGGCTGGGGATTGCTGTCTGAGCTTCTGCCAGGTACTGGTGAAGTGTGGGCACCACGGAGTGGGTGTGATCAGGAAGAAAAAGCTGGGTGGGGGAGTGATGCCTTCTGGGTCAGGCGTCAGGATGCTGCTGAAGCGCCAGAGCCCCTGTGCCGAGGGCGCAGTTCACAATGCAGCGTCTTCAGAAGGACTCTCAAGGACGCTTCCTCGTCTTGCACGAAGATTCACCTTGGTTTCGTTCTGTGCATGTGCTTTCGCTTGGTAGGATGCCTGGCGTGCTTGATAAGGTGTTAGATTTTTTTTTTTATTTTGGCAGTTAGCAGTGCTTTTTTTAGAATAATGATGGCAAGATGTTCATGCTTTTCACTTGGGTCAGACATGGTGGTTCCCTTAGTAGGAGCTGGAGTTGGTGATACCTGATAGTTCAGCTGGGAAGAGAGACCAGGGTGCAGCCCAGGGCCACCTGCAGATGCTGGCTGTGCGGCAGTGGGTACAGAAAGCTTGTCCTGGTTGCGCTGCTGAACGCCTGCACCTCTTCAGCCGTTATTTCTTCACATATTTTTTCTGTTCCCTCTTGTCCCTCCCCTTCTGGTGACTTGGGTGCCCTGTGTTGACGTCTGCACCAGGCCCTACAGTGTCGACATCCACCAGTCTTGAGGTGCTTGTGCAGCACGTGTGTGGAGTGGTCTCCTGGCAGCAGCTCAGAGCCCACTTGAACTACGTGCTCCAAAAGTAACATTCTGAAGGTGGGAACGTGCTCTTGCTGAGCACAGCCCAGACTGAAAGCCAGGCGCAGGCTAGATTCACATAGCTGCAGGCCACAGAGGGCCGAGTGCCAGCTCCGTTCTGACCCCCTTTCTCACCCTCATTTCCCACATTTGTCTTTATCTTAGGCCATCTTTTCTCTGCGGTGACGGATCTGTCAGTGCAGTATGTGTTTTTGTTTCCGTGTGTTTGTGTTCCTTCAGATGCTGTGGGGGCAGGACGAAGGTGCTCTTGACGCCACGCTGGGTGCGTCCAGGTCTTGGGCTGGGTTCGGGCTGTGCTGCACTGGGAGCCCCAGGCGTCGTCTTTGGTGGTTTGGAGATGTGGTGCCCTTCTTCCTGCTTGTCTCCTGTTAGGCCCCTCCCCTGTGATGGGCTTCCCTTCTCGCACTGGCCTCAGGTTTTTTTTGTGTGTTTGTTTTGTTTTTAGTTCGTCTTTGATAAGCAGACAGACTTTTTTTTTTTTTTTTTTTTTTTTTTTTTTTTTGCGGTACTGGGGATCGAACTCAGGACCTTGTGCTTTCGAGGCAAGCACTCTACCAGCTAAGCTATCTCCCCAGCCCAGACAGACATTCTTAATTTTAATGAGTTGAGTTTATCAGTTTTTCTTCTGATCAGTGCTTTTTGTGTCCTTCCCATAAAGTCTCTTCCAGCCCTGAGGTTGCGGGAATATTCTGTTATCTTCTTAGGTCTGTATGGTTCGTTTTTTAGCTTATGTCTATCTCAGTTTGTGTGTGTGTGTGTGCATGGAATTACCATGCAATATTATGGCTAGTTCAGTTTTGCTAGTGTTTTGAATTTTTATGAATGTAATATTCTAGCATGCAGTGTTTGGTCTGTGCCTCTATCCAGCCTCTTGCTAGTGAGGTTCACCTATGTTCAGATCTGTAGCATATCTGTCTGTTGTGGTTTGGATGTGAGGTGTCCTCGAAGAGCTCACGTGTGAGACAGCGCGCGAGGGTTCGGGGGGAAGTGACTGGGTTGTGAGAGCCTTGACCCAATCAGTGAAGCGATCACCTGGTGGGGTTCACTGAGTGGTGACTGCAGGCAGGTAGCACGGGCTGGAGTGCTGGGCATTGGCAATGTGGCTTTTGGGTATGTATTTTGTATCTGGCAAGTGGAGATCACTCTCCGCTTCCTGATATTCATGTGAGCTGCTTCCCTCTGCCACACTCTTCCACCATGGTTTCCTGTTTCACCTTGAACCCTGAGGAGTAGAGCCTGCTATCAATGGACTGAGACCTCTGAAACTGTGAGCCCTCAAATAAACTTTTCCTCCTGTACACTTGTTTAGATCAGGTTCTTCTGTCACGGCGGTGAAAAAGTTGACTAAAACACCGTCCTCGTTGTTGGGCTTTTTCCAGGCAGCCTGCTGCATGGTGAACTTCAGTTTCCTTGTCTGCTACGTGGTGTTAGCTCTGCATATTCTCATACAGCCCTCGTGGTGTTTGTGTGTGCACATGTCTGTGGGTTTAATTAGGGGACCTGGGTGACTGGTCACCATCTGTCTCTGTTGTTTGCACACATGGCTCTGGGTTCTGAAGCAGTAGTGGCACAGGAGTGTATCAGTGGCTCTGTATTGTCTGCAGTTGGTGTGGACGGTCTTCTTTTCTCCTCTATTTCTACATTTTTGGTGGATGTGAAATGTATGTTAGTAGACCGAAAGATTGGTTTGATGTTAAAGCAGTGTGATTCCTTAACAGACCAAAAGAAGCATCATGCTGTCATCTCAGTTGACAGAGAAGCACGCGTTTGAGAGCATGATGACTTCTCTTGTAAACTCTTGCCAGGCTTAGCTTTGAGGTTATGCTGGTCTCATCAGTGAGCTGGGAGGGGACTGTGCTCTGTGCAGGAAGAATTTCAGGTACAGAATCTGTTCTAATGGTCATCACTTGTGCTGCGTCCACGTGGTGGGCTCTGAGGTCCTGTATGGGTGCACAGTCCCTCTCGGGAGCTTTCGGGCCCTTTCCTGTAGGTCCCACTAGCAGTTTGAGGATCATGCCTTTGGGTTTAGGATGGATGCTGCACTGGCCCTCCCAGTGAGGAGCTCACTTTGAATGGCATTCTTAAGTGTCTGACCCAGGTTCCATCTGTGAGCAGCGGGGCTGTTCCCAGGTGGTCACCTCATGGGTAGGGGAGCCCAGCATGCAAGTGCTCTCCAGTGACGTGGTGCTGCTCCTGGTGTTGTGGAGGTGCTGGTTCCTGAAAGGCGTGGTATTGGGGGGGTTCACGGACATGAGATTAAGAGTATTTGTGCCCTCGGCTGGGCTTGCTGTGGTGCCAAGAAGAACCAGGTAAAGAGGAGAGGCTGGTGTGAGCCCCACAGTCCCGTGTGCTGGGGTTCACTCCACGGGAAGCTGCAGTCATGAGTGTGAGGAAGTCAGGAGAGGCCGCCTGGCTGCGGGACGTGGATAGCTGTGCTCGTGGGAGTGGAGAGACGCCAGGACTGATCGTGCCATTCGTTGAGGCAGAGAATGCCGGAGGAGCCCCCAGTGTTGGAGGGAGTCCTCTTACTCCTGTTGTGGTTTGGGTGTGAGGTGGTCTCCAAAGGCTCCTTTGCTAATGCAGGAGGTAAAATGGTCAGACTGTGAGCACGGTGACCTAACCAGTGAGTTAGGCCATGCCATGGACTCATCATTTGGATGCATTCCTGGGTGGTAGCTGTAGGCGAGTAGTGGCTGAAGGGAGTGATCACTGAGGGCGTGCCTTGGGGATGGTTTATTTTGTTCCTGGTTCTGTCTGTTCTCTCTGCTTCCTGGCTGCCATTAGATGAGCAGATTTTTCTCTGTCATGCCCTCCCGCCTTGATGTTATGCCTCACCTCAGTCCCAGAGCTATGGAATCAGCCAGCCATGGCGCTGAAATCGTGAGCCAAAATAAGCTTTTTTTCCTTTCCTCTGAGTTGTTCTCGGTGGGTCTCTTGGTTACAGTGACACAGAGCTGACCAACACACACCCATGCCGTCAGCCCCCCACACTGTGGTTCTTCTGGGGGTCTTTTAAGCCTCCATGACCACATCAAGTTGCCCGCACTATCAAGTCCCCTGGTTTTAGTCATCCTGAGTTTTCAGTGCCCAGGTGACAGTCCACACAGGCTGGACTGAAGGTCAGTGGAGGGGAGGGGGCTTCCTGGAGGAGCGCCATCCGTGCAGGCAGACTGGGGAGGTGCCGGGGGTCCCTACTGAGGGGCTGGCCACAGCTTCTCTTCCCTTCAGGCTGTTCCTGCGGCAGCGTTCCCCAGGCCGGAGTCCTTGGACAGGAAGGCCTCTGACGACTGACACATGTCGTCATGGTCCTCTCTTTTTTTTTTTTTTATTTTTTTTCTTAGTTGTAGGTGGACACAATACCTTTGTTTCATTTGTTTATTTGTATGTGGCGCTGAGGATGGAACCCAGGGCCTCACATGCGCTGGGCAGTGCCGTACCGCTGGGCACAGCCCTGCCCCAGCCACAGCACCTCTTAAGAAGAAAGTGAACCAGTGTGTTCCGTCACTGTTTTCCACGGCCTCGATGACACTGAGAGCCGGTGATACCTTGCCAACGTCTGTAACTCGGTGACTATAACAACCTTTGACGGTGGTGTCTTGTGTTGGTTCAGCACGTCCTGCACCTTTCCTCTCCTGGTGCCATTCCCCTCTTCCCGAAGGCAGAGGCCAGGTGGGTCCTGCCCAGGCAGGGCGAATGCCCTTCCAGGAGGGTTGTCTTTCACGAGGCGTGACTCCTGTGATGTCAGAGCAGGTGTGTCAGAAGCTTTTAGGGCATGCTTAGAGGAGCACCACCTCCTGTTAGGCTCCGGACGTCTTCGTCACCCAGAAGGAAGCCCCGTGTCTGTTGGCCGTCGTCCCTACCCATGACCACCTCCAGTCTGCTCTCTCTGCATCTGGCCACTCTGGCCACACCATGTAAACGACGTCACGGGATGTGTGGCCCCTGTTGTAGTACATTTTAGTGCTTTCCTTCCTGGGCTGAATGACCCCTGTTGTCTGAGTGTAGTCGGCCCTCCATACCCAGAGTCTACTGAACGTGGACTGAAAGAACTTTGGGAAAAGCTAGTGTGTTCTGAAACGTAGACAGACCTTTTCTCTTACCATTATTCCCTAAAGGGTAGACTGTAGCAAGTGTTTACATAGTGTTTTCATTGTTAGGTGTCACAGGACACCTAGAGATGATTGAAAGTCTCCTGGAGGATGTGTGCAGTTCACATGCAAATCCTATGCCCTTTTGTAGAACAGGCCAGAGTGTCCATGAAAATACCCTGGGGCCCTGGACAGCTCCTTTCCCACCTTCCAGGTGTCAGGAACATTCCTGCACTGCTTTTGTGAGGCAGTAAGGTTTTTTTATTTCTTAGTGGCTGTTGGTTCCTATGAATTTTCGGCCATGGTCTTTGCTTTCTTCCCCTAGGAAGAAGAACACGACTGTGAACTGGCAAGCGGATCTGAGACTGAGGCTGGCCGGCAACAGCAGCCTCAGGTGACGTGCATGGCCCGCCAGGGCTCTTGGCCATCACAGACTGGGCGTATGCTCAACCATCCACACCAGGGCACAGGGGGTCTCGGACTGGGGTTGTCTGCAGGTGGGGGAGGCTGATGCCAGCATACAGGGCAGGTGCCACAGCTTCCTACCTCCCCTCTGCTGTGTTTCCATGTTGTGTGACCAGAGGGTCCCTGGGGACAGGTGGAGGGGAGCCTGGTAACCTGGGGTGGGAGTCTGGCTTGTGGCAGGCCTTGTACATGGTGCCCTGACTGCTTTTGCTGCAAATCACACTTACCTGTGAGGGAAGCCATGGGAGTGGCTGTGGGTGGGAGGCACTCTGGGGATACCTGCAGCCTCGAGTTTGGAGGCAGGTGCTGAGGTGGAGGGTGGTGGTGTCCTCCTGTGCCGCCTGCTCCTTTCTCCCTTGCCCTGTGTCCACCTTGCTGCCTGGTTCCGAACCTGGCCCTCACTGGGAGTGCCTCTGCCCCCAGACGGCGCCCAGCCTGGAGCTGGAGGCGCTGCGCCTGAGCCTGAGCAACATGCACACGGCGCAGCTGGAGCTGACCCAGGCCAACCTGCAGAGGGAGAAGGAGACAGCACTGACCGAGCTGCGGGAGATGCTCAACGGCCGGCGGGCGCAGGAGCTGGCTCTGCTGCAGAGTAGGCAGCAGTGTGAGCTGGAGCTGGTCCGGGAGCAGCACGCACGAGAGAAGGAAGCGATGGCACTCCGCTGTGGGCAGGAGACGGGTACTGCACGCTGGCGTGGGCAGGAGAGGGTTTTGCACATGGGGCCAAGCCAGCGCCCCTCCGGCTGCACTGGACTTCATGGCACCCTCTTTAAGAAGTGGCCTGCTTGTTTTCTGGGCCACCTTCCCTGTCAAGAGCACACACTCCTGTCCCTGTTCCCTGGGAGGCAGGGCCCTGGCAGTGACCATGGACTAGTGTTATTTGTCAACCCCACCCAGATGCCCCTGGGCTCAGACCCTGTCCTCCTATGCTGAGCTGAATATGATTCTCTTGGTTGGCGGTGCCACCCACTGGCTAACCTGAGTACTTCTTAAATTTGCTGATTCTTTATTTTTAATTTTTACAGGCTGCATTTTGATTCATTATACACAAACGGGGTACACCTTTTCGTTTCTGTGGTTGTACACGATGTGATTCACACCATTCGTGTAATTACCCTATGTATACATGTATATAGGGTAATGATGTCTGTATCATTCCACCTTCTTTCATACCCCCACCCCTTGCCCCCTCTCATTTCCCTCTATGTAATCCAAAGTTCCTCCATTCTTCTCTTAACGCGCCCCCCCCCCCCCATTATGTATCATCATTCACTTATCAGGGAAAACATTTAACCTTTGGTTTTTTGGGATTGGCTTATTTCACTTAGTATGATATTCTCCAGTTCTATCTATTTGCCTGCAAATGCCATAATTTTATTCTTCTTTATGTCTGAATAATATTCCATTGTGTATATATACCACAGTTTTTTTTTTATCCATTCATCTACTGAAGGGCATCTAGGTTGGTTCTACAATCTGGCTGATTATTGGCCCAAACTGAGCTCTTTATTTTTGCCTAATAAATGCTTTCACATTTTGTTTTTAATAATTTTTATGGTACATTATTTCTTAAGTAGATCCTACTTTCATGCACATCTTTAAGAGATTTTTTGAGATAAAATTGACAAGTGCACAATCCAGTAGCTTGAAGAATACAATCTGGTGGCTTTTGGTGTATCTGCCATGCTGCGCAGATGTCCCCACAATCGCAGTTCACAGAAGACAGCCTGCAGGCCAGTGCTTACGCTGCTGCTTGCCGCTTGGCTCCATGGGGCCCAGAAACAGCATGTGTGGCTGTGGCTGTGTGGAGAGCCCCTGCCCCGGCCTGCCTCTCCCTCACCCCTTGGAGCTAGTTTTCTTAGGCTCATGTGGTGCCCTTCTGTGTTTCTCCCTGTACTTTCAAGCAAACAGAAGTGTCTTTTAATTCTGTTCCTTTTTATTTGACGTAAAATACAGCCTGTCTCTCAGTCCTCTCTGTGCTGCTCTCTCTCCACCAACCTGGTCCGTGAAGGCCCTGTCTCCTCTCTGTGGCCTCCCAGCCTAGGGTGTCTGGCCCTGGGTTTGCTGGCCCTCCCTCCTGGACACAGGGTGTTGTGAGTGTCCACCGAAAAGGGCCCAAGGTGCTGGAGCCTTGTCTCCTGGGTGATGGCTCTGGAGGTGAGACTTGGGTCTGAATGGCTCTTGTCTGTCTCACAGCGGAGCTCAAGGAGAAGCTGCAGTCAGAGATGGAGAAAAGTGTGCAGATGCTGGAGGTGGGTGAGACTCAGAAGTGTGGTTCTGTGACCCTCCGTGCAGGTGGACCCAGGCGGAGCTGGGTGGCTGGCCGAGTGAGTTGTTGCCCGTGTGAAGACAGCTGGTCTGTCAAGTGACTTGTGCTGTTTCTCACTAAAGTCTGTGAGGTGAGGGTGCTCGTCACCCTCCACACTTGTCCTGGGACGCCATCCCTGTTCACTTCAACTTGTGTCTGGTGGAGAAAGGGGAACATGGCCGAGGTGTGGTGCATCTGGATGTCAGCATGCTGTGGACTTTGGGAGCAAGCCCCAGCCCCAGTGAACTGGGGGGCTTCTTCTGAGGCCTGGCTGTGCTCAGGCATTGGCCAGGGCTACTCTTTTGGGGTTGGGGTTCATGCTCTAGCCTTCCACCCCCCCTGACTTGGCAGTGGGGAGTTGTTTCTTAGGAGACTTGGGCCAGAGTCCAGCCCCTGGACAGTTTGGCAAAGTCACCATTGGGCCCTCGGCCTTGTAGGGAAATAGCTTCACAAGCTTTTAAGAATGACTGTGCAGTGCACTTTGAATTTAGAGACTGATTTTGCTGGGGGCAAGGTGGCCCTGTTCTAGAGTCCACTATCTGTCTTGTACAACCTCCTGCTCTGTCTTTGCAGCAGCTGGTGGGGCACTGGCCGGCCATCATGACCTAATTCCTGCAGTGACAGTTCAGTATGGGGTTAAGGGCTGCCCACTCTAGGTTTTGGCAGTGATTGAACTTTCTGTTCCACACATAATCAATTATTCACCATAATCCTCTTTTTCTTTTAAATTAGGCCCTGAAACAAGACTGGGAATCTGAAAGAGAGTTATGCTTGGAAAATCTACGCAAAGAATTATCTGCAAAGCACCAGTCAGAAATAGAGAATTTGCAAAACCAGTTTCAGAAAGAGCTGGCAGGACAGAAAACTGAGTTGGAAAAGATTTTTCAAGCTAAAAATCAGGCTGAAGGTGAGCATAGGACTCCTGCGAGCTGGTCTCAGGATCTCACAACTTACCACACAGACCAACACACTTCTGCCACCTTTGTTTTCAGTGCCAGGTGGGCCTGGTGGCGGGTTGGGAGACCTCCTTGCTGCCCACCTGACTTCCATTTCAAAAACACCTTTTATGTGTTCATTTACTAAATTGCTACCAAAACAGTAGTTTCTGGTGGTGGCTGCTGGCCCTCAGTGGGGGGCGATGCTGCCTGCAAGCCACCCTGTCTCTTCCTCCTCCCGGGGAGAGCAGAGTGGCTACTGCGACAGGATGCGGACTGGGCCTGCTGGCTGTGGCTCAGCCTTGCCCTTCCCAGCCACACCTCTGGTGTGGAGTGCTGTCCAGGCGGGCATGGGCCTAGGATGGAGCACAGTGGTGGGCAGTGAGACTCGCTGTGGTCATCTCAGTGGTGACCTGCAGCCAGTGCTGCTGAGGAGGGAGAGTGGCATCTCCTTGAAAATGAGGTGAGGTTGGTGCTGCTTCTAGTCTCCCTGAAGAACCTGGAGGCTCAACACCAGGCGGCCATCAGGCAGCTACGAGAGGACCTGCAGGCAGAGCATCGCCAGTGCCTCGAAGACCTGGAGTCGAGATCCAGAGAAAGGGAGAAGGGGAAACAGCTGGAGGTAGGCACAGGACGCTGCTGCTGGCCGTGTGCTCAGGCGTTCTTCTGCTGAGGCTGAGTTCTGCCTTTGAGGAGACTCATTTGGTGAATGCACAGGGTCAGAGTCTGAGGTTCATGTCATCATGGCATTCTTGCCTTGTACTTAGAAAGTGCACGTTCTCTACAAGTCCACCTGGGACGTTGATAAAGATCCCAAATGCTAATTTGGGCGTGGCAGCACACGCCTGTAATCCCATAATCGTGGGAGGCTGAGGCAGGAGGATCGAAAGTTCAAGACCAGCCTTGGCAGTTCAGCAAGGCCCTGTCTCAAAAATAAAAAGGGCTGGGATGTGGCTTAGAGGCCCGGCCCTTCACACTGCTTTGTGGGTACTTGACATTGTCCGAGTGTGAGGTGACCTGCTTCTGAACTTGAAGCACCCCTTGTTTTGAGTGCTGGTCCTGCTTTACATTAGTGGTGCTGTGAGCCCCTCCTGCAGGTCCCACCGTGTCATGTGTGTGCCCCTGTCCTATGCCCAGAGGGCGCAGACAGCTTCACAGATGATGGCTGCAGCTGGGAGCAAGGCCGCGGCAGGAATGACGCAGCTGACTCCAGGCAGCAGGCAGGTGGCCACACTGTCCCCAGGGCAAGGACATGCTGAAGTTGTGCTGTGAACACACACACCCAGAATTGACTGTTACCTGTTCTTGCTGTGCCGCCCAGGCTGGCCTTGGGCTCCTAGGCTTGCGTGACCCTGCTGCCTCAGCCTTCTGAGGAGCTGGGGTCACAGGCAGGCATCATTGCGCCTAGCTGTTACTTTTAGGTGACACTGACTCTGGCCTGGGCCTCGTTTAGGTGGAGCTGCTCTGGCGGCTCTGTTCTGGTTGCCCAGTTTGGGGTGTGAGTTTCCACTCCGCATGTGTCTGGCTCCTGCCTGCCAGCTGCTGGGCCCTGAGGTGTTTGCAGGTAACGCAGACCACAGCACAGAACCACTCCTGGCGCTGCCTGGGCTGGTCTCCTGCGGTCCTCACAGTGTGCTCTCCTTTTCCAGCTGGAGAATCTTCAAGCATCCTACGAAGACCTGAAGGCCCAGTCACAAGAAGAAGTCAAGCGCCTGTGGTCCCAGCTGGAGTCTGCGAGAACCAGCAGAGAGGAACTGAATGGTGAGCAGTTTTGTGTGGGAGATTCAAGCCCTCCAAAGCAAAGCTGTGTGTGCTTTTCATTTTTGCGGTGCTGGGAACCCAGGGTCTTGAGTGCAATGTAAGTGCTCAGCCACTGAGCCACATGCCAAGCCCTGAAGTCATGTTTTTCATCATCAAGACCCCTGCACTGGAATTTAGTAGCTGTAGTTAGCACAAAAAAGTGACTTTTGAAGCTTGCTGTTTTATTCTGTGTTCTGGGGCATGTAGAAGTCAGGCACAGGAAGCAGCAGTCATTGGGAATGGTTCTGAAGTGCAGGAACCTTGCACTGGTTGCACTGTTCCGAGGTGGAGAGCCATGGTTTTATCCTTAGGTGAGTCAGCTGAGTGCTTGTATGACCCTAAGACTGCAGACTGACATCTTGGGGCTGTCTCCAGTGTGAGGTAGGCGCCTGTGGTGCTCAGCCTTCTCCTGGCCCTGCCGCTCACTATGTGGTGGTCCTGTGTGCTGCCTCAGGTGGGAGCTGGTAGCCTGCAGTTGTTCCAGCTCCGGTGTTGAAGGTCGATCCCTGAGTATCCAGGGCCCACCAGTGGTGACCACTTTGTCTGGGGCAGATTGGTCCTGCTCTTCTCTGGTAGCCAAGCCCTCCATTCACATCCCTTTGGTTTCTGCTCAGCTGTTAGGACACGGCTGCTCCAGAGCAGGCAGAGCCACTTGTGCCTGTAGGCAGGGAGAGCCAGGCCTGGCCCAGGCCATGCACTGGCGAGGGAGGCATGGGCTTCGTCTCCCAGCCCCAGGTTCTGTCTGTGACCATGTGCAGTGGGCAGTGTGTCAGCTGTCCCTGGGGTCTGTGAGTCACTGGAGGCTGGAGGAGAGAGATGACGACGGGGCCAGAGGTGCGGCTGCCCGTGCTCAGGCCCCTCGTGCTCCTCTACAAGTCTTCCTTCACTCCAAGGCCCCAAGCGGGCGCTCTGGGTGGTGACGGTCCACCCTGACCAGCCAGCAACTCTAGGACTGTAGTTCTTGTGTGGTTGTGGTGAGCCCTGATCAGTCAGGAGCTCTGTGACGTCTGACCCTCTGGCCAGGGGCTCCCACAGGTGAAACCCAGCTGCCTGTGGCTGCATGCCTCCCCAAACCCACTTCCAGGCTTCTTGGATTGTGCAGGATCCAGGTCCCATGGATGTGGGATTGACATTTATTTCTTTTCTTGGAGGCTGTTGGCTGGGCCCATTCTTCCTGCCACAGTGAGTCTCTCTGGCTCCTGGACTACCAGTCGGAGAAAGTGCTGCCTTGCAGGGGCTCTCGAGGTGCTGAGCAGCCTGGGAGGGCACTCCTCCGCCCCCAGGTCTGGGCCTGGGCCCCTCTTGGCATCCGCTTGGTGGCCTCCCTGTCTCCCGTGTTTGTAAGTGTTCTGCTCTGGTGATTGTGAGTCTCTTCCTGTTGAAGGGTCTCTGGAGCCGCTCCTGGCCCGTGCGTCCTGCCTGGAGGAGCTGGAGCACCTGCGGCGAGACTTTGCTCAGCAGCAGCAGCGGGACAGAAGCCAGCACGAGTCTGAGCTGGAGCAGCTGAGGGTCTATTTTGAGAAGAAGTTGAGAGATGCTGAGAAGACTTATCAGGAGGACCTGACTCTGTTTCAGCAGCGGCTGCAGGAGGCAAAGGAAGAGTTCCCTCTGGGGTCTGAGGAAGTCAGGTGCTGAGGAAGCAGTTGTCACTGGGAGTGGTTCTGAAGCACAGGCGGGACCTTGGGCCAGTTTGAATCCTGTGTTTGCCATCTGTGCCAGTAGAGACTGGTGGCCCAGTTTTAGAAGTGAGCTCTCTGGTCTGGATTGCACGTGAGATGGGGCCACACTGGCACCTGTGGGTTGCTGGGCTGTCGGTCCCCACTGTGGCTGCAGGCGCCCTGCGACTGGTCTGGCTCCCTGTCCCAGGATGCTGACTGAGACGAGGGCAGACCTGGCCATCCCATCCTTGACCAGGGCCTCTGCTTTGTGCCCAGGGAGAGTGGGTGGGTGCCGCTGAAGGGGTCATGTATGACGCTTTTAAACATACTTTCTTTCTTAGTTCATCCTGTACGTTTTTAGAAGACATGTCTGATGGAAAAAGAAAAGAACACAGTGATCAACTTGACAGTCATCTTGGGCAGCAGAAGGTGATGGCCTTTGTCTTGATCACTGAGCAAGGGTTGTGGTCACTGCTCTGTGATTTAGAAGTAGCTGTCTGCCAGGGCAGGGGGATTCACTGAGGGAGGCCTGCTCCTCTGAGGAGTACCTCGTGGCTGCGCATCCTGCTGACAAGCTTCCCTCTGCCTGTGCCCTCCCTGAGCCGCCGGCCGGCCCGCCTTGACAGTTGAAGGCTGTGCCACTGTTTTGAGTTTGATCGGAGCTTCTTTCTGCCAACCCGCGTGTTTCCTGCTCCTCCGGTTACCCCCTCGTGTTGTGTTCTGTTGCTCTTGCTGCTGCTGCTGCTTGGGTGACAGTGTCAATACACGTGGACAGTGCAGTCGAGGGCCTCAGAGGGACCCGCGTGAGACACCTTGACATGGCGATGGCAGCACTGTGGCTTCCCGGGTGTGCAGCCTCCTGTGCTGATCTGTCCAGCTGCCCCTCACCCCACCTCCTCCCCCAGCACCCTTCCCGGTCCCTGGAAGGGTTCAGCCTCTGTTGTGTTTAATCTCTGTGCAAAGCACTCTGCACACAGCTCCTGGGGTGCTGGCTGGTGTGACTGGGTCATCTGACGTCCTTCCTTGGAAGACCCGCAGCCCAGGGCCCGCCGGCCTGGCAGCGCTGCCTTCAGCACAGAGCGCTCTGCTTCGGGGACACTCTCTCTTCAGGTCCAAATGGCTGCAGTCCTGGTTGTGTTGGTCGACGTTGGGGCATTCCATGGCAGAGCAGGCGTCCTGGGGCTCGGGCAGGAGAGACTCGTTCTGTCACATCCTTTGAGACCCTTCTCCCTGGCTTACAGGTGGTGTCTTCTCCCTGTGTCCTACCTTGGTGGTCCTTCTGTGTGATCTGTGTCCTGGTCTCTCATGAGGACACTGGTCCTGTTGGATCAGAGAACGCCCTAGTGACCTCTCTTTGTCTTGACATTTACCTGTGAAGACCTCATCTCTAAATGCGGTCCCATCCCAAGGTCCTGGGATCAGGACTGCCCTGTGCGGATCTAGGAGGACCCAGCGTGGTGGTCTCCAGAGCTCAGGTTCTCACCCATACGGCCGTGAACAGCGGCTTTTTCTTGCTCAGGCGGAGCGTGTGGTGCTCAGCTGCCTCCTCCCGTCCGTGTGCAGGAGCACAGGGCAGACTGTGCCAGCTGCAGGGAAGTTCCACGCAGCCTCCTGGTTTTCTGGTGTGCCAGCATGGCTGTGCCTTGGCGCAGCGCGCGTCTGTCTCCTGGACGCGGCTCTCCGCAGCTCTCTGCCCTCGCTTCTGGGGTCTCCCTGTGCTCCCATTGCTGGGGCCCTTCCCTCCAGCCTGCCCTGTGCCCTGGCTGCCCAGGAACAGTGCTTCTGCCTGTGCCTCCTGCCTTAGGGCGCCGTTCTGTTCCCTTCCTGGGTGTGTAAGGTTGGCTGCTCTGTCACATTTGAGCTGGTGTCATTGTCATGGTCCTACTGTGACCTCTCTCCAGGCTGCCTGTGGCTCTCAGGCTGGTGCCTGCAACCTCCAGCCTGTGTCTCCATCTGCCTGTACTGGCTTTGCTCGCTGGGACCAGGGGGGCCTTTGAAGCTCAGACTGTCGCTCCACCTGCTGTATGTGGGAGGGCTGCTGAGCACCTGAATCCCCCGCTTCTGTAGCTGCTGTCGCCCCGTGAGGCCCGTGTGACTCCAGGACAGTGTGTGTTCTCAGGCTGCTCTCTGCAGCTGTGGTTCCTTCTGAGTGGGCGGTTTTGTCTGTTGTCTACTTCTGGTGATTCAGGGACACTGCTTATCCCCATGCCATTTTCAGTTTCTGGCTTTGCTCTCTGTGTTCTTCGTGTCCTCCTGTTCAGGTGTGGGTGGAGGCTTCTCCTCCTGAAGACCACCCTGGATGTCCACAGCCTTCTGTCTCCTTGTGGGGAGCACAGAATGTGTCCTTGTCCTGTGCCTGAGGAATCCTGGCATTGGGCTCTGGAGGGCCGTGCAGAGGTAGAGAGGACATGCATGTGGCTCGTGGTGTGTGACACAGCACAGGGGAGCAGAGCCCTCAACAGAGCAGGGCTCTCTGAGGAGGGGTGGGGTTGGAGGCAGGGAGGTACCCGTCTGAGTCCCAAGAGGTGAATGCCTAGGTAGGCTCTGATGCCCGAGGAGTTACCAAGGAAGTGCCTGCAAAGGACAGAAGGGAGTGGCTGGAGGAGGTGAGTGGAGCCCTTGGGCCGGCAGGCTGGCCCCCCAGAGGGGGAGCGTGAGGTGGGGCAGAGTGGCAGTCGGCCTGCAGCCTGACTCGCAGGCTTGGTCAGGCTCTGGAGTTGGCTTCTGGGTCCTCGGTGGCGCTGAGTGCCAGGTGCGGGTGTGGTGAGGTCTCACTGCTGCTGCAGCAGGTCACGGCAGTCAGAACTTAGGAGAGTCCCCGGCGCAAGATCTGAGGCAAGGAGAAGCGGGCACCTGCGAAGGCAGCTCCCGCTGAGTACTGCTCTTGGGGCCTAGACGCTCCTCCGGCCGGATGGGAGCTCTGCAGAAGGTGCTCTGGGGAGAGGTGCAAGGAGAGCCTTGGTGTGCCCTTCCTGAGGTCAGCTCTGCTGGGTGGAGGGGCGTTTTAGGAGCCCTGCCCAAGCCTCCTGGCTCTCGGGTGACCGTTGGATCCTGTCAGTGCCTAGGCCTCTACCACATTTGCTTCCCCCCATCTTAGGTTTGCATCTAAGCAGAACCACTGGGGAGAGGGGGTCCTGTTGCAGTGGTATTGACTCTTGCTCTCCAGGCCTGGCTGCTGGGTCCTTATTGGAACTTGTTTTACAGAATCCAGGTCACCAGTGGGCTCTGGCCTCTTGCTTTCCCAGGGACTCAGGATTGTGTGGCAGTTGCAAGTGTTGGGGTCGTGCTGTGTCTGCCAGGCCTCCTCCACTCAGAAGGGTTGTGTCCAGGAGGTTCTGACTGTTAGGCCTTTTGTCCTCCCTTGTCTTGTCAGACCTCGTGATACTGCTGGCAGGGCTGTTGTGAACTGTCCACTGCACTAATATTCCCACTCGTGTCTGACTGCTGCCTGAGCACCCGAGGGGAAGGATTCTTCCGACGCCACAACACATACCTAGTGGCACATGCTGTCCTCAGGCTGCAGCTGCTGTGTCTGTGGCTTCTCCAGGCTGGTCTGGACAGTGGTGGAGAGGGAGGGTCAGTTGTGGACACACCTGTGTCCTGGTGAGGTGCACAGGCTTGCCCGTGTGGTCTCTCATTCTAGCAGGGCGTCTACCCTTTCTTTGATCACAGCAGCCAGTGCCTTCAGAGGTACCAGCAGCAAGCAGGGTGCCCAGGCTCAAGGTGTCTGTCCTCTGTGGCTTACAGATGGGGCCAGAAGCGTGGGATTGCTCCCTCCACATCCAGCATGAGGACCCGTTGGACAGATGCCTCCTGGGACCCCAGGTGTTGGAGCTAGAGCCACTCCAGCCTGCGCCTGCAGACCAGCACGGCCAAGGTGTGCCTGTCCCCCTGTCCCTGCCATTGCTGCTGAGGGCTAGGCCAGGACCAGTTTCCTGGCTGCCTGCTAAGCTGGACCGTGAGTCTCTGCCTGGAAGCCCACCTGAGCAGCCCTGGCGTGCAGGTTGGACTGGCAGGCTGCCTGGCTGGGAGCCTGTGCTCCTGGCCCCGCCCGTTTGCAGGGCGGCTGTCTCTAGGCAGGAGCAGGTCTGCCTGTAGCAGTGCCCTGGGGTCACAGGTTTCTGGTCAGTAGTTACCGCTCACCTTCGGGAGTGGGGACTCTCCTGGGATCATGCTGTGCTCCCAGCAACCGGCAGACCCAGGCTGTGGGATGTCCAGGCAGTGCAAGGGGCTTGGTCATGGGGTGGTTGGGGGGGTGGCAGGACAGCGGACCTTTGCTCATCCCAGAGGCTCAGTGATGGGCCTGGAGAGTGGCCATTGATGGGGATTCCAGGAAGGTGGGCAGCTAAGGGCAGCTGGTGAGAGACACAGTCATGGTGCCTCTCCAGTCCTGCCCTGGGCACTGCAGAGGCGAGGAGCAGGGCCGAGGGGCCCCTTGAGGGAGGGAGGGTCAGGCTCCACGGTGCTGTGGCTGAGGGCGCACAGCCTCTGCCTTGCTCTTGCCCTTCTTGTCCCAGTGCGCCTCTGCTGCTGCTGCCGTGCGCTCCCACAGACGTGGCTGGCGCTCCATGCTTGCCCTGTGACAGGGCTTGTCCTCACTCTGAGGACTGTGCCTTTGTTTCCCTCTTCTGTAAAGGGTGACCTGGGCCTGGCGGAGAGGAGACAGTCTGCCCAACTCACAGTCCGAGCCCTCTGGCATCAAGCCCTGTCCTGTGCTGACCAGTGGCTGGTTGCGCATCTTCCTGATCTGAAGGAGGATCTTGGGCAGGCAGGGTACGCCTGCAACTCAGGATACAGCTGTGTCTCCATAGGGCGCCGTACCCATCCTGAGTCGGCACCAGGACCTTTGCGCCTGGTGTCTGCACAGCCCTTGTTGGTGAAGTGCACTTCTGCTGGCACTGCCTGTGGGTGGGCTGCCGTGCCTGACTGCCTCCTGCCCCCCTTGTTCCACAGAGAATGCACAGGTGTGTCTCCGGTGTGTGCAGGATGCAACCCTGGAGGAGGGCACGCAGGTGGCGGCCAGAGTCCTGGCTTTGGAAACTGAGCACAAGGTCAGATTGTCGCTGCTTCAGACTGAGCTCAAGGAAGAAATTGAACTCTTAAGAATAGAAAACAGAAACTTACAGGAGAGGTTGCAGCACGAGACCCGTCTGAAAGAGGATCTGGAGAGAGTGAGTAGCGCCTGACGGGCGGTCCTGGGGCTCCCGTGAGGCGTCTGTAAGGGTGTTGTCCACGACATCTGGAACTGGCCCTCACAGGGCAGTGCCCGCAGTGGTTTGGGATTTGGGGCTCATAGGGTCAGAGAGCACCCCACCCTGTGCCGGCACAGGTCCCGACAACTCAGGCTCCTTGGGGAGACGCCGCCACTTGTGTGGTCCAGCCCGGGTCTTAGGTCTTGTCCCTCATCTGCAGGCTCTTGCTGGCCATGGTCGTGCAACTGTGCAGAGCCTGCATTCCCAGCCCTTCTTAGCCAGGCTTGGTGTGGTGAGGTCACCACCACTGTTGAGTGTGGACAGTGAGGGGCCTCATCACTCAGCCAGTGCAGGTGCAGGCCTTGTAGGTGCACTTACATGCAGATGAAAGTGAACCGTGCAGAAACTCCTATCTTTGCATGTGTGTGCTGATGGAACTCCTCCCTGGTTCATGCTGGTGACCAGGCGTGACCCCTTGTCTGCTGTGCCCTCTGCTTCACCCCCTGTTCTTCTCTCTGAGCATCTCTGTGGGGCTTCATCTTCATCAGTCTCTGTTGCGAGTTTTCCCGTGCTGCTGTCTGCACTGAGGCCCTGTAAGGCTGTGTGGGGCCAAGAGTGCTCTGTGGAAGGCCCTGCAGGCACAGGAACTGTTGGCAAGGACAGGCCTTCCTGAGCGCATTCCCCAGTCCAGCGCTGTATCTGATCACCAGTTACCAGGAGAGGGAGGTGGGACTATCTGTCTTCTGATCTGAGTTGCTGCAAGTGTTCTGAGGCTGTGCTGTGCCTGCTCTGCTCCTGGGGTCCTCCTGGAAAGCTGTGCTGTGCCTGCTCTGCTCCTGGGGTCTTCAGGGAAAGTGACCCTCTTGTCCTCACAGCACTTGTCTGGGAGCCACTTTGTGGGTACAGCCCTGCCAACCACGTGTACCTTCCAAGGCCATCACTTCGCCTTCCCCTGGAAGTGCTGTGCACTCGGGGAGGCCCCTGGTGCTCCTCAGACCCTGTGGATCCCTGCCTGGTGCTGGCCCTGAGGGTCTGCCAGCCTCGAGCAGTGATGTGGTGGACTAGCCCTGTTGTTACCATCTGCACGTGTTCTTTTTATTTTTGTTCCTCTGCTCCTTTTTTCTTGCTTTTTGGATTGAGTGTTTTCTAGCAACGTTTTTTTAAGTTATGCTTCTCTGCTTTGGTTTTAACACTTGCTGTACAGATGAGAGTGCACGTTTTTAGCATTTTGGTCCCAGTAGAGTCAACAGGACACCATTTCACAGGAACTGTGAGAGCTCATCATTGTGTAGATGTGTCTGTCACCTCTCTTTGCAGTACATTTTAGCAGTGCTACATCCACCTGTGTCGTAAACCCCACTGTATGACATGAAGAATTTACTCTGAAAAGTCATGTATTTGAGAGAAATTAAGAGGAAAACCATCTTGGACTTTTGCTGAAGACCTTCATTTCCTCCCGAGAATTTGAGTTAATTTGTGGTATCATTTCCCTTCAGCCTGTAGAATTTCCTTTAGTGTTTCTTGCTGTGCTTGCTGCACAAGATTTCTTTTATTGAAAAAGGACTTTGTTTCCCTTTCATTTTTTTTTTTTTTTTTTTTTTTTTTTTTTTTTTTTGGGTGCTGGGGATGGAACCCAGAGCCTTGTGCTTACGAGGTAAACACTCTACCGACTGAGCTATCTCCCCAGCCCTCCCTTTCATTCTTGAAGAATATTTTTTGATACGTTAAAATGTCCAGGGTGACAGTTTTTTCGGTCAAGACTTAAAGATGTTGGTTAAATTTTTTCTGTTGGTTTCATTGTCTGTGTCCTCTTGGGTGTGTTTTCTCTGCACCCTGGGTTGTGCCTTCCTGTCTGTGTGTCAGCTGGACCTTGTGCATGCTGTGTGTGAAGACTCTGGTCTGCTGTGGCCTTCTGAAGAGCTCGTCTGTCTCCACAGGCAGTCCTGGGAATGGGGCACATCACGTCCCCTCCTCTGTGTTGGACTGAGCTTGGTGTGTTCACTTCTTCTGGCTTTAGCTGGCCTGTTTTGGAGTTAGTATGTCTGTGTCCATCAGGGCTCAGCCTGAAGTGTGGGCAGCGTCTAAGGGCTTTCCCCTCCCTGTCCTGTTCTGGTGCACACAGGTAAGGTGATGGGAGTTTCTGGGTAGGCACCTTGGGGCTGCTGTCAGCCTAAAGCTTTGGGGATGGAGTCGGCCTGGCTTCCTTCGTCCCACATGTGAGCTGCCGCTGCCTTAGCTCTTTCCAGGCCTTGTGTGGTCACCAGCGTTTGCTCAGTTTACCGTCGTCCCTGGGGAGGTTGATCTGATTGGAGCTGCTCAGCCATGGCCAGGACCAGGCCTGGACTTTATTTTTTGTTTAGACTTTATTCTTAAGGGAGGAGTTGAGGTTGGCCTTTTATACCTTATTTTGGTTTGTGTTTGTTTCTCTTTGATGTCATTTAGCGCTTTATTGATCTGTTTTCTTCCTTTTCAAATTTGGAACGTATGCCTATGCTTGGCTTTCTTGTTTATCTGCCTGTGCAGAAGATGATTTCAGAGTTAGTAGTTTAGATCATTGCAGATCAGCAGTGTGGACCCCAGAACCATTTGCTCTTCTCTCTTGGACCTCCCATCTTCCTGCTGTGGGGCGTCTCCTTTGGGTCCTAGTGGAAGAGGCCCCAGCCCTGGCTCTGCTGCAGTTGTCCCCTGGGGTTAGTTTTGTCACGGGCGGGGCCAGTGTTCAGGGTGTGCATCCTAGGCCCCTGCCACTACCATTGCTGCGCTCAGCATAACGCCTGTGCTGGGAAAGTCCTATCTTCAGAGATGGATTTCCGTCATTGCTTCTAAAAATCTTGCCCTTTAATCTCTTTTCTCTTAAATAAAATTATGTCATCTGTAGGTAAAACGTAGTTTGGTCGAAGACCACCAGGAAGAACTAAATAAAGCTGAGCAGAAGGTTCAGCTACTGAAACAAGAGTTCAGAAAGAAAGAGGTGGAGTGGGAGCTTTTACGCGAGGACCTGAGGAGAGAAGCTGAGGAGAACCTAGCTTCCACGTGCCGTGTTCTGAGAGAAAAGGCCGAGTCTGAGAAGCGGTCTGTCGTGAGCAGGTTCTCGAGTCGGGAAGCTCGGATGAGACACCTCCAGGACCAGCAGGCAGCACAGATCCAGGCCCTGGAGAAGTCCCTGGTGGAGCAGCAGGGCCGCCTGCGGCAGCTGGAACAAGCACTTGCAGGGGACGAGGCTCTGCCCCGTGGCGGGTGTGGCCAGGAGGCCCCCGTGGCCCCAGACGGGGAGCGTGGTGTGCTCCTCCAGGGGACGGAAGAGTGTGCCCTCCAGCTGATGCAGGCCCAGAACAGGTGGGTGACTCGGGCCGTGGGGTGGGTGCAGCTGTCTCCAGAGGTGCCACACAGGCTGAGGGAGGCCCCTGGGAGGACTCACAGTGGGCGCTCAGCCAGGTGGGAGGATCTGGGTGAGGTGGGGGAGGTGTGACGCCCAGACTCTCACTCTGAAGCCACAGGGCCAGACTCGCACTCTGACAGATGTGCTGGCGACAGGTCTGGGTCCTCCCTGTGGAGCTGGTGCTCCTTCTGTGACGTTAGCGCACACACACCTTTTGTGTCTCTCTTCTGGGCGTGTTTTAAAATTTCAGCAGCAGCCAGGAGGCTGAGGCAGGAGGATGTCAAGTTTGAGGGCAACCTGGGCAACTTTGCAAGACCCTGTCTTAAAAAAATATATCAAGGCTGGGGCGCAGCCCAGTAGTAGAGCGCCCCTGGGTGCAACACCCAGTGCTGCAAAACAACAAAGAGGAAACAGCGGTAGGTCTTCAGCCCACCCTAAGGCAGGCAGCTTACCCCCGTGACGGTGGGTGTCGTGTACAGTTTTAAATATCGTTTCTACCTTCACTTGCCTAAAGTTCTAGATAGGTTCAGAGCCCCACTAGGCCTTCCCTTTGTGCACCCCAGTCTCTGCTATGGTGGTCCATCACCATTGGCAAGGGCTGTTGGGCCTGGTGCTGGCTTGGCCCTGCTGTCCCTGCTTCCTGCTCAGCTTCCTCATGCCACAGGGTGTGCAGGAGTCATGCTCTGGGCCCTGGACTTGGGTTCAGCCCAGACTGCCACATCTGGGCCAGCGTCCAGCCCCACGGGACCTCACTGTCTGTGTTCTGGAGGGCAATCTGTGAAAGACCCCTGAATGTTCATCGCACCCAGCCGGGTCAGCTAGGGTCACGTCCCTCACATGAACGTGGCGGAGTGTACCAGTGAGCGTGGCCTGTGCCCACTGGGAGCTCAGCACTCTCCTAGCGCTTGTAGTTCTTCCTGGCTCCTGATGGGATTCTGCTCCTCCTTAGAATCCCCCAGGTGCTTGTGCTGCTCTGTGGCCCTGCGAGGGGCAGGTGGCCTAAGACCTGGGTCAAGGGCTTTGACAAGTCACTGATCGAGTCTGCCCTGCATGGTCCTCAGGGATGTGTGGGCATCTTCCCTGTGGGTGCTGTGTGCCTCCTGCTGCCTGTGCCCCAGTGACTGCCCTGGCTCTGCCCCTGAGCTGCCCCTGCAGACAGAGGCCAGGGCTGAGGCTCTGATCTGAGGCCAAGTGAAGAGTGTGGCCTGGGGCTTGCAGGGGCAAGTGCAGCGTGACCACAAGCCCTACTGCCCATGCTCACCTGGAGTGTCACCTCAGGTTTTTGGAGGAGCGTCAGGAGATCATGGAGAAGTTTGCTGCAGAGCAGGATGCCTTCCTGCAGGACGCCCAGCAGAAGCACACCCACGAGCTCCAGCTCCTGCAGCAGGGACACCAGCAGCAGCTTCTGGCCTTGAGGACAGAGCTTGAGAGCAGGCACCAGGCAGAGCTGGCCAAGCTGGCGGCCTCCCTGGAGAGGGAGCAGCAGGTGCAACTCGAGGCTCGTGTGGCTGAGCTGCAGATGAAACACGCTGCTGAAATCAGTGCTCTGGAAACGAGACATTTGTCCAGCCTGGATGCTCTGGAATCCTGCTATCTGTCTGGGGTTCAGGCCATTCAGGACCAGCATAGGCAGGCTCTGGAGCTTTTGCGAGCGGAGCTTGAGGAACAGCTGCAGAAAAAGGAGTCTTCTCACCAAGCAGTTTTGACTCAGGAGTTGGAGAAACTTAAGCTAAAACATGAGGAGGAGCTTCAGTCTGCCAAGGAAAGCCTGAGAATGGAAATGCGTGCCAAACATGCAGAGCAACCGAAAGCCTTGGCCACAGAGCTGCAGGGTGTGCACCAGGTGAGGCTGACCCTTGGCCTCAGGCTGATGTTAAATGTTTCTGTCCCATTTCTAGAGCCATGTTGGCCCTTTAGCTATGCACTGAGGTTCTGGTGTGAAGGGGGTTTTAGGGAAGTCCCTTTGCTGTGGATGTGAGGCCCACCCCTGGTCATGGGTAGGCCACGTCTGCTGGACTCAAGACCTGCCTACTGCAGAGCTTCGCACGTCCTCTGCTCGTCAGCCTGGGGACTTTATCCTCCTGAATGGGCGAAGCTGCTCTTTGTGCTACAGGTGGCACCTGGGATGCTAGACCCTGAGCAGACTACACACCAGGATGTCTCCTTACTCAGGAGGGTGGGCGCTCTTGGTCCCAGTATCCAGACAGGTCCAGGAGGACAGAGCTGTGCCTTCTCTGGGTTGAATTTGGAGAGGAGTCTGATGCCCAGGCAGGTCCCCACCCTCAGGAGCTGCAGCTGCAGCTGGCCGCCCAGTGTCCACGCTTCTTCTCTGTCACAAGCAGGCAGATGCTGTGTCGGTTCACTGGTTCCCAGCCACAGATTTAAACCTGTAGGCCTTGGTCTGTTTGGCTTACAGAAGTAGTGTTCTAGGAGAACCGTAGCACATGTGAACATGTATTTTAGACCATGTTGTAACTTGATTGGTGGCAGAATTTGGTGGTTGGAAGCTTGTGGAATATTAACTGCTCTGCGCACCTGGCAAAGCTGTGGAGGTGTGCAGGGCCCTGGGTGGTTGTGCTGGGGCACAATGCCTACGGATGCCCTCTTGGCAGGAGGAGCTGGCTGCAACCCTGCGTGATCAGAGGCACCTGCTGGAGGAGGAGAGGGTTGTGGCATTGGGCAAGCTGGGTGCGGAGGCTCTGTTCCTGGAGGTCCAACAGCAAACCACCCTGCAGCAGCTGGGGGACACACACGCAGCCCTGGCCGAGGTGCAGCCACAGCAAGCAGAACAGGCCAAGCTGCAGGAGCTGCAGGCACCGCAGGAGCAGGCTGAGCGGGTGAGTGCTGTGTGCAGCTCAGGACCTGCACATTTCCACCAGAGCGCTGCAGAGCTTCTGCCTGTGGGTGTGAGAGCACCTGCTCCAGGGGTCAGCTCCGTTGGGAGCAGAGCCCACCGAGGCGCCCAAGATCTTGTGCCTTTGTGGGATTCTTGTAGTCTCTGGAGGGCAGAGCCCTGGTGTGGGCTTATAGGGCAGTGGGTGATCCTTGGGGTGTTGCCGATTTGGCAGCTTGACACAAAAGGGGTTGATGGGACTGCTGACTAGGCAGGAGTTGACCTCAGGAGGCGTGGACCTGGCATGAGGGGCCGGGTTTGGTGTCTGCTCGGCTGGCTGACAGTGCTGGTGTGCATGCAGCCTGGGGCTGATGGGGAGGTCACAGTGGCTGTGTTGGTGCCAAACCTGTGAGGATGCAGAGGGTGGCGTGAGCTGTACAGGATT